>NC_092857.1:23171866-23504804 GCF_039878825.1 Excalfactoria chinensis | reverse complement strand
TGAATAGATAGCTGTGTGGGAAAAAAGTGATCTCAGGAGAAGGGGATGTTTCTGGAAAGAGTCATCATGGGTGATGCCTGGCCTTGCTGAGACGCTGGAGCTTCCACCACAAAATTAGGCATATATGCTTTGCAGAAACTACTAGGAGCAATAACCACCCAACTGTGGTCAAGATGGACACTGAGACACCAGCAAAAATCCAGGAGCAAGGTGAGAGCTCTCACTTGATACTGGTGGGAAGAACCTCTGCACAGAAAGAGCCAAAAATATAAGGGAAGATTTGACTACAGGAAAGAGAAACTTATGGGATACACCATCACTCTTTCTGAGGAAAATTATTCTGGAAAATAAATCACTTTATGCCCAGCCAGAATGTTTTAATTTCATTTAAAATGCTACATGGATGGATTTCCATAGCTGGCATCCTATATCTTCATCCTAACATGAGAATGTCTAGGAAAAAGCTCTTTCTGATGATGGTCTTGGAAGCTGTTAACCCTGAAGGTGACTTTGAATCATATAAATCGTTTAAATCATCATATGGCTCTTTGTGAAGGGAGATGTGTCAGTCTTATTGAAACCACCTGCTGTTGTTCTGGAAATTAAATGAATTGTGGATGTTTCATGTTGTAATGTTATGGAAATAGGAAGTGATAAATTGCTCAGTGCCCGCTTACTGCAGATAGACATTTGCTTGTATACATAACAGGAGGGGCGGTATTCAACTTGATATCATCAAGAAATGACAACTTATAACTCTAAATGGGTCCAAAGTTTAAGTCTTTAATAATTTAGGTGGAAATGTTGGTTTCAGAGAAAAGTATATATGTCATGACACTTTTCCTACCAGCAAATAAAACATAAATAAAGCTCCAAATGACTAAAAGTGTAATGTTTGCAGTGTTGTTTTTCACTTTAACACCTATATGCAAGTGCCTAGAGGTAAGTATAGCATTTTATATGCAAAACAGAAAAAGAAGAGGGTTTTTTTTTGTTTTTTTGTTTGTTTTTGTTTTGTTTTTTAATGTACAATATAAATACACTCCAGGGTTTAAATAATGAGGCAAACTTTGAACTGTCTTTGTTCTTCTGGAGGAATCCAAAGGGGGAGAAAAATGGCCTTTGAGGTTGTAGGAAGTGTTGCTTTACGTTCTCCTGCAAAAACCGTAATTCAATTATAAAAATGCTCAGGGCTTCAGAACAATTCAAAGGCTAGAAATGAGACAGAAGCTGTATTCCACTGAAATCCTAAGATATGGCAGACTTTCCTAGGAAATCTAACTCACACAGCTGTGGTTTTATAACAATTAGACACACCTAGAAGATCAAACCCAGATGCCAAGAGAATGTTCCCAGGACTGAAATGATAAACAGGCTGACATCATAGTCATTGATTTGTTTTTAAAATGCAAAAGCCTGTGCAAAAAGATCATGCTCTGATAAAAATCCCATCATTTGAGACACATAACTGTTTTCTATCAATTGCTTCTTGGAGCGGCTGGAAAAACATGATCTACAAAAGATAAAACTATTCCTACAAGCACAGTAAAAAGGACTACAGAAAATGAATTATAGATCTGAATTTTCAAAAATATGTCATTAGTTATAGCAGTAAAAGAACACTGTTCCATCCCAGTCAAAGACAGGTTATAAGTATGTATGGATCTGAAAGAAAATACTGGATGTGAATGACCTCAAATATTTCTCTTTTAGGAGCTTTCTCAAAGACAGAAACTGATCTGACCCAGATTTCATATTTCATTTTTGACTAAATAAAATACAGTATATGAACATCCACATGGGATGAAATTTACATCTCCAGAAACCAGAAAAGATTTCTTATCAGAATGAGGAGTATGGTCTGTGAGAACAGGAAGAATAATACACTATGATGAAATTTATATTAAATATATATACATGGTGGGATTTCTTTGGGGGGAGAAGATTAGGAAAGACTTGTTAGACAGGAAATTCCCATCCATTGCCTTCCTCCCAATAGCAACTAGGTTCACATCAAGGCAGTATGGCCCAGAATAGAACAAACTTATAAATCATGGAACATTTTTTTGGAGAGGGTACTGAAATTGGTTAACCATTTCTGTAGTCTACTTTTCCGTTCTAAGCTGATCCAATATACTCATTCCAAAGACTAGAATTCTTCATCATAGGCTTTTCCGTAAATTGTAAATGCATCAAATGAATCAAAACAAAAACAAAGCACTTCTTTAAGTGTTCTCTGCTTCTTGGCAATTTAATTATGAACGATAAATATATCTGCACGCTGCAATAAATAAATAAGGGATAATGGTTACAGTATATTATAATAATACATGCTGAAATGTCAATTAAGAAGCACTATATTTATATAGAGTATAAATATTTTATGTGAGCAAACAGGAAGAGAGTGTCTCAAGGTCATTGGATGAGTCTTCCAATTACATTAATACCAAAGTGGCAATAGAGAGGATGTGACATTTAAGCTAAACAAGTACTTTGAATGAGCCCAGTTAAATAAACTGTTTTGCAAAGGGTACTTCAGTTGGGTAATGCTGGGGTAATAAAGAAGGGCAATAACTTTTTCTTTCTTTCTCTCTCTCTCTCTCTTTTTTTTAACAATATATAGTGCTCCATTATCTACTTTGCTGTTCTCCTCCTCTGTCTTTTTCCCAGAGGGTAAAGGGAAGAGCAGATTCAGTCACTGTTCATCCCAATAAAGAGGTTCATAAAATTTAAAGAGAATATTTGGCATTAATTCATAGTAAAGAATTACAACTGACAGACAACATAAGGGAAATGAGCTCAGGAGTCTTTTCTCGTACAGTACTAGATGCTACTGTTGTTACCAAATGACTGCCTTACAACAAAAAACGAAGTCATACTATGGGAATATGCATAAGGAAGAAAGGTTTTCACTGAGATAACAAAATAAAATGAACTGATTTGATCATATATTTACAATATACTACTTTTTTTTTTTTTCTGTTAAAAATAAGAAACTTATTCCAAACAATATTTGACAATATATTTATTCCCCAGTGACTTCAGTGTATGCCTTTGAAGTAAAAAGGGATCTTGATTTCTAACTCTAATACTCACAAACATGAGCCCTGACTTACAATGTTGCGGTTCTGCCGCATTTTGCAGATATCAGGAGCTTCCCTTCCTCACCTCAAGTTCACAAGCATCCAGTCTGGACCTGTTCTCATACCTACCAAATTACTGACATAAATAACCAAACAGATGTAATTCAGAAGTATATCAATCTGCCTGCAATCTACATGCAGCATGACTCTAATTTTGTAAGCCAGCCTACTGAAACCCTTTTTGTAAGCCCATGGCCAACTACAGGTCATTTGCGACTTGCTGCCGAACAGATAGCCAATGGTGAGCTGTGGAACAGCAAGCCAGCATTACAGATGAGTTCAAAAAGTGACTGTATACATTCAGGCAAAAAAACCAAACCAAACCAAAACAACACAGCATGAGCTAGTACACACATAACATTATGTAGACTCTCCAACTCAAGAAGCCCCTCCACAACAGACTGCACAGCATGAAAAAAAGCAGTGTTCCTCAGTCCCTGCTCCTTGCCTTACATTTTTTTTTTTACTAAGCACCTGCTGTTTTCCACTTCCAGAGTTGGAGCAGTTTGCCAAACAGATCTCTGGCCGTAGCTGGTACATTTTTGCAGGTAAGTAAGAAGACAGAGGCCATATTCAGTGAAATCAGGATTAAAAGCCTGCACTTCCAGCTTCAAAACTGATAGAGCATATGCCAGATAAACAGTCATCATGTTTTGGGGCTGGGGAACAGCAGCATCTGCTTTTCTCACTGCCTTATTTTCTTCTTCTCTTATCTAAGTAGTTAAAGAGGATCAATATTTTCTGAGCAAAATTTCTGCCCTCTTAATATTTATTCCATTTACTGAAAACTGATTTTGACAAAGCATTCATACCATCTCTCAAACCACTGTAAATCAGGAGCAGCACAACTGATGTTGATGGCCTAGACCTACTTCCTCAGCTTTCAGGTTTGGTTTATATTACTCAATGAAAAGTAGGAACTGGGTAGCAATTGTGCTGACTGACTGTGTCATTTGTGTGATTATGTCATTTGACTGAAAGCATTACTTTTGATTTTACCTCCTCCAACTCCAGAAGTGAACAGAGCTGGAACTCGAGCTCTCAGAAATCCAATCAATATCAAAACATTTCTGAGAAACAGAGTTTGTTTCAGTGGAACAGCTTAATTCTAAGCAGCACATAGCTCAACTATAACTTCTAATATAAAACAGATGAAGAAACTACACCTGACAACAGCTTTGCTTTGACAATCATTTGCTTCAAACACTTCTAATGAACATTTCAGAAAAGTAGGCCCCTTCTTCTGGCCCTACTGGCTTATTTTTGCCCTGTAAAATTAAATTTGCACATTTTGGATGTGATTAAGTAATACCTAACTGCTGTAAATAAACAAGCAGATAATATGACACAAACAAAAGCCAGGCCTGCCAAGTCCTAACAAGTCAAGGAGATGACATTGTTTATACATGCTTGAAACCACAGAGCAATGAATGCTTCCAACCCAAAGCAAGCATGCTATGCCTGCACAAACAAAAATAGCTATGTCCATATTTCTGATACGTTTCATCTGCACCTTTCTATACTGGGCCACCATGGAAATTTACTTGATGTGTGGTTTGGGTGTCTGATCAAATGTCTGAAAATTAACTGCATGATGAAACTGAGATGGGTGTGGGTTTAAGATCTCTTATTAGGTGGAGTGATACTTTGTAGTTCTCTGCAGATTGCACCTTTGCTTTTCTTAGCACATTTTCTGCTG
Source organism: Excalfactoria chinensis (assembly GCF_039878825.1). Taxonomy (NCBI): domain Eukaryota; kingdom Metazoa; phylum Chordata; class Aves; order Galliformes; family Phasianidae; genus Excalfactoria; species Excalfactoria chinensis. Next base: position 23,499,962 of record NC_092857.1, on the reverse strand, counting down.
TGTAACATCAGGGCCTATAGAGTGAAGCAGATAGTTATTGGGAATGGAAACCTGTGCTTTTCGCAAGACCCTATTTCAAAACAAGATCCGTCAAAATGGTTTCAGTGGCTTCAGTGAGTTCATAGCACAACTGTTAAGTTGAACTTTGCCCTCTTCATTTTCCTGAAAATTAAATGTATGTCTAAAAGTACTTTTGACCACTCTGTGTTCTGGAGGAAGTGGTTCTCAGGGAAAAACAGCAACATACCTTTGAATTAAAAATTTCCATAATTTTCCAATACTTTTATAGTAAAAGAATTTTACAGGTTCCTCAGTGCTTCTATTGACATGTCCAGTGTCAATTTAAAAAGCACACTCCTTCTTTGTCAAGGAAATGCCAAGTGCTGTGATACCAAGTGGCAGGTCAGTAAGGTATAGTAGGTATTTTTCTATTTAATTCTCTGCAGGATGTCTTTTGAAAGGAAGAGAACTGTCATTCAGTGAATAGTCTTTTGCTTGAGCATCCTTACTGCTGGCTGTGTTATGGAATTAGTTTTATAGCAGAAAAGGGGATTTAGCTTCTGGTATAAAGTGAAAACTCTTTGAGTTAGCGAGTGGAGAAGAAATTCCCAAAATGAAAACATGCAACAGCATGAGCACCTAGAATTCCCAAATGCTGTGTTAAGGGACAGACTACTCTGTTTTCTAACACTGTTGTTACTGTTCTGAGTGAATTTTATGGAAAGCTGAGAGCACTGAGCTTAGTTATATTCACATCTAGTGAGAACTTCAGGAGGCATGTACTGTCCAGACCCTATGGGCTTGTCAGCTGAAACATCTGGTCACATCAAGGGAGATTAAATTATTAGAAATCCTTTAAAAAATAAAAAAATAAAAAAAAAAAAATTCTTTTGTTCCAAGCTGCTTTGTTATTTTATCTTAACACTCTGACTGGTCAAGATTACCTCATTATCTTCCATTTTTTAACTCTAGGAATATTATTTTCTCAAATCCAGTTAAAGTATATGAAATGGTCTGCAGAGTGAGAATCATACCCATAAGGAGAAGGTCAGCCTGAAGTGCTAAACCTCAGAAGGAATGGACACCGGTTCCTATATTCCAGAGAGAAATCAGTTTAGGGACATGGCAGACAATGGGCAGCCCCAATTCATCAAAGCCAGTAACAATTAAAACTGACAAACAGACATAGCTTTTTCTCAGGGTCAGCTGCCAAGGTGAAATCTGGAGGTTTGCCAGGAAAACAGGATGGATTGCTGTCATTTAGTGCAGGATGTTAATTGAAGATTTGAAATTACATCTTCATGCAATTTGAAGGTGAATACGTAAGAGCTGTGTGTTTACCTCTACAGGATGGCCACGAGATTCTTGTGTAGCCTCTTTTGAAACTCCTAATTAATACTTCTAAAATGTCCTGATGAGAAAAAAGCAAAATATGCCTATAGGGCTATATTTAGACATAAGCTTTTCTTTGTCACTGAATTTGTATTTGGCACATTTGAAATAGAAATAATATTAGAATAGAGTGTAAACATGCTGCTGTGATGACTAACCATAAGGCTTCTTTTTGGAAATCAGTTCCAGGCATCTCAGGGCACATGAAATTTCACAAACACCTGTTATTTGCTGAAAGTATTTATTTCATCTTTAAAAGATAACACCAGAAACTTTCCCATTTATCTTCCCTTGATTATGACTTTCCAGATGTACAGCTCTTTCCCTACCCCCTTAAAGTAACTTAACGTTACCGTTAAGGCCAAAACAAAATGAAAGAAGCATATATGAACAATGCGAACCAAAACTGGTGATGAATAGTAGAAACACCAATGTGATCAAACAGGACATTAAATCCTGCATGTTCTCCTGACCCGACAGAATTATTATCTCCAGAGACCAGAAAGAAAGCCAGCCTCATTGAATCGTGATCATTCTACTGGAGATGCTCACGAAGGTGATAGCTACAGCTATCATCATTCAGCATTTGCTCTTATTTGCTGACTTTTAACTGTGTAAAAATCAAGTTCTAGTTTCAGGTATACCCAACCCTCCTACAAACATCCTTTTGTATTTCTACTATTTTAAAACCTCAGACCAATCTTAACCTGAATTTTGTTTGTCCAACTAAGGGGTCTCAGTAAAAAAATGAGGCTTTCTTCTTAAAAAAAGAGTAGCAGACAATCAGTTGAGGAAGTGGCACCATTTCAATACTAAAAGTATTAGGTCAGTACAAACCAAACATCTCTAAATTCATTCCTTTGTACATGTATAGAAATATGGAGAGTGTGTGTTGTTGGCCTTAGTTGTGCTCCAAGAAGAAAAAAACTTCCAAGCTCAGTATCAGAAACTATCTTGCATGATGTGAAGTCTAGAGATGCCCATTCTCTACACCAGTTTTCTTCTCTTTTGAAAAAGGGTGCTTACTGGGAGGAAAGGCAAGGCTTCAGGGCTACATCTAACTGCAAATAATATCATTGCTATTCATATCTCTTTGAAGTTTAACTACTAAATTCTCTAATACAAGTCAAATTCCTTCTTCCATATTCATTGGTTCATTAAGCACTTATTGCTGAACAATATTAGCCAGACTTTTCTTTCAGCATTACTAACCCCACCTCAATAGTTGGTCTCTCAGCCAGTTTGATCTTTCTTTCTCCGCCCTCTGTCCATCAAGATCCACTGCAATCACTGCTTCTGAATCCTACCTTATCCTGCAGAGTGTTACTGTATATTGTGAACATCTGTACTTGCAATATTGTCACTTGGGTGATATGGCACTATAGAACTGGAGAATCAGAGAATCACTCAGGTTGGAAAAGACGTTAAAGATCATCGAGTCCAACCAGGACCCAACCGTGCTACTCTAACTAACAACCCTCCACTAAATCAAGTACATGATTCAGCAGAGGGTTGTTAGGATAGTAAGTTAGTTAGGGTTACTTCTGGAGATAGTCCAGATCCACATGGTTGAACTCATCATTGGAGATCTCTGTAGACCAACCTTAGAACTGTTTACATGAGGCCGCTGCCAGGCCAGGGATCATAAGAATATACAGAACAAGTGCTGCGTCATGGATTGGAATCTAAGCTTACCAATAGCTTAAAATGTACTGACAGTCTTACTGGATTTGTTTGTTTGAAATTAATGAATGACTCTGAAGAATAGTGAGGATACAAGAAAAACAGAGCTTTTTTTGGCATGTTTTTCTGGATGAAAGGCAGAGAAGAATTCTTCTCAGTTGGAAGAAGAAAATGGATATTAGATTACTCCATCCCGGCTATTTTTCATGCTCTGAACATACTCGCTGGCAAAAGGAGTTGTGGTCATTGGTAGTAGAACTGGAATCATCTTAGGAAGAAGGAAGTGATAGGTGCTTTCACTGAAATCCTCCACTCAGGTAAAAACAAGGAACAGGGAATTGATTCTAACAATCAAAGAAATAAATGAAAGAAAAACACCTGCCTGGTGGAGTGAAGCAGCTGAAGGGTATATATTTATTCTAGAAACAGTACGCAGGCCAAGATACTCACAGGTAAACACATTAACTGGTTCTGACTGTATGAAGTCATTAAGCTTAGGAAAGAATGAAGAAATTGTAGGTGGTATTTACTTGTATCTTGCAATCAACTTCATGGTTGATATTGACCCATCTAATTATATGATGAATTAAATGTAAGTGATGAACCAGTATCATCCACTAAGACTGGACATTTTTGCCATCGAATTTCACAGAAGCAGGGCTGGATCTTCCAAAAGCACTGTTCAGTTGCTGAGGTTTTCTGATTTCCCGTTTTGTGACGGCACATGCAGTGTTCAAAGATGAGATTTTCACATGACAAGACATCTCCATACTGTGAAAAGAACTGGAAGTTCCCTCCCCATGCTGTTGTGGATATGGCTGGATGTGGAAATGCAAAGGCATGTTGAACTACAAGGAAGTGCTGAGATGCAAGAAATATTTCAGTTAAAAGTAATCACAAGTATCACCATAGAGTAAATTTCCAAATCAATATCTACACTCATCAAAAGTCACCTTAATTGCCCATTTTGGCTCTTTTATTAGATTACTTCAAGCCCAGGAGCATGGCCTTGATTTATAATCCAATCCACTTGTCATTAATAGTGAGTCTGAAAATATATTTGCAAAATGAGTCAATCGGATGCAGAAGGCAAGCTGCCAAAAGGCAGCAAGTTATTAATTCTAAACAGAATTTGGTCTGATCTGATATTGAACAAGCTGACTCACTAGTTTCCAAGGATGCAAAGAAGATAAAGAATCATCATATTTGAATCAGCGAATGATGAAAGTATTTTTGTACCCTAATTCTGTTTCATGCTATTTGTCAAAGATTCACCCATCTGGGACAACTCTTATCTCATTCATCACAGGATTTAAAAGTGGCTCTTAATATTGACTTGCAAAAGATTGCATGTAATCATAATTTCTTTTTACTAGCCATTAGAGCCATATGGTGGTACATTTCCTTAAAGCACTCATACAATTTTAGGACATATCTGTTCTGAGTAACAAAAAGATAAGGCAGAGTTTCTTGAACCAGCACAAGACTCTACCTGGAAAGCCCTTATGGGCCTCCCTGTGGAAGCTGTATGTTGGATCCAGAAACAATAGGAGATTACACTAGATTAAACATTTTGAGCCTAAAATATTACAAGTTTCTTGAAATCATCAGTTACTGTGTTATTTGAGGTCCTGCTCCTGCAGATAGACTTTGGTGTACATCAGAATAGTTCCTACACTGTGGGCATATGAGCTGTGCTGGCTCCATAAATTAGTGCAGCTTTATTACCAATCATTTTAGCCTCACCTTGAATTCCACCAAAAACTTGCAACTTTCATCTTACAATCAGGCCCTTCTCATCAGGATTGATTGTGACAGTCTGAGTCTAAGCACTTGGCTAATTGTTGTCCAGAGCCCTGCTGAGTTTTGATTTTCCATTTTTGTCTTAAATTTAATTTTATTATTATTATTATTATTTGTAAGAGTATTAAATTCAATCAGATTAGTCTTCCCTAGCAAAAATGTGACAGAACCCAAAAAGTAGTTCCAGCGCTACCTACATTTTTGTTAGTAGAAAAAAGAAGCGCCTTTCAAGTCATATATTTATACATGTAAATTAGAATCCGATCACATTTTTTTCTGTTTAAAGTTTCAGATTTAATTCCTGAACAGCTTAGAACAGCTAACGTTTGCACTGTTTCTCTAAGCCATACACAGATTTGTGCCACCTGTGAGTGGAAGAAATACATTCATCATTTCCTCTACCTTAATTAGAACAATTAAATAGTAGGTACTATTGACTATATCTTCTTGAAAATACATGCGTTTTTTAAACTGATTTGATGATTTGAAAAAACTGGATTTCTTGTTCTAAAGAAGCAAATAGTTTAGAGATACAGCCAGAACCTACAAGAGGCACAGAAGGTAAAGACTGTCACAGCATAAGGAACCTGAGAGAGAGAGGATCAGTAATATTGAGAAAGGCAGTGATTAAAAATAAAAGAAGTTCTATTCCTGAGAAGTCTTCTCAAGCGCAGACTAAAGTGACAGTGAAAACACAGGAAACAAAAATTAATTGTCATTTACCTTACGATTCATGTTTTTCTGTTTCTCTTTTCTTAGCACTCATTTTCATTCAGTCTCTCATATTCTCCATTATCTTTTCCACTCATTTTTATTTTCCTTGTGTATTCCTATATGGTGCTCCTTTCTCTTGCCATCTAATTTTATTTATCCTCTCTAGTGTTACAACCACGCCTTTGCAATGTGTCACCTTCTTCCTTTTCTCTCTCTTCCCTCAAACATCTCCAGATGACCTCAGCCCAGGCTTTTCACTCCTACCTGTTCTTTACAGACCAGAACTAGCCTTGCAGCTGAATTCAGGTGCTTGAAGCCCCATTTGGATACCCTTATTCTACAGCAAGGCTACAGAATACTGAGCACTGTGCAGTGTAGATAACCTGCTTTCTTTACCATATCCTCACCTTTGCCTTCATCTTAAATGTTTTCCCCTCTGTTAATCAGAGGAATGCTGCCCATGGAGAGATGATTTTGTTGTTGTTGTTGTTTTTTATCTTTTCCTCACATCTCAGTACTGATAAGATTTGTAGGCTATAGGAAAGCCAAGCTCTGCCCATTGCTATCCTATAGGAGACCCTGAGGTAATGACCTTCCAAACACTGCTGTTAGTCTGTGGGATGAACACTTAACAGGGCAGCAGAGTTGCTTCCTGCCACAGTACTGCTCCCCAAGCTCAGCAGTGCTGATGTGCACTGCATCGAACAGAAGCTTGCTGCTTCTGGGATAACTGGAGTTCAGTATGGACAATCTTTAATGCTCTTGTCACTGTTCCCTTTATGGGATGATGGAGATGGAACATGAAACAACCAGAATGCAAAAAGGATCATTTCCATAGCCACAGTGACAACCAGACTTGCTTAATGATTAGTGAAGCCAAAAGGAGCTTAATCTTTATGAAAAAAAGAGAATCCATAACATGCTTTTTATCTCATTCTTTTCTGTTTAGCTCTTTAATGATTTTCTCGCAGCTGCTGCTGAGTGATGTTGTTTGTGGAAGAGGAGTGCAAACAGTGCTGGACTGTGGATGCAAGGAGGCTAAATCAGTTTGCCTTTCTTTGATCACTCTCTGGATAGAGAGAGACAGATTCCCATGCATGATCAACCCTCTTCTGCTAGCCAAGGAGTGGTATTTCTGACAGATAACAAGCAACTTCTTGTCTCTCTTCTTAGCTACAGGGTAAAGGCTAAAGAAATAGTCTTGTGCTAATGAGGAAGAAAACAAGGGATTAAAAATGATTTTTTTTTTTTTTTTTTTTTTTTTTGGGGGGTTAAATGACTCCTCCAACTGAATTAATTCTGTTGACTTTCTCCTTATTATGATACTGCCTTCCATGCTTGACAGCATTCCCTTAGGCTTTAAAGCTAAAGACCAGAAGTTATTTTCCAAAATCTCCATGTACATAGGTACATTCCCCCTCCCCATTTCATTCTGCCTAACCAAATGGAAAAGACAAAATGAGCTGTTTATTGGCTCCCTTTCTTTTTATCCAGGAGTACCATATAATTATCTGGATCTAAATCCCAACTTGTTTATAATTCAAGTCTGTTCCTTTCTGGTGCTCAGTTCCAATTTGGGCTGCATGCCAACCCTAAGACACAGGAGCCGCCCAACCGCATGTGAAGCCAGAATGATGCTAAACTTCCCCTAGCAGGTATCTAGGGACCTGCAGATTTTCAGTCTAAGGCAGAACAGAAGAAATTCAGCACCCGAGAAAAAAGAAAATTGGGCAAGGAGTGAACTGTATCACTTAGAAACATCATTATTTTGTCCACTGCTTGAAGTGCCCTTCCACACCTTACTGTCACTTGAAGATTATAACACTACTCATTGTGTCAACCGTGTGTTCTTAAGGAAAAGCCTACTGGGAGGGTGGGAGACATAGGAAAGTGTAATCCACCTTACTCCTCCATGATGGAGTCCTGACAGCTATTTGTTATGAACCCTTGATGGTAGGGAGCTATAATAATTGGCATTTGATTTTGCAGTAAGAAAATCTCATGAAGAAGATACTTCATTGAAAACAAAGTCAGTAAAATGGTAGTCCTTCTCTGCCTGTCCTTTAGCTGCAGGTCACAGCACAGCTGCCTGCTATTTAATTCACTACACAGACACTGTGTGCCATCTTCACAGACACAGAACCAAGCAGGAGACTCATCAGCCTTCTCTACAGCACCAGCCCAGAAGAGTAAGATGCATCTGCAGAGGGCATACAACACCACAGGATGCATGCACGCATCCCCAGATATTCCCAGAAGCTGAGTTGCTCCTCTGAACAGTAGATTTCTACCTATATGAACAATTTCCTCATCTGTTTTGAAACGGAGAAGGAGATACTGATTACAGGAACTGGGAATACAGGCATTTCAACAGTATCAATAAGAAAACACATATTTGGTGTATTTGCAAGACATAGTAGGATGGATACCAGCATTCTCCACCTTCAATAGGTTCTTCAGTAGGCCCATAGATAAGACAAAACTGTGAGGATGGTCGAGAGGCTGGAGTGCAGTGCTATGCTCCTCTCACACTGGAGGAATGGGCCAAGAGGATTCTTGTGAAGTTCATCCATTGGTACAGGCTGGGGACCTGGTGCTACAGCTTTGCAGAAAAGTACCTGGGGATTCTAATGGGCAGCAAGTTGAAGATGAGTCAGCAGTATGTATCTGTAGCAATGAAAGCTAACTGTGCACTGTGCTTTAACAAGAGTGTCACCAGAGGGTCAGGGGAAACTCTTGTTCTGTTTGGCACTCATGAGGAGGAGAAGAGACAAGTAAGGCTCCAGTAGCAGCCTGCAACTATCTAAAAAGGGCAATAGAGGAGAGGGTTATAGAAAACACAGGTCTAAACTCTTCTCAATGCAGGATTTTCAAACCAGTCTGATGAGTTTATGAAGCCTGGCTTGTCATTGTGAGATGCCCGTGGTCAGTGAAATTGTACAGAACAAAATCATTTTCACTATTTTGGGAATGAGCAACCAGTATCCTTCTTATTTCACAGCATAAGGAATCAATCTCCTAGAGCCATGTGGGCATAGTCCAGAGTAGAGTCAGTAAACACAGGTTCACTTCCAATGCTTAGGAGCCCAATGTTTGCATCAAAGCAACTAAGATGTCTCAGAAAGGTCACTTGAGATTTAACAAAACCAAGAATACAGCAAGAATCATTGGTTTCTGCTTGAGAGAGCAAGGGCCCTTATGGTACTTATCACTTGTGCAGCTCAGACAGGAGCTGCTGACCTAGAAGAATTTTGTTCCTAGCACTGAGTGCTTCAGTGGGCAGACAGGAGGGGAGAGAGAATGAATTAAATCGCTGTGGACAAAAAATTGAGCTGATGAAACTCTTTCTGGGGCTGGCAGGATATTTTCTACCCCCTTCATTTTTCCCCTGTGATATATTACAAAAAAAAAAAAAAAAAAAAAAAAAAAAAAGGAAAAAGAAAAAGCTTTCCTGAGCAGCCTTGAGATTAGCACAGTATTTAAATACGTTTAATTACTGTGATGAATTACACGCCTTCCATTGATCTCTTTGTTCTGATTTGCCTTGAAGTACTAATAGGCTGTTCATTTTGCCTTTTAAAAGTACCAAGTTTGAAGTAGGTTCCTGTTTACTTATGTTAATAACTAATCACAGGAATCAAAATGAGCTGTACATGACTAATTGACCAGTTTGTTTTACTGTCCTTCATGGCAAAGCTGATAAACTTTTCTGACAGCATGCAAATCACTGCTATCTTGCAAGAGAGGACTGCGCTGTAGAAAGGCAAAAGGAGCAGGCAAACTCTGGTTATTAGCTAGGAAAGATAGCAACCACTTGGGGACAAGGAGCTCCCTTTAGCTGGAAATAGCAGACCCGGGAGGGGGACAGGATTTAATGAGCTGTGAGAACAAGAGACCTGCAGTGTAATTAACTCCCAGAAGATCTCATTGAGGGTTCAGCAGAACATCCGCTCAGCAGTGCTTCTACCTTTTCTGGAATTAAAGTTTAATTTGGTGTCAAAGGGCAGAGGAAAGACCTGCATTATGAAGCATAGAAATCAATGAACTGTGTGAAGGAAAAGGTCACTCCCCCCACCTCTGCAGCACAGAAGGTTTGAAGAAAAAGGTGCAAATATAAAACAACTCAACACTTTCTCATCAGTGCTGGAAGAGGAAATGGTGGAGATTTTACCCCACAGGCTTCTCACTACCTCTCTTTCAATAGAGAAGCTCAGTTTTCATGGAAAAGGGTGATGAATACTAATGGGTTCAAGACATTATTTTTTTTCTGTACCTAGTCACCATTGATATTTCTGAAGAGTTCTTGCAGAAATTGTTACCTGGTTTACCAAAAAAATATGCATCAAGTAAAATTAACTTTTCTATTCATAATGGCCTCAGCCTTTTCAAGGCACCATAGTTAACTGCATTTTCCTTGTGTTGCAGGGACACACATCCACTCTGCTACACACATGAGTAAGAATACCAACAATAGTCAGTGCCAAAGGACTTATATTGCCCTGCTGTGTGGCAGAGGAAACATCTTCTATGCAGAATCTTTCCTTACTGATGACTAGTGGCCTACAACGCAGAACATGAGTGACACTCTGGTAGCCACAAGACCAGCAGAAAGTAGTAAACCTTTCAATGATATGCAGCATTCCCCAGAGCAGCAGAGCCCCTCTCCCTGGGAAAACACTGTTAAGAATGGCAGAACTTCACCATGTCAAACCTGTCCCTCTCCAAGTTGGTCCCTTGCCTCCATTCAATAACCTTTCTCTTCAAGTGAACCAAATCTTTGCTCTCCCACTGCCATTGCTCTCCCATCAGTCCCACCTTGAGCTGTATCCACTGCAGAAATCTGTCATACTGTCCCAGAAACTGCTTTTTTCTGAACAGAGCAAGTACACTCTTACCATCCTAATCACAGCATCTGGAAATTAATAATCATTTTTATTCCTCTGCAGAGTAAGTGGGACAAACCCATGTGAAACAAGTGTATAGTCATTCTCTCCCAGTCTGACTCCATAGGCAGGTTGTTCTTGGGAAACAACACTATCTCTGACCACACAGTTAATGACCTAAGTAACATCTGCATGGAGTTACTTCACTGGTTACCTCACAGGAGGGCAAGTGGTCAACATTTCCCCAGCGTCCTTGATATCAATTAAACACTTGCTGCTCATTTTGCTGACAAAGGTGCTCCATAGGCAGAAAAGTATGTTTGTTTTATCCTTCAGATCAGGCCAGTGTTATCATTGTGCATATGCAGAGTGCAGAAAGCATAGCTTGCCATTTAACCCAGGGAACATCTTGTAGTCTTCTTGGAGCAGAAAGTTTTCCTGAAGTGTTTTTACTTTCCAGTTTCAAGTATTTTGTCATACTCGGAGAAAAGTAACAATCCTAAAGGAGAAAGCTTGCCTCTGTGTACAGGGATCTTCCTGAGCCAAAATTCTTAGCTTCAGCAGACCAGCTTGCAGGCTGCCCGCAGCTGTACTCAGCTTTGGCTGCGCTTTCAACTATTTTCAACTGAACTTCATCTTCACCAGCCCACATTCATTGCCTTTCCTTTCACACTTGCATTAGAGCATCCGCTGTGCCAATCATTTTGGAGTCACAGCTGAGGATTCAGTACTTAGCTTACTTGGTCAGCACAGGGCTTGAACAAACCTCCTACTTCTGTCTGCCAGATCACACGGCTCTTCTGTGCAATAATAATTTCAGCCATCCCATGGAACTTTTATGTCATAGGCCTAAATTACAGACATTTCTGCCCATCCTTCATAGAGCTTAGTGGTTGTATAGGGTAGTAGCATGTAGCATGTAGCAGTGGCACTGGCTCTCTCTAATTTCCCCCATAAGCCACCAGGTTGTGCACCTCACATACTTCTATAATAGAGAGATGAACTACCTCACTCTGCCCAGTCATTTAATTCAGGCCAGAATGGCTCCTGCTCTTGTGCAGATATATTTAATAGTTGTTAAAGTCAAGCTTTTCTATAAGACTGCAGCAGAGCAAACCATATCACTTCAGCTGCAGCTAATGGTGGTTCATCAAACAATCCCTTGGAGAAACAGTAGAAACATCATCTGAATTGCTTCTAGGATTAAACCATTGATTTCTATTCATTTGTGCAGTAAACTCAGAATTAACCCCACAGAAACAAACTTGTTGTGATACAACTCTTACATATTAAAAAAAATTAGGAGCTTTTGATACATGGTTTCAGTGGATTTCACATAATTTGGGAATATATGTGGTCTTCATAATTACTCCACTATAGAGTGTTGTTGTTGTTGTTTTTCAAATGTTATTTGAACATCTCCATGATTATTTAGATTAATACTTCCAATGACAAAAATACAAAAGCCATTCTCAAGCCTTTGTACAATGACCATTTCACACTGGAAGCCTTCATCTTACAGAAACACTCTGCTGCTATTCCAACTTCCTTGCAAAATTCTTCATACAAATTTCACTGCACAGAAGGGGATTTCAGTCTTGCTTAATTTTTATTTTATTTTATTTTATTTTATTTTATTTTATTTTATTTTATTTTATTTTATTTTATTTTATTTTATTTTATTTTATTTTATTTTATTTTATTTTATCTGTGAATAAGCCATAGATTAGCATCAGAAGCTCTCTCCAACAGCACATTTATCTATCAGAAATACGTTTTCGCTTTCTTAAAACAGCTGTAGATAAATTTTAACTTCCCAGTTCAATACACAGTGTCTGCCAGTAGGTTTCCGCAAACTTACAGAAGACATTAATTTGGGTACACAAAGCATTTGGCCAACAGCAACAAATCATACAGCTAAGTTTCATGTCTACTTCACAAAATAAAGGAAGTTTTAAAGATGCTTCTGTTTGACAAGCCTGTACAAGCTCTTCTGTTGAATATGACTAACGTGTGAATTAGAGTTAAAACTGTAATAGAAAGAGACATTTTTGTTAACATTCATCCAAAATGCCTATGTTACCACAAGTTTTCTTGATGGTTTTTATAATCTTCTCTATTTGCTTTCTACACTGTTTAGACTAGCAAGACCTAATTCACGAGAGTATTTCCAGAAAGGCTCATGCGTTAACATGGGCTAGAAGTGTTTGCAGACCTGCCTCCATAGCAGAACTACAGAGGCAAATGGTCCATTTGCAAAAGCTTTACCACATGGCTTCAACGACATACATCCTGCACTAACAATGGGCAAACAGCAGTGCACAGAACAGTCTCATCAAAGTGCCTACAGAGGTAAAATGAATGTGTAGCAATACCTGTGTATTTTGGAGTATTATTTTTTTTTTCAAATGCTTCATACAATTATTTTGCAAACAGGAAAAAAAAAAAAAAAAAAAAAAAAAAAAAAAAAAAAAAGGACAACATACAAATGAAGGGGAAGAGAACATTTTAGGCTCCAACGGGGTCTGTCAGTTGTTAAGAGCTGCATGGCAGATCTGAGTTGCTTTCTATCATTTGTTTGGGCCCCTGGTATATGCTGGAAATGTTTAATTCTTTATCTATCCATGTAGCTTCTAGAAATTCAAGCTACAGATTGCTTAATGTTTGAATTTTTCTGCTGTGAGATTTGATCTTGTAGGGTGCTGAACTCTTGCGAAGTATCAGATGCCCCAAACCTCAGAGAACATAGTTATACTTCACTCCCAAGTAGATCTCAAGCTGGAGGAAATTGGTTTGAATGATAATGCAAACTTCTGCATGCAAGCAGAAATCTTTGCTTGAAGCTAATGGCAAAAGTATAGCTAGAAAATTCCCTGTGCCCATAGAGGAATGGGAACAGTACCCAACTTGCTCCATCCAGCCCAACCAGAAGTAAATCTCAGTGGCTCTCTGAGTCCTTTCTTTGCCCTCACGACTTTTTTGAGTCTTTTATTTGCTCTTATCTCTTTTTTCAGCATTTCTTATAGGCATGTATTTTATAGAACCACTACAGAAATAAGGCACATACATGCTTTGTTTGTGCAATTTGTTCCTTCATAAAAGACAGCTATAAAGATCCCACAACTTTGCTAATGGGCAGAGGCTGCCTACTGAGACTGCCTGTTACTCTGTGTAAGTGGGTAGAATTAACACAAGGTGCAACATCATTAGTAAGGCAGCCCAGGAACCACTTGTGTTGCTGGTGTTAACAGGTAAAGAAAGGTGACCTATGTCAGGAGGGACATGGAAGGCTGTCTAGAACTGGGGGGTACAAGTTTTGGGCATTACGGATGCATTTCCTCATTTGGAAGGAAGTGGATTCTGTCCCTAAGATGAATGAAGGAGACAGTCAATCATTTCCACCCAGACAGGTGCTTGGAAGACTGAGCACCTCAGCAAGTACACTGCTATTCTGTCTATTATGTGCATGGGAAAGAGGCCTGTGTAGATATACTACAAGCTGTGTGGTAAAACACCTACACAGAACCCTGCAGAGTCAGACTGAATGCAGCTGATGATTGAGAAATAAAGAATCCCAAATACTTTTGAGACACATCTTCAGGGCCTACCACAGGGGTGCACAGTCATTAAGTCCTTTTGTTTATTCATGGGCTTTGTTACTGTATCTTCTGAATCCCATTTCAGAAACTCATACTGCAAAGCAAGATGAACTAGTACAGCAAGATCACTGGAAGCACTGATGAGGTCAGATATCTCTAGTTTCTTTCAGTTTTCAGGGATCAGATGTGGTGTGCAGCAGTGCTGAGGTGCAGCTTTGTAGACAGTTGTTACTTCTCTGCAGAGATGTCTCTGCTTTCTCTCATCTAATTGTATTGCACCTATATGTTGCATATGATCAAGCGGCCAAGAGCCTTAGGAAAATATTAGGTGAAAAATAATTCCAGTGAAGGCATTGTGATATATAATCTTTGGAGTGCAGCTGTCAGATTTACTGTGAAAGCACTGGCCATGATGAACAATGAAGCTTCAAATTTATCCATTTGTTACAGGTTGCAGGTATTACCATTCCGAACAAGCAATGTTTTCACAACTTCAAGGAAGTGCTGGTTTCTAAATAAAAATGTCTTTGTTGCTAATTATCACAACCATCCTTAGAAGTTCTCAGAATCTGGAGTAATTGGTGTAACTAATAAGGCCTGGCAATAGCTGAACCGTTGATGCATAAAAGGACGAGACTCAGTTTTGTCATCTGAGGACTACATTATTTACTATGGTTGGAAGTAGGTCAAGTGCCCTCAGGAAATAGCTGTTTGGTTCTCACTGAGAAGTAATCTGATACTCACACATCTTCGGCCTTATTACAACCTTAGCATAAGGCAAAGCTGAGGATATAAGCTAAGTTTCTTGTTTCACTGAGCAGACAAGGAGTGAGGTCTGAAAGGAAATGGTTTATTATTTTCAAGCAGACACTTGTGCAAATCAAACTGTGAATGCATCACATGCAGAGATGTTTGGTTTCCCAGCAAAGATCCGCAAGACCTATGCTCTGTGGAAACAGCAGAGCTGCTAGAGAACTGATTTTTCAAGGTGTTATGCACCACAAAGCCACGCAAAAGCTTGTGTGTGTGCTTATTTTAAACGGCGTGAGTATTCCTTTTTTGTACTGTTGTTTATTTTTTTAAACAGGAGCATATTGTTACATGTCTGGCTGAGAACAGAAAGAGATAAAGGAGAAATATCCCTGCTAATAGGAATGGGGAATAGCACAGAAGTATCTACAAGAGATTTTCAGGATTGGCTGTGTGTCAGGCTATAGCGTTTTGCTGCTCCAACGAGAAGTGACATTGTCTGCTAAGTGCATAGTCTTTCCTGAGTCCTGTTATTAGTTATACTAATTTTAAGTTCTTCAATGCTTGCTTTTCCTTGGGGAAGGGATTATGTAATTCTGCTGTGCATTTCATGAGAGGACTGAAAACAAGGCTAGATGGGCTCCATGCCATCATATTTTTTTTACTTGTCAAGGGGAGCAATGTGGCCTCTGTTACACTGGTTTCAAATGAAGACACAGCTACACACCTTGATATCTGACTTGACACAGAACTCACATGATGGTTCTAGGAAAGTCTTGCAAGAAAAGACACATGAAGCATATCCTTTGAAAGTTTCATTCAATTTTTAGTTATTTCCGAACACAAACATTGTACTAAAACTTAGCAAAATGTTACAAGAAAGGCAGGAAGGCAAAGTATGATGTGCAGCAATTCCCAGTTTCCCATAGCACTTTTCCTGCCTGTCACACTTGTCTTGATCTGAATCCTTTCTCCAATCCATTTAGGAAAATTTGGAGTCCTGCCTGTTGCCCACTCAGGCCCTGGCACACCAGCAGAAGGCTGCTATAAGGATGCCAAAGGGCATTTCTTGTTGACATCTTCCACCTCACCCATTCACATCAGCATTTCTGCCCAGAGGAGGAAGGTCTCCACAGATGTCAACCAAAGTCAGTCAGTGTGGATCCCCAGGGCGGGAAGCTCTAACATAGTTCATCCTACCCATGAATAGATCTTCACAGTTTTTGAAAACTCCTACCAACTTCACTCACTCAAAGCCTCACTCACTGAATATGGTGATTCTCATCAGGCAGCTCCATTACACGAGGTTCTCATGCTGAACCAGCGAAACATGCCAACACTTGAGAAGGGTTACTACAGGGGTACAAGTAGAGAGTTCTTGACACCAACTCTGATCTCTAAATACACCTGTTTCTGGTATTAGACCTTTTTTTTTTTTTTTAACTTTACCTTTTCTTTCAGACAAGATTGTCAGAATTACTATAGTGGCATTCAATGGTGCTGGTTCAGTCCTGCTTAGTCTGAACCTTCATCAGCACAGGCTTGTGCTGGAAAGGGCAGCCTGAAAAGTTCAAGGAGATTTTCCCTCCAGTTTGATATTCCTAATGGCAGGAGGAAAATTCAACAGTGAAATGAAAGCAGGCCAGGTGAAATAGCACAATAAGCCTGATTTCCAGCAATAAGATCTTTCCCTATGTTAATACAAGATATTTTCAGGAAGGTGTCAGTTTTGCCTGCAGCTGGCTTACTTCATTTACTCCCAAGGAATCTTATGAATCAGAGGGGTTTTCCTCTTAAGCCAACGTCACGAAAGGCCAAAGGAAGAGTGGGATAACCATGCTGCCTAGCTCATTCCTCACCCTTTCATAGCCCTTGAAAAGTTTGCATCCATGTCAGTGGTTAGAGACAGAACCTCCTCATACTACCATGGTACAAATCAGGAATATATTTGGGAATTTAGGTCAGCTGTGCTGATGGGTGAGGGGACTCAGGACTTCTACTTTGCCTTTCTGTTCTCTAGATTATTTATGCCCTGAAGAAATGAAGAAAATGCATGACCCATTTCTAACTCCCAGTTTAAAATTAAGCTCACTAAGTCAACCACAGCTGGAAGGTAAGTATCACATTCTCTATAGGGCAGTATTACTCAGTAATAAATCAGAGCACAAAGAACGGTGACATTTTCTTTCTTTTTTTTTTTTTCTTTCTTTCCTTTAGAGCCTAAAAATCTTTTTCTATAACAATTGCAGTCTATGTCTCGTAATAAACTTATGTGTTATGGAGTTCCACTGATAGCCAGATAAACAGTCTTCAGCGAGCTATATAGGTACTTATATCCACATAGATTTGTAGTCACTGGTAGAATTAATACCTACTTCAACTACTCAAGTAGGCACATTTGTTTTATTGCATAAAAAGGCTGATTCTCAAAACTAGATTTTGTTCTGTCTGGCTTTGTTACAGCCATCAGTACCAGCCTCATCTCTGTGAGACAGGTCCCCACCGCCATGTATCGTCAGGAACAGCATCCCTTTGTGCTTGTGAAACTGACGTCACATCCATTGTGTTGTGATTTCCTGTTGGAGATTCACAGCTCTTCTCATAATTTTGGAGGGACACAACATCTGTAGCACCCTGCAGTGACAATCTTCTCGATTACTCTATATGGGAATTATTCTTCTGCAGGTGTCTAATTTCTGTAGTCTCCATCATTGTGATGTTTTGGCATAGGATTACAATGGGAAGGAAATTGATACAAATCTGAGCTTTGAGGGCTAATGAACCACCAAACAGACAAAATTACAACATCAGGACTTTCCTCTAAGAACACTTTGCCATCAGATCACAAAATTCACATATGGGGATAGACAGGGGGAGTATGTTAACTTGGTTCAAATATCCAGAGGTTCAGGGAATATGAGGAAAAGGATTATTGTTGCTAATAGTGGAACCATCTCATCTCCCATTAGCACAATTAAAGTTTACAAGTGGATGCTAGTGCAGACATACCTTCTTCATACATAAAGTAATGTTGATGTTACATCTGAAAATAAGTAGTTTGTGCTGGTTTTTTTGTTTGTTTGTTTGTTTTCTTTTTGCTTTTTGTTGTTGTTGTTGTTTTAAAAAAGATTTTAACTAGCAGTTCTAAAACAGATTAACTGAACATAAACATTTGCAGCAGTAATATCCACAAGAACAGTGGAGGAATCGTTTTCATCAGCAGTCAGCTAAGCTACTCTGCTTAACAGGAGCCTGACTGACATACAATGCGCTGATGGCAAGCAAAGAGGAAGCCACTAGAGAAGTTTAGATTAAGGTATGAGATGCCATTTAGGCAGCCAGCAGCATATTGTGCTAGTGTTGGAGATGCTCCGTGGGCTTTCCTAGAGGAGGCAGCAATATTGCTGATATTGTCAAGGTGACAAGACCATGAAAAACAATGGTGTTTCCCATGACAGTGATGGCTGTAACTTTTCTGCTGTATGTGTACCTCAAGTGAGTCTGGAAACAGCTGTGGCTGCTGCAAAATCCCATGACCATGTGCTATTCTGGCAACTGGTAATGTGCAGTGGACTACAAAGAGCTACATCACACAAATACCTGTGAGTGCACATAAAAATGCTTGCTTGAATTCATAGAATCACTAAGACTGGAAAAGACCTGCAAGATCATCAGATCCACCCATCAATGTTTCATCATCATGCCTGCTAAATCATGTCTGTAGGTGCTGCATCTAGACGGAATTGAAGCAAAGTTGTTAATTTCACCTCTTTGGGAAAAAAAAAATAAAAATAGAGAGAGAGAGAGAAAGAATGCAGCTAACTTGTAGCAGGTGAAATCATTAGCATGCAAGTAGATTTTAGTGCAGCAAAGACATTTGCTGAAGGATTTAAATAATATTGAACAGAGGGAGTAATTTGTGCAAAGCTCCCACTTAACCATGCTAAAAGGGCTCATGTAAGTACTATTAGTTGAAGTTAAATGAAAAGCTATATATCAAGAAAATAAAAATGTTAAACTTTGTTAAAAAATGGTTGCAGTAGAAAATTATATGGGAAGTGACAATGATAAGGAAACTTTCTGAATGATAGTCTACATAATTATTTTATATTATCATCAGCCTGGTACAAATAAAGAGACTGCATCTCAGTTCCACACAGGTTTAAATAAATGGGTGAGATTTTGGATAGGCAGACAAATGAAAAGAGAGATCAGTCCAGGTAAAAATTAAATGTTTTAACTTACAGTTCAACTAACAAAACCTAAAACAACAAAACAGATGCTGTTCAAGCCATTTAGCAAAATACTGGAAAGCAAGGAAGCCATCCAGAGGAACCTGGACAGGCTGGAGAAGTGGGCCCATGAAAACCTATTGAGGTTCAGCAAGGCCAAGTGCAGGGTGCTGCACTTGGGTCAGGGCAATCCCAGGTATTTACACAGACTGGGGGAAGATCTCCTTGAGAGCAGCCCTGCAAAGAAGGACTTGGGGGTCCTGGTGGATGAGAAGCTGGACATGAGCCAGCAGTGTGTGCTTGCAGCCTAGAAAACCAACTGTGTTCTGGGGTGCATTTAAAAAGGGGTGGCCAGCAGGGAGAGGGAGGTGATTGTCCCCCTCTACTCAGCTCTTCTGAGGCCCCATCTGGAGTACTGCATCCTGGCCTGGGGTCCCCAGTACAGGAAGGATGTGGAGCTCTTGGAGTGGGACCAGAGGAGGGTCAGTAAGATGATCAGAGGGCTGGAGCACCTCTGCTATGAAGAAAGGTTAAGGGAACTGGGCTTGTTTAGCTTGGAGAAGAGAAGGCTTCAGTGAGACCTCATTGTGGCCTTTCAGTACTTGAAGGGAGCATATAAACAGAAGTGGGAATAACTTATCACAAGGGTGGATAGTGATAAGACAAGGGGAAATAGTTTAAACTGAGACAGGGGAGGTTTAGGCTGGATATTAGGAGGAAGTTTTTCACCCAGAGGGTGGTGACACACTGGAACGGGCTGCCCACAGAGGTTGTGGATGCCCCATCTCTGGAGGCATTCAAGGCCAGGCTGGATGTGGCTCTGGGAAGCCTGATTGGGTGTCTGGTGACCCTGCACAGAGCAGGGGATTGAAACCAGATGATCATTGTGGTCCTTCTCAACCCAGGCCATTCTGTGATTCTACGATGACAGTCTCTCTAACCAATAACACAGAGGGTACAGAATTCAGTTCTTATTTCAACCTCTCCAAATAATGTTTTATGTGATATTCAGTGGGGAAGGTGATATGATACACACACATTGCTCTCAATTTATCCTAATGGTGTTCCATTTTGCTGTAAAATACTTAAATACTCAGAAACCAAAGGGAAGGAAAATAAGTCTATAAATTCATGATAATTAGGATGCCTCCTGAGAGGTAGGATACAGACTTGCATCTTAATTTCAATGAACATTTCCTACAGAGTGAAAAAACGTGCAGAGGAGACTGGGAGTAAAACAGAAGATGATTGAAGAAGGAGACTACAGCTCCAGGCATGAGGACATCCTTTTAAATATGGGGAACACTGAGATCTGAATTCCAGGTTCCCGTATCACAGACAAACACTCTGACTGCTATCTGTTCAGTAGGAAGAGAGATCAACACCTCCCCTGCTTCATGAGAGCAGCCAGGAAAAAAATGTTCCGCTTGAGAAATTTGACTTGAATCCATAAATAGAGATTCTCGTGAAGCCAACAGATTTGCACCGGCACAAAACTGATTAGTCACACTGGAAAATGAGGCCTTCCACTTACTAAAGAGATTTTACAGCTGAGGTCAACATGCTCTTGGAGCCATGCTGTTTCTCCATTCTTTCCTGATTCAGTCTCCTGGGCTATACAGCAGGGAAATTTGCCCTTCTGCTTTACTGTCTGGTATTCACTAACTCTCTAGTTCAACATTTAGTACTTGGTCACATTGGAGGACTGGAATATTCATCTGGGAGAGCAATTATACAGAGTGTCATACCATACTGTGAAGGAAAATCCAGCCACAGGATGTAGATTGGTGATCTTCACCTTGGGACAGGCTTCAGTGTGTAATTCTCTAAATTAGCAGTGACATGAAGGCAAGTTTCATGGATAACATACTAAATGGCTACTTTTGTAGCCATACTTGTGTATTTTAAACACATCCCTTTTCTCCACACTGAAGAAAATAAACAAGCAAACCATGGGAAGGCTGCAAAGATTACATTCCACAGCAATGTATCTTGATCAAACAATTAATAACTGGCTTTACTTAGAGCATATGGATTCCCCTTCATATCCGGATGTCACCTGTACTCCTTGCAGAACTGGACTCAGTCATTTTACTTCATTTTTAGTATTATTCATCCTCAGTGGATGTGCAAACAGGCTAATATAACATCATTCTGAAGATTCTGAGGTTAGTGAATAGAGGGATATTACAGGCTTCATTTGAGGTAAGGATGGTCTTATCTCATCTCCAAGCTACAGTTGTTTCTCTGACTAATTTGTTATTTCATTGAATCACAGATCTGGTTCTTTGATCTGGGATATCTTCCTAATTCTTTGCATGGTAACTTCCATTCTGTTCTCCATATGTTTCTAAGTGCTGGCTCCTAAGTGACATGACAATGGCATCAGACAATGAGATTATCTCTCACCATGTGCTGTCCTTGGCAATAGGCACCATCTCACAGAACAAGCAGGACAAATACACAGTGATGCTATCCATGTTATGCCATATGTATACCAAGTATATCATCAGCATGTGCTGACATATTCTTCTGTCACCATTCTTCCTTTAAATTGTCCAGTCACTATTTTAATTTATTTATGCTCTTGGCCTCCATAATCTCTGCAGCAAAGAATTCTATAATGCAATTATGTATGGTGTAACATAGAACTTCTTTTGTTTGATTTAAATCTCTTGCCCAAAAGCTGTTTTTCACATTGGCAGTACTTTACATTCCCAGCATGGGATTTCATCTGTCACTTTACTGTCCTGTCACTCACAGACTTCAGACCTTGACACCATTTTTTATAATAATGTTGAGGTTCAGCTTTCCTGAATGCTTTTATGTATCTGCTGATTTTGTCACTTCACTGTTCACTCTTCTTTTAGATCACGCAGGTTAAAAATCACAGATCTTGTCATGAAACCCTGCAGAATTCCTTTATGACTTCCATTTCCATCGGCAAAAATGCCCTTTTATCTCCCCTGTATTTTAATCAACTGTTTGCTCCTGAAAGGGCCTCTCCTCCTCTCCTCTCCTCTCCTCTCCTCTCCTCTCCTCTCCTCTCCTCTCCTCTCCTCTCCTCTCCTCTCCTCTCCTCTCCTCTCCTCTCCTCTCCTCTCCTCTCCTCTCCTCTCCTCTCCTCTCCTCTCCTCTCCTCTCCTCTCCTCTCCTCTCCTCTCCTCTCCTCTCCTCTCCTCTCCTCTCCTCTCTTCCTTTCCCTTCCCTTCTCTTTTTTCTTTTCTTTCTACATGGCAGTTTACTAACTCAAACCTCTGAAAATCTGACTTTTTTTTTTTTTTTTTTTTAATCCACATGTTCAATATTATGGTATTGCTCACTCCTTCAAAGAATCCTAATGGCTTACACAGCACAAAGGTGATAGTAGCTCCTTTCTTATCTTCCCTGTTTTCCTAATATCAATAATTATACCAGCTACTTTTTTCAAAATGGAAGTCAAATTCACTGGTTTGTGGTTGCATAGATTCTCCCTGGAAGCCCCATTTAACAGGTAGTGTCATATTCAATTAACCTTTAATCATCTGAAACAACGTTTGTGTAAGGTTATGGACTACAAGTAATATAACAGTTCCATATGTAAGCACCTACAGGGCACGCAGATCAATATGGTTTCATCTTGCTGTTCACCAGTTTTCAGCTTATTATTTTGTTCTTATTTACATCATTAGTCACTTTGAGTGTGATAGTCAGGATAGAGGTTTGGGCTTTCCAGTATAATTACAAAACCATGACAAACCTACAAATTCAGCCACTAGTGTTGACCTAGATAGGAGCAGTAATGATACATACTCCTGAAGTAACTCTAGGCAACCCAGTTAATGACTCTGTCCATGAGTTTCCTATGTATTAAGGGGAATAATAATAGTTCCTTGTTCACACTTCTAGTCTCCCTAGGTTGTTCAGAATGGAGGTGTCTGCAAAAATGCTTTTGCATGCCACAAGCCTCTACCCTCAGTGAGTGTGTCTAAGCCCTTTGGTAACACCAGCCATAAATAATTCCAGTAATGCAACACAGTTAGATTAGTCAGAGGCGACCCTATATTCCTTTTTGGCTGCAGCAGGACAGGGCTATTGGGACTGTCCTGATCTCTTGTCAAAAGTCTGTTTGGATGTTATTTCATCCTGGATTTTTGCCTGACGGGATTTTTTCCTGTCTCCATCCCAAGCCAGAGCTCTGGAAAAAAAAGCCTAAAGCAATTACACTGAAATCTCTTCATCCTGTTCACAGCCCAGTATGCAGTTAGCAAAAATCCCCTGTCTATTTGGAAAATTTGGCTTCACCATGGAATTTAGGGACCTGCCACCTCTGGCTCTGAGTCTCTCATGGCCACCTATACCCACTACACTCCACCTAGCCCTATATCCAGCTTTTCTCTTCACATCAAGTTATTAACTCTGGAGTAGACCAGACTACTTCCTTGAGCAGGGGAAGCGTATTGTAACACCAGTGTGTACTGTAATATCAGCCCAGAGCTCACTGCCTAGGTGCCTCGTGACAGCAGGACTCATAACACTGGCAGTCCACAGGTGTGGTAACCTCAGAAGAGGACAATACACATCACCTATTGTCTGTGCATAAAGCAGCCTACCTTTGGTAAAGCTGAAGTAAAAGAGAGCTAAAATTGC
Source organism: Excalfactoria chinensis (assembly GCF_039878825.1). NCBI lineage: Eukaryota > Metazoa > Chordata > Aves > Galliformes > Phasianidae > Excalfactoria > Excalfactoria chinensis. Next base: position 23,476,277 of record NC_092857.1, on the reverse strand, counting down.
TGTCAGAAGATATAAAAGAGTAAATACACTTAGTCATCTGAAACAAGATCTCTATAAAGGCCTCTTAATTCATCAAGGTTCCACCACCGGAATCAGTAGGTCTGCTTTGAGAATGACACGGTCCCTGTAAATGTAACAGGGCTGCACTCTAGGGTTGTGAACAGAAGGCTCCCAAATGGTGAAACTGGAGAAAAATGTGCTTTAGCTTGTGTTTACAAATGGGCAGGGAGTACATGTGAATGTGCAAAGCAGCAAGCCAGCTACCCAGCTAAAGGGAGGCACCTGAAAGCGTGGGAAATGGAGTTCTTATTGACTGCAGGGCTAAATTGCCACTGCTGGGACCAAATGACTTTCAAAAGCCACATCATGTGTTCGCAGACAGACTGGCCAAACTTGTACACGCATCTGTAGCCTAAGCAGGTTTTAACTTAATTAGGTGCCTATTTCCATAAATGCATGGACACTGCAGTAATCCAGAACAAGAGGGTCATTAAGGCTGGAGAGGCGCATGCTCATTGCTTTCGCACATATGCCAGGAGTAGCTGCAGGGACATTGCAGGGCTGTGACCAGTCAGCTGGCTGCAGGGACACAGAAGGTGTGCATGGGGCAGGCACAGAGCACTGTAATCCCCATTTTCATTGCAACACCACCAGCAATGCTCACACATGCTAGGGCAAAGAGCTGGTGGCAAGTGAGAACTTGGCCAAATAAATGTTTCATCCCAGAAGGTCCCTGCAGCCTTTAGACTGCATAGGTACATTTACACAGGCTGCATCAGGCTCTCAGAGACTGTTTGCATTAAGTTTAGGAGAGAAAAGGAAGAAAGAGCAATGCAGAAAGCAAATGAAAGAATGCATGACCAAAACTGGTGCTGTTCCTTTATCTGGTGAGTCAGTAGGGTTTTTGCCATCACTCTGGTGCTTTTATTGTGAGGAGGAACACATCAAAAAGAATAACAGGGTGTTGTGTTGTTTTGTTGAGGAAACCCAGAAGCCAGGAATACTTACTTAAGGAACACTGCCCAGGGACCACTGCTTGGAAGGGATAGTAGGAAAGCAATTTAAGGAATCTTCAAGTGACATAAACAGTCAGGTCCAAATCCAGGCCTGTCCTGGGGCAAGATACCAGCACCATCAGCACAGACTCTGCCTAGCTGCACAAGGATGTGGCTTGTTTGTCTCCATTGCCTACACCAGGAATGACTCCACCAAATTCTGTCATGTTTCCCAGAGTGATCTGTGAGTGTGAGAACACGATAATACCACTTGAGATTGAAATTTCTAAGCAAATCCATTGTTGTGGATTTTTGCTGTTGTTTTTTGTGTGTGTGATTATCAAAAGTTAGTGTGGGGTGGTCTTCCTTCCCATTGCGTAAATCAAAAGTTAAGTACAACTGTGTCTATGCTCTTACATCTGAGATTCATTCTGAAGGCAACAATTTGTGCCTCTACTTGGCTTAGCACTGCAGTGATCTTTGTCTTTATGAAAACTGCCAGCTCTGCTTGCACACTGAGCCAGTGTTCACTGGGACACTTTCCTGCCAAGCAACACTAAATTTTTATGGCCCAGACATAAGTGCAAGTTGCTAAAGCAGAGGCACTTGGATAGTGCTGTAACTATGGCTATTTATTAACAGTCTTGTGAGTTGAAACATGCCATTTTTAAAGCACTTTAATGCTTAGGGGAAAAAAAAAGGTCTCAATTCCTTGTTTAACTAGTACTTTTCTCATTTTACATATTTCACTCTTGCACTGTATGCCTCCAGTAGCTCACTTTTACTCCATCCTTTTCGTGCTCTCTCCCAGTTCTCTGCCCCACTTTGACACGGGTCGTCTCAGTGTTTTTCCCCCCACAGATCCCCAGACTGCACAGCGCAGGCCCTGTCAGCATGCAGAGCCCTGCCAGGGGGCACTTTCAGTGATGGTGAGGTCCCTAGAAGCACTTTGTTGCATGGCCTAGTGAAGCAGCTTGAGGTGTGACTACAGATCTCAGCCTCATGACGCTGCAGTACAGCCATGCAATCCTTGAGCTCATGCTGAGAGCATGCTATTCCCTTCCTTGGGGGGGAGTGAGAGCAATGTGCTGATCACAAGACTCAGGATTGTCTCTGGGCTCTTATGAAATATCTGGAATTTTTCAAAAATCTTGGGATCTCCCTTCCCTACTGCTTGCCCACACAGAGGCTCTTGTGTGATTGTGTTTGCTGGCACCCACCAGCTTCCAGTGTCCTGGAAGCCCAGTGTGGTGCAGGAATGCCTGAGGAGGCAGCTGGTAGCATTGCAGTGATTCCTCAGCTCCCCAGGCCTCTGCTCTCACATCTCATGGGGGATGCAGATCTACTCTGATGTCACCCTACCCAACAGCAAGTTCATCCTGCACTCAGCAAACACAATGCACATAGGAAGGTGGGTGAAAGTACACCTCTCATCTTTCCCGTTTGGAAGCTGTGAGTAACAGAAGCCAAGTGCTCCCACACCATGCACCGTGCCATGGTTCTTTTTAGAGCTTCCTACACCATTTAGTTACACACTGCCTACCTCTTGCATATTGGTAAGGTGTCTCTCGTCATCTTTATAGCCCTATGGCTGCCTGGGTTACAAGTGATTAACAAACTGCAATTTTGTGTGCTACATCAGCAACTTTCAGCTTTTGCAAAGCCTTCTTTTGCATCACTGAATAAGATGTAGTCCGTGTCTAGCCTTCAGAAAAGTCACTTTTATTCTGCAACAAGAAAAGCATAATTCTAAAACCTCATCTTTTAAAGGAACTGTTTCTGCTACACCCTCAATTATTCAGTTAAATCAGCATAAATAGGTGGAACAAAAACATGCATTTTCCACAAGCAAGTATACTTTTGGTGATTTTTTTTTTTCAACTGAGAAACACTTTGACTGATAGAAAGCTTTTTCTTTTAATATCAATTTACTGACCAGCCTTGAGTAATATTTTCACCTCAGTCTAGGATAGACTATTTTGATTTAGTTTAAAATCAGTTCATTTAAATCAATAAAGTCAGTTAAAAGAAATAAAAATAATTAAAAAAAAAAAACAAAAAAAAAACCAGAATGTCAGAAAGTATATCAGTTCCAAGCAAACTGTTTCTACTTTTCCAAGTCCTCAAATACACCAATATCCACATGGGATGACGCTGCTCTGCATTTGCATTTGCATATACTTACAATTGGAAATGAGTACTGGAAGTCCTAGGCTGCCTGCAGAGAGGTTTCCTGCCCTGGGAAGTGAATTGGTTTGTTGGACCACAAGTTCCTGTACCAATGGATGTTTCTGCAAGAAAAAGCACAAGTTGAGATTCCAAGGTGATTAAACTAGATAAAATCACTAAACAAATGTTTTTAAACCTTTGATTATATTCAGGATGTTTTCCTCCCCCATTTACAAGAAAGCTTTTTGTTGACCTTTACTGAATTTGGGGATGAAGAAACATTTAGTCTGTCTTTCTGCAAGTACCACATTTCTGCCATTACACTCTGTGTAATTTCTATGTCATCTCTGCTAGGTGAACATATTGCAAACCCTGTGACCAGCTTTAACAAAGTCTGACACAACAGCTGAGCTCTCACAAATACCGAGTCTCTAAGCTTCATGAAAGTAGTGATTTGCTTTCCACAGGGTGTAGCTGTCCCATGACTGCAGTGTGTTTTCACTCTCATTACATTTGCTCACTCGTTTGCAACAGCTTTCTTGAGAAGAAGAGGGTCAAGAAAAGGGAAGAAAAGGGAAGAGAGGAACACAAGCAAAGTGAAGGCAATGGATTAGAAAGCAAAGGTTTCATCTAGAAATTAAAAGTGCACATTAAACATTTTACAGGCCATGGTTTCCATCCATGTTACATCCATAATTCCATCCTACCTCTACCCCCCGCCCCCAACAGTGCAATTACTGGCACAGGAGGTACAAAAATAGATGCAGAAATGTGTTAAGAAGGGGACTGACGAAGGAACAACAGATGAAAAAAGAAACCTTCACTTGCTGGCATTAAGAAATAGTGCTCCCGAGAAATTTAGAGGCTTTATATAGTATATGCCTGGCTTCACATATATATCTCACTGAAAGTTCAATGCGTCTGGATCTAAACACTTATATTTTACATCTTTCAGAAACAGACATAAAGTCCAACCTTCTAGATGCATGATGAAGCCACATTTTACCATTCTGTGTGAGTGATAATTTGGCTTCCATGAGTCAAGATGCTGCACAAACAGCCCCCATGCAAACATAGGAATTTCCATTGCTAACATAAAGGGTAATCTAGCTTCACCACTTCTGGAAAAGAGGTGCAATTTGTACACACATTTTTGACAACTGAAGCACATCCCATTTGTGCCAGCCAAAATTATGGCCAATCACTGGAGCACTGCCACATGTTTGCATAACAAGAAGTAGATGTTACAGTGGTCAGCCCTCTTCTTTTGCATTATTACGTATGCTCACCAAAGCTGTGCTTGAAAAGAAGATGATCTTAGGTGACTGGGGTAAAATAAGTAAATAATGTTGGCCAGACTTGTGTTGTTCTTCTCTGTATTTCAATCCTGTCCCTGAGGCTGATGGACTAATGACAGCTTTGTGTAAGCAGCCACGGCTCAGATGTGAAAAATACTTTCGCCACAGTTCCTGACTCAAGTTGGAGAGCAACAGATCAAGAAACAACCTCTCATGCCAGCAAAACTCTGGCAGCTCAGACTGTGTTTAAGTATACACCAGCAGGCCTCTGGCAGATCTGCCCTCTCATCCAGTCTTCCCAAAGAAACTGTCTGTATCCCTACCAGCCTAGAGGCCCAAAGTGAAATAAGTGTACACAGAAATAAACCACACAGCTTATGCATCCAACTTAGATCAAATCATTTCTATAAAGCAGTCTTCTATTGAGGTTCAAACCATTCTTTGTAAGCACCTCTTGCGATGAAACTGCCATCGCCTACAGCTTAGATATTTATTCTCAGTATTATTTGAGACACTCTCCTGCCCCCACTGCAGCTCTCTGAGAATCCTTCTGAAGTACTCAGTGTTCAGTAAAATGTCAAATGCACTCAGTTTCCATTTACCTTAACAAGTGCTCAGCACCTGGCAGGATCCAGCCCCAAGCCTCATTTCATACCAGCCATGGCAATTCTGCATCTAAACTTTGCAAATGAAGATCTAGCCATGCACAAAATTGATGTTACTCCTCTGCTGGTATGAACTTCAAGTAAAACCTGAGAAAAAATTGTGCACTAGAATGGATTTCTGTCCGTTCATAGTTAAAAGAGCTGAACATAACTTGAAATCTCTGCTTATGCAACAAGAGCCTGAGAACTGCACTAATATTTAATTGAGGGAAAAGTAACTAAAGGAGAACTGCTTGGAGATCTGCCAGGAGGATTTTAACAGCTGGAAGTTGAAAAGTGATTAATTTTGACAGCAATAAACGCTCCATGTTCATAAGTAATTATGTTTAGATTTCTGAGCTGTCTGAATCCTTTTCTGTGCACCATTAACTTTTTATTATCCAGATAGAAATTTGGATCATCTTTATCTGGAAAATTTAAGAAAACTCCCCCCCTTTTTTTTTCTAGCACATTCCCAGTTATCCCTGCAAAGACACAAGTGAAGGCAGCCAGGAACAAACCATTCAGCATAACTGGTCTCATAGTGCAAAGTGACTGCCTTAATCCTACTCCTTGAGGGAAGACAAGGGACATCTGTCAGAGCAGGCCCGAGAAAAGAGAAAGAAACGTGGGATGAGAAAGCTGTAGCAGGCAGTAGCTCAAACAGTCACTGTTCTGCCCTTTGGACAGCTTATTGTCTCTCCTGACACACAGCTGCTACCAAAGGCATAACATTTTCAGAACACAGTCACTTCTGAACAGACGCAAGCATGACTACATCAAGAGAGAGGGCAAGAGCAGCAAGGGTAAGTTAAAGCCATTGCGCATAATCAAACAGTAGCTTTGGAATGGTCAAAGTGAAATGCAGTGGCTGAATTTCACGGTGCTGTGCTGCATCTGGAAGATGCAATAGAACCAAGCTGTGGGGAATAAGAGATTTAAGCAGTCTTGTGAGACAGGGTATCCTCATCCTCAATCATAAAACAAACTATAGTCGCTACTATGCAGAAGATGCAGAATACAGAATATTTAATCTCCCTGGACATTCTCTGCCCTAAGCACAGCCCAGTACAAACCTCATGCCAAACAGGAAGGATGACCAGTCCCACTGCTTTTGGTTATCAAGATGAAGGCATTCAGCTTTCTAGTCAACTCTTTCCCTGAAACTGTGCCTGAAAGAACTGGCCTGGGTGGCTGAAGATAAGAGTGCTCAGAGGAAACTAATAAAACAACCGCCTTTAGGAGAGAGCACAGCTGGGAAGTTTTCCTTGCAATTTTATGGCCATAAGAAAACTCATCAGAGTTAACAACATTTGCCATGACAGCCAGCTCTGAGTGCCTGCCAGTTCTGGCAAGAAAGCTCTGAGGAGCTTGTCGTGAAACACTGGCTTCTTGCACGCACACATACTGCCTTCACTGGACAAAGATGGCTGGTGTGGTTTGCTGGAGGTTTCATTGGGCACATAAAGGAAAGGAACCCCAAATACCCATAAAGGGTGCCACCCAGCAGGCTAGAGAGCACCATTCCACTGGGTAAGGGGCCAGTATGCCAAGCTGTTTGGATAAACCCATAGATAAACCCATAGACAGTCCATTCCAGATCACAGATCAGGAATGCCTCAACAGATCTTACATTTTATGCTTTGCAGATCACCTAGCCTGTGCAGGGCTTAGTAGGGACTGATTTGTTGCTGGGGCAGTTTAGCCGTGGCATGGGAAATTCCAAGGTTCACAAATAATCTCCTGGCTCTCTTTCTCATTATAAGAAGTATTTAAAATATTTTCCAAGACCTTGGCATAGCTGCTAAAACAAAGACCTGGTATAACGAAGAGAAAAAAATGCAGGTGCAGAAGGGTAGCTACATTTAGAAGATGGCACTTAGGGATTTTCCTGTGGTCCTTTGATCTGTACATTCACTGCTATTAACACTGCTTTCTTTCTAAGCCAGTGATTAACCTAGATGAGATGCACTGCTTTCAAAACAGCATCACTCCGGGCAGATGAGTTAGTTCACGGGCTCTTTGTAGACTGGATAGTAACCAGCCATGCTTCCTTCACCAGTGATCTGAGAGGTGTGCCTTCACCCTCTTTCTCCCTTCTACCCAGCCTCACAGAGATGAGGTCATGGTGAGGCACAGAAGAAGAGGTCAGGTAAAGGATGGGGCTTATGTTGGCACAATGTATTTTCTGGGTGGGTCTGATGAAATCATACAGAGCTAGCACTGCCCTGACCATCCGTTTTTTTCTTTCACAGGAAAACATACAGGGCCTCTGGCAGCTGTGAAAGATGTTTCACAGCAGATGGAAGTGCAAACAAGAGCATCAGATCCCTTTGTGGACAGCACAGTTCTCCAGTGAGCCAGAAGGCTTGTTGGGTGAGCCTCCAGTCTGCTCTAGTGTCAAAATTAAATTGTGCTCTAATGAGGCATCCAAGAAGTTGCCAAGGAGGAATGGACATTTCCTCCTCTGTAACCTCACAGGGTTTTATGTCAGGAAGAACTGAGGGGGGGCTTGGCATTTATCCCCAGGAAGGATCGTACTTATCCAGTACCTTCCTGCTCACCACATCCCTGATGTTAAGTAGCTTCAGCTGCGAAGTAAAGCAGTATGACTGCTATCACTTTTGTCATTTCCACTCAGCCATGCATTTAGCCCCCTTGCTTTATATGCATGAAATATCTCATTTAATATTTCACTCAGCTACTTCAGTCTTAGGAAAATAGCTTTGAGAAGATAGTTAAAATAAGCATCATATGATATTAAGTGTTTTTGATGTTTAACGTCATGGCATGTATAACAGCACTGTGCAAATTGGATTAGGTTCAGAAACAGTCTTCTTTAGACTGGAATAGCACATGGTTATTAAGCCTCCTTTTAGTCAATGTAACAGAGAAAATTCCTTCAAAGTCTGCTTACCTCCACTCCCCTTTTTCTTATTCCATCATAAGCCTCTTCACATTAGATGAAACAGCAGAGGGAGGACAGTTAAGAATAAAAATGCTGGTAAGAAAAATGAACAACTGTTAAACCAGTTGGTACTCTGGAAAATCCTGGTAAACTCTCTGGATTATGATACTTCTTAAAAGCCTTGATTTCCCCGTGCACTTAGAGATTCTCAGACACAAAATGGATATTTCAGTGAAAAAGGGGAGTTTTGGAGTCTCCCACTGGGAAAAAAAGGACTGGGCAATGATTTGGGCACATTTCTGACACGTACTACCACCCCACAGCAATTTAGTATGCCTCCAGGATCAAACCTAAATGATTCTTCAAAATGGCGAAGTAAGGAAAGAGAATCATAGCACTGACATTTTTGTCTGCATCGGTAAGATGTACAAAACACACACCCCACCTCCGGCAGTATTTCCTCTCTTCCTCTTCATGACACCAAGCTTTGTTATTGCAACCCTTTAATATTCAGCTGTCAGCAAACTACTTCCGACAGCCACTGCTAAGTGCTCCTGCACATATGCTATGCAGGGAGTGCAGAGAGGCAGGATTTGTTAGCAAGCCGCATGGAATTGCACTGTTTTCCTCACTGTCTGTTAGTCAGCTAAAATGCTATCATACTGCTAGCTAGTTAGGTTAGCGGAAATCCTCATTGTAATCAGTGGCCTTAATTTCTTTGGAGATGTTTCGATTTTCTCCATGGAGGAGGTTAATAAAATTCATGGTAGCTACAAACTCACTGCAGATCCAGTCCTTGGAAGATAAGCCAGTCAATATACTGGCTGCAGAGCTGGCAGATTCGAGTTGAACAGGATCATTTGGTGGGATTTCTGCCAGTAAGGGAGCCAAATGCCAGATCACGCAGGGTTAAAGGCAAGCTACTTGTTTTGTGTTGCAGTGCAAGGTGCCCTGCAATAAGTTAAGTTCCCTCTGGCCTTTGAATCTCCCAGAGTGAGGATGGGGTTAAAATAAAAGGATTTCTTAAATCCAACTCTGTTCCAAAAAGGTTAGGGATAAAACTAGCAGCAATTATGCACTGTTATTAAAATAGCACCTAGAGATGCATGCCAAGAACCTTGCTAAACATCCACAGATGATTCCTGCTCCAAAGAATTTCAATATGAACAGACAAGACAAAGGCAGTACTGTTACTCTCATTTTGCAAACACGGAGACTAAGTGACCATGGCACAGAGTTTCAGTCACTTGCCAAGGTCATATGAGGGATCTGTGTTATAGTCAGGACCTCAGTCTATATGTATGGCTGAATCACAGTCCTGTGATTCATAAGAGCAGCCTTCGTACTCATCCTGAGTTTCCAGAACAGTACTGGTCCAGTTCTGATCATCAGAACTTAAAATCAAAGACATTTATAAAAAAAAGGAATTGGAAAGCAGAATAAATGTGTTTCTGTAAACCAAGCCATGTTCTCTATAGGTCCATGTCTTCAAGGTCTTATCATAATGCACTGATGTTGCCAACCTACCCACTGTTACTAGAAAGCACCATCCAAGAATCTGCCCTCTTCACTGCTTGCTTGCCATGTGACAGTGCCTTTTTTTCTCCTATGTGCAAACAGTGGGAAGGAACCCTACTTAACTACAGTCCCAAGCATCAGATCAGGCTAAATTTTTTAGAACTGGTTTACTCCACCAGCTTTCTAAATATGATTTTGATGAATGTCTTCCTTAAATAGTAAAGTAAGTAAGTAAGTAAAAATATGAAAGCCACTGTAATCTTCATCTCTTTTCCAAGGTCCAAAGTAATGGGAAGGATATTTCAAAAGCAGAAATGACAAGAATCTAACCCTCACATAGTTTCAAGTACATTAGACTCTGCTTAGCCTTTATTCTTTCATGGAACTTTAATTCTTCTGGGTCTTGTATCCAGAAAGCTGTACTTGGGCTATGCAGTATTATCAAGAATACTTCACTTTTAAAATTCTGACACTGACATTTTATATGGATGATACAGTAAGACATTTGAGTTATTCTGAAAACAACTGCTTATCTCTTCTGCATGACACTGCCTTCTCCTCTAAGCATTTTGCAGGAAATGAATAGGGAAGATAGATGAGAGATTTTGTTCTCTCCCCCACCTTCACTGCTAACTTAAGAAACAAAGCAAGCCTTATCTATTTTATCTGTAGCAGTCTGGACAACTCAACTCAAAAGCATTTCTGATGAGACTCGTATGTTTTACTGACATGCCATTTGTTACTAAGGAGAGGGCAAAACATTTTATATTATCATATTCTGCAAGCATTACTGCAGGTAAATTTTTGATTCCCTCCTGACTACTTCACCACCACTCCTGAATTAAGAGATCAGACATACCACTCAGGTTATTTCTCTTATATTCATTAAAATTTATAGTTCTTTTCTGATTATTCAAGATAGCAGGAATAATAAAAGATTTCTGTGTGTTTTTTTCTGGCACTCAGACATGCCTGTAGATAAAGATGTACAGCCTTTGTCAGGGATAATGTGCCTCTTTGTTTACAGAAATGTTGCCTGAAAAACACTTATGTATGCCAGAGGTTTCACCATTGAATGTAAAGCTGAGATTTCAAAAAGCCCTAGTGATGTAGTAACTGAAACCCTGTTGCCCCTAATTCTGAGTCCCAACACTAAATTCTGGAAAAAAGATGAAAATAGGAAGGAAGAAATTACTTCTGGAAGTATTCTGTCTCTGTTACAGAAACCGGGCAAGGTGTCTCACAGAAAACAAAACAAACCACAAGCAACAACAACAAACAAGCAAACAAACAAACAAAAAACCCTAATGGTGTATTGCACATTATTTACCCTACGCTTACCTTATTATTTACCCTACAGTTATCCAACACATCAGCATGTGGATCAATGATTTCCAGCATGACTGAGAAATGGTCAGAATGAAAGTCCATCTTACAGCTAGAAAGGCTTAACTCCAGCTCACCAACTTAGCTGTAGAGGTTCTGGCATCTTCAAAGATAACCATCTCACAAACAAAGAAAGAGCACTTGTTTTCTCACTAAGTAATTCTGGCTTTACAGATAGCATCAAAACTATTACGCAGATAGCTCTACTTTTAAAAATACAGCTTTTCTTCACTGTTTAGTGAAGAAGATCAAAACAGAAGCGTTTCATGCACTTTGAGGAAAGCTGAAAAAAAAAAAAACAACTCAGCTGTGAATCAGAATATCAGGAAGATAAGTCCTTATTGACAAATTAATTATTTCCATCACTCCTTGCTGGTTTTTTCCTTTTAATCACAACATCATTAAATCAGTGAACCGTTCTGAGGAAGAATAATCAAAAGATAATCACACCAGACTTGAATAATTTTATCACGGTTCATCCACTGTATACTTCTCTCATGATTTAAAGGATGAGACCTGAACTTCATTATGAACTGATTACAAATTTAATTCAGATGGATGGGAAACTAATTTGAAGAATTTTTAGCCTGGTAATGAGTTCCCTTTGAAGCCTGTGAGCTGGTTGTTGGACAAATTTGTAAACAATTACTGCTTGTTTACAAGAAGTTAGGACATTGAAGAAATTCTTGGATTTTATTAATTAAATTAGTTTCTAGGCAGAGAATGAATAATAAGGATCCTCTTTCCTCACGTTAAATGACTACTAAAATGGACTCCTCCAAAGGACTGAAGGTTTCTATAAGCCCCACCATTTGGCTTGAGACCATGCCCATTTTTTCATGCTACAACCTCTGGTCTAATAATAGCGATGCTTTCCTTTCTCACCCATTAAATCACTTATACTTGGATCCTTAGACTACTGAAGTATTTCAGGACATCCATACACTTTAAGAACAGTACTGCTGTTCAGGTAATATGTAGCTTACCCAACTCCTTTAAAAGGATTGTTATCATTGCAGATCATATTTCCAGCACTATTCAGCTGCTTTCAAAGACAAAGAAAAATGACCTGGTAGGTGGTTCATCATGATCACTTGGAGTGGCTATATATCATATGTGCAACATCAGATTCATTACCATTACAGAGTACTCAACTTCATTTCCTCACACAGCACCCATTTTTCATTGCAGTCTTCCAGGAGCAGGAACCACAGTGAGAATGTGTCTTTGTATACTGGCCTACAGCAGGCCTTTAGGAATCATCTCTATGCAGTTCAGTAGGTATCATTATTAGCACCCTGTTTCAATTATTTATAGGACCATGCTTTGCATCATGGTAGCAAGACAGCAGGTTTTCTTTAATACCTGTGTGCACATCAGTCCGTCTCTCACTTGCAGTATTCTAGTCTAGGTTCGCAGGTTAAGACAGACAAGACCCATAAACCTTCTTCAAAAACCTGAACTTCCCTACATCTGGCATCTCTATAATCCACAGCCATTATTTTAGGAAATGTGAACCATAGGACTATTCTTGGACATACCGTTGTACCAGAACATCATATGCAGAAAACACCAGTCCCGATAATAACAGCCTTGTGCTCAGTGCAGTTCAACGAAGACTGGTTTTACCTTGGTGCTTGTTGTCCAAGAAATGAGTCTGAACCACAGCCTCCAAGTACCTCCAAACATTGATAGGTTTTGAGTTTTGAAAACCACTTGTTATAAACAACTCCTATAGTAAAAGTACCAACTCAGTAGCACAGTTGCTTTCCCCTTTCGAGACACATTACAGTTTGTCATAACAAGCCTGCAACAGCTCTCAAGAGGCTGTATCAAATGTGGTAATGCTACTTCTATGGTCAGGCAGCTGGCAGAATGAGTGCTCTCTTCAACTAAAAATGTCCTTAGCTCTATTAATGCTAAGATAAGAAGGAAATTTACAGTGCTTATTTGGATGCTGGAATCTACAACGTTCAGCCTCTCAGATTATTGGGTAGACATGAAGGTAGCAGTAAACACAATACACTAATTAATAATAAATTGATTTTCCTCTACAGGTCTGAAGGCATTTTCTCACTGAAGGCATACATTACCAATGGTACTTTCCAAATGCAAAACGTAGAAGGACTGAGAATCATGCTTGAATAGATAACATATTTTGCTATAACTGTTCTTGTCCATTTTGAGGGCAACATCTTGTTAACACGTCTTAATCAGTTTTCAACATAATGCATTAGCTCATTACAGATAAGCTCTGGGCATTAGCAGTCTGGGTAATTAATGTGAGAGAAGGAGTAATTCCTTTCAGAAGGATGAACTGATAGAATAAGAAGCATAAAATTAACTTCATAGAAAGAGACTCAGTATCAGCACCTATACCACAGGCACAGGACCTACAAGTGCTTATTGTTTTTCCTTGATTTTACTCTAGCCTGCTTGCTGTTCCTATGAGGACTGAGGGTTCAGTCAAATTGTTTTGACTTAGAATTAGGAACATACATAGGAACCATTTCAGACCTGATTTGTTAATTTAAGTCCTACCTTAAAAACAGCTACATTTTATTTTTTTTGCCTGATGGTTCACTTATGTGGCTGTTAAAAACCCTCACTTTTTTGCCCAATAAAAATCTCTTAACTTCCAGCTTAATCCTATTAAACCGTGACATTTGTGCTTCAGCTAACATGAAATTTTGCATCCACAGAACCTAATGACAGAATTCTTACTGACCTCAGTAGGACAGATTTTGCTTGCTCAGACTTGCAGTTTATTAATATCAATTTGCATATGCATTAAGGCAGAAAAAACCATTTGAAATAAGACTGCACAATACTGCACCTAAAATGCACTTTAGATATGGTAGTAGAATTTATATTATTGACTTTCCACAGAGATGTACATCAAAGCCACTGTACTGGGCAGCTTTATTGCTCACTCGTGCTGCAAGGAGTTATTATTCAGCACTCCAAATTCCACACTTTTAAGGGCATTATATAAATCAACATGTAAAATATTCCGTCCCTTCTAAAATATTTATTACTTTCTCTTAGAAGAGAAAGCTATAAACAAAAAAGAGAGCTACATTCAAAAACTGATTAAAAAATGGCAAATAAATCACTCTGCTGCCATTTTAATTGTCAAACAAGAAGGATAAGCTTTTGCAAAGATGACACCCTTTTTTTTGGTGCTCAGATCTCAGTGTGTACAGTTAGCAATTTATCTCAATACAGACCGGACTCTGGGCCTATGAGATGCTGAACGCTTTCACCTCTCCTTCTCCAGTAATTGCTGAGATCACTTACATTCTATATGATCATCTGTTTCTAAAACTTTGGTAACTTTTGGCCTCCTCTCAGTGAGCAGCTTGCTCCACATCTTTTTTATGGAGTGCTGCATATCATGAGGGTGCTTGTCCAGCACACAAGACTGTTGATCCAAACAGCTGTATAAATTTTCACTGGCTTTTACTGCCACTTCAGTCTTTTGAAAGAAACCTGTACACTTTGGTGCACTGAAAATATAATAAAAAATAGCCCCTGCATTTGAAATCTCCTATCTATAGCAGTACTTGTACTTTTTCCTAGTCACAGAGACAGAGCTGCGTAGGCAGTGCTGTGAAAATCCCTGTGACTGAACCAGATGGCTGCTGGGGTAGATCTGCAGAGCCAGGGCATCAGCTGCATGAATGCTCTCTGCCATTCATGCTGGAGATGTTGGAGTCCACCCAATCCTGCATATTGCTGGAGAAGGAACACATGCTTGCCTGCATGCTTGCATGGACATACCTTGTATGATGATATGATACAAGGTGGATGGCAATAGTGCTCAGACAGTCTTGATTTCAATTGACACACTCTCTAATGTGTAATGTGCGATATTGGAACAGGCTGCCCAGGGGAATGCTGAAGTCACTGTCTCTGGAAGTGTCCAAGAAATGTGTAGATGTGGCACCGAGAGACATGATTAGTGGGCATGGTGGTGATAGGCTGAAGGTTGGACCGGACGATCTTAAAGGTCTTTTCCAACTTTAAAGGTTCTGTAATTGGTGAGAGGCAAGGAGCAGGCTGCTTACTATCCTGACACAGACACTGTTGTACTATGCTGACTATAATCAGAAGTCAGGACAGCTAGATGAGAGGAAGACATCTACACAGCATACATCAAAGGTTGGTTGCACTAAGGCTCGTTGTTGCTAACAAGTATGAGTTTCATACTTCAGAATATTTCACAGCTGAATCACTAGGGATAACTATTCGTCACTCACTTGCAAAGTACATCTTTTCCATAAAGGAAAAGACTCAACATTTATTAATAGGAACAGCACTCCAGCTACTATAAACATAGGCATTCCAATCCTTAATTTTTTATTTCTGGTACTAACAGGCCATAGGAGTTCAGTTTAATTCTCAATACATTTTTCTATGTCATTCATTAAATTTATATCTAGTAATAGCTTCCACCTTTGCTTCCTCTTCAAAGCATTAGGAAATTAACAAATGCCCATGGTTTGTTCACTTTAGGTTCCCTGCAAATGTGTCACAGATCTATGTACATGAGAAACATTTGTTTTCAACATAGAGTATTTGCCATAAAGAAAGACAAATACCACAACATATATGGTTCCCCCATTCATTTCCGTGATTCTACATATTAAAATGCAGTTGTCTTCTCCAGAAATCCTGGACTTAGACTCCAGGTCCCAGACACTACCATATAGATGCTAAATTTGGTAAGTATAGCATGTATTTAAAAAAGCAAACTGGAAAACTCTGTTGTTCTAGTCTCAGTTCAAAGGCCTTGTCTCCCCCGGCCAGGCCACCTCCAACCATTCAGCCAGGGCACAGGAGTGGGCTGCCTGCTCAGCAGTGACAAGCACACTGATGTGCAGCAAGGAGGAAGCTGATCTCTCTAATTACAGGCCACTAATAAGAGGACTTGGCACAGGTTCAGATGTTGTCATGCCTGTGACTTGATAGGTTTAAAGGAAATATATATCTGAAAGGAAGATCTGTCCAGAATGATTGAGTTATACTGCAGTTAAAAGCAGAACAGATGTATAAGCAGAAGTGATGGTGTCACTGAGAATCAGTTACATATCCTATGGGAAAACCTTCATTTGTTGGATAAGAACAATATGCTACACTGCACACATATCCTCCTATAAATGGAATCCATTTTTTCCTGCTATGAAAGCATGTGTGACAGCTGTTCTGCCCAGAAGCAAAATGACATTTCAAATCAAAAGCATTATTGACTCGTTTCCTTAACTGATTTTGGTAAGATATTAAAAGGAAAGGTTAATATGCAATACAAATTACAGAAATCATCAGTTAGCCTTGGCTGTGGTAAGGTTTTGCAGTTTTCTGCTAACTCTTTGCATTTTTACACCTTTTTGCAATTTCTGGTTCTGCCAGAAGAAAAGGCTTCATATCTGGCTTGCCCAGAGACAAGGTGCAAAAATCCTAAGAAAAGCCTACTCAGGGAAAAATTACAGACAAAAGGTTGATTTCAGACATATCTCTAGGACAGAAGCGAAACAGAACAGGATGTGTGTATCTGCATTTGTAAGCCAGAGTCCTATCTCAAGTACCACCAGGGCCTACTGGAGTGAGGCACTTCAGTACTTGAAATCCACTTCAAAACAAGTGAACATCAGTTCCACATAAAGCCTGTGAGCTGCTTTTTGCAGGACAATGTGTCCTCCCTGTTCATCTCCTGGCCGCTTCCCCAGATGACAGACAAGCTCTCCTCCCTCCTATGAAGACTGCCCTCCCTCCCTCCTGCCCTCTTCTCCGGGGGATGGTAGTTTCAGGCCATCTGCCTGGAAGCAACAGCTCACCACCCTAATCCCTTTCTCTTTGGTACCTACTCCCTGAACTCAGGCAGCCCCTGTACCTCATCAGGCTTCACTTTGTGTGTCTGTGCTTACCATATGGTCTAAGACCTATTTTGTCCATCTTGGAGAATAAACCACAGCACTGATAGGGCACAGGTGAATCTTGAAAGAAAAAAAAAGACAGTACCTCATTAGCTTCTCAGAGAACACTTGCACGTGTGCGGTGGGTTCCTGCTACCAGTTGCTGAGAGGCACATCATCGGGATATCTCAGCCATCCGCTTACTGCTCTATAGTTCAATTTTGAGCACTTGTGAAATGATTCCCATGTTCGGTACCAAAGGGTCTGAGGATGAACACTGTGAAGAAGTCGATTGTTTCCGTTCCCTTTGGACCGAAGCCAAGACCACAGATAGCATTTTGCTTATTGTTTTCTTTTCCTTCCTCCCTCCCACTCTTCCTTCTTCCTTCCTCCCTCATTTCTGCCTTCCCTTCCTCCCTTCCTCCCTTCCTTCTTTTTTTTAAAGGAGGTGGTGTTCACTTGACCAGGAAAAAAAAATTAGTCATACAGACTGAGAGAAATCAAATCCCGCATCCAGAAGAACTGAGCTGATGCAAAATGGAACACCTCCAACAGAGGTAGCAGCAAGAATTCCCAGCACCAAATACGTCATAGCTCAGTAATTAAGACACTCATATAGATAGTAAGAGAATAAGGACATGAGAAAAATTCATTTCTCCCACAGAAACCTTTCCTGAGCATAACCTAACTTCACATGAAGTTTTCATCTCAGCAAAATATAATTTATTTTTTTTTATAAGCAACTCTTTTATAGGGAAATTCCCAAGCAGCTCTATTTCTAATTTTATCTCCTGGGAATCCACTTACCAGGTGCATACAAGAACTGGGAACATTTCCTTTTTGGCCATCTACCCTCATTTGTGCTGGCTGCAAGCCAGGCAGGTGAGCCTCAGCTGCTGTTATCTAAGCTATGAAACACTTTGGAAAAAGAAAGAAAGATATAAGATGATATCTGCATTATCAAAGAGCCACATTCATAAGTTTCAGCTGTTGGCATCAGCAGGCAAAATGTAATACTGTTTTCAATACTTCTACGTTTATAGATTTTGTTTAGTTACTTCCATCTTTGCTGAAGAACTGCAGTAGTAATTTTGTCACAATGAGACTTCATATGGTGAGAAATGTTCTTTTGTATGATAGCACACATTTTATGTGTGTATTGATCAAAACAGAAATTCTTAGTGCAGATAAGGAATTAAGTTATCAATGTTGAAATGTGCCAAAAAGTGTCCAAAATTTTTTCCTCATAAAAGTAGTCTAAGTATGCTCCAGATGCTTCTAACTCTAGATATGAATTTCTAAAATCATCACAATTTTTCTCTTCATAGTTTAAAAGACAAACATTCTCCTTTGTCACTGATGATTTCTTCAATGAAAATCTGATTCTTCACAGAATCATAGAGTCACAGAATTACTGAGGTTGGAAAAGACCTCCAAAAATAATCCCGTGCAACCATCCACCTACCACCATTATTTTTCCCATTAAACCATGTCCCTCAGTACAACATGTAAACATTTCTTGAACACTTCTAGGGATGGTGACTCCACCATCTCTCTGGGCAGCCTATTCCAGTGCCTGACCAATCTATTGGAGAATTTTTTCCTAATGTCCAACCTAAATCTCCCTTGGTGCAACTCAAGGCCATTGAAGATGTCAACCTCCACTTCACCAAAACCTCCCTTCAGGTAGTTGTAGAGAGCAGTAAGGCCTCCTCTGCACCTCATCGTCTGCAGACTGAACAATCCCAGTTCCCTCAGCCACTCCCTGTAAGACTTGTGCCCCAGATCCCTCACCAGCTTTGTTGCCCTTCTCTGAACACACTCCAGGGCCTCAATGTCTTTCTTTTTGTGAGGGGCCCTGATGTGAATTCAGCACTCAAGCAGTGGCTTCACCAGTGCTGAGTTCAGAGGGATGATCAGTTCCTTGCTCTTGCTGGCAGCACTACTTCCGATACAAACCAGGATGCCGCTGTCCTTCTTGGCCACCTGTGCACACTGCTGGCTTATGTTCAGTTGAGTGTCAGTCAGCACCCCCACATCTGTTTCTTCTTCAGGGTCTTCCAGCCACTCTGCCCTAAGCCTGTCGCATTTCCTGGGGTTGTTCTGGCTTAGTGCAGGACCTGGCACTTGGTCTTGATGAACTTCATCCCATTGACCTCAGCTCCAGATCCCGCTGTAGGGCCTTCCCACCCTCAGGCAGGCTGACACTTCCTCCCAGCTTGGTGTCATGTGCAAACTTACTGAATCCCCTCACCCAGGTCATCAGCAAAGATACTAAAGACAGGCCCCAGTGCCAACCCCTTGGGAACACCAGTCATGACTAATTGCCAGCTGCATTTAATTCCATTCACCACCACTCTCTGGCCCTGGCCATCCAGCTAGATCTTTACCCAGCAAAGAGTATAGCTCTCCAAGCCATGGGCTGACAGCTTCTCTATACCATGGGAGACAGTGTCAAAGGCTTTGCTGAAGTATGTAGACTACATCAATAGCCTTTCCCTCATCCCACAGGTGGGTCACTCAATCACAGAAGGAGATCGAGTTGGTTAAGCAGGACCCACCTTTCATGAATCACCATCTTGTGCATCTCTGAGAACTGAATCCCCTTCTCATGCATTTACAGGCACTAAATCCAGCAGGAGTTAGCAAACTCACACTTTATAGGCTACAAGGTAACTTTGCTGTTCTGATAAATGGATAGATGACCAAATTCCCCCGTTGCCAAATAACAACTAACAAAGCCCAGCACAGTGGATTCACATCGCAGGCTTGGCGTCCACACTGCAGGTAGGTAGTTTGCATACATTGCATAACAAAATAGAAAGGTTTTGAATGATTACAGTTTTCAGGTTTAACCATTTTCTTGCACAGAAGAAACAATTACTCATCTTGGCTGTAGTAATTAACATAAGGCATGAGAACCACTGTAAGTCCTGAAAAATCTAGCAAAGATGTCCTCTATTAACATTCTTACTGTGGGCCAATCAGTATTCTACATGCATTAAATGCAATAGAATATGCTATGCTACCGCAGTGTATCTGGTCCAACGTTCTGATACAATAGGAATGATGTATAGATTTGTACCTGTTGCTGACAGTCTTCACAAAAACACCATACAATTGCCTCTTCATGACATTATTTGCAAATCCTCATCTCCTTATTCCTGCCTTTGAATAGCCTGAAACAGAAACCCATATACAATGTTGCGAAGTCATATTATCCATCTATAGCACATGGGTATGCACTACTAACTTCCTTCTTTCTGCAGGCTCTGCTAATTTCTGCTAACACTACCTCTTCTTTGATCTGCACTCTTTTCACTAATAACACAAACTGAAACTCTGACATGATTGGTTTCAGCTATACTTGTATTGTTTTCTCTCCCTCTGGCTTGTTTGGTTTTCTGGCTTGTTTGGTTTTCATGCCAATCTACCATACAGTGTCAGCACAGGAAATTTAAGCCAGCATGGCAGTCAGACTCTGCAATACAAATATCTGTGCTTTGGACAACAGTTAATTGGTTCCCTGCTTTGTCTGACTTCCTTCTTCAATAACTCTGTAACCATATTTTCCATCACTGTTTAGACAGTTGGTCTTTTCTCAGTGTGTGATGGCAGAAACAGAAGTTTCAGTAGAAGAAATACACTGTTGTCCTAATGTACATAGTAGATGACCTAACCACATTCAAAGAAGCATGCAATTGAAAGACATGCATGATGGAGCTTCAGTTGCACTCTGATGGCTATGGAGTCTGTGACTGGTTCATACTTTCACTGGTATGGTCTATTTCAAAAGTAAAAATAACCTACTGAAGCCTGCTAGATCTGTTTCTGCTGAATTGGCTACTTTCAATTCCGCCCTTAATGGCAGTAGATTTCTGTTATGTTTTGACATCAGCAAATTGATTTTACATGGAAAATGCCTTTGTCATCAAGAATGACGTGTGATGATCTTCAAAACTTGATCTCCTGTTTACCACAATGCCCTGTTTACTCCTTGCTGAAAACTTTTTGCTGACTTCTGTGCAATTTCAGATGCTACCAGTCTTGCTTCGAAATCAGTCATTGTCATCTCCAGATTTACAGAGGTATTAAATCTAATGGACACAAACAGCTACTGGTATACGTTTGTTATGTAATATGAACAAATACTGGATCATTATACCTATAACCATTTTTGCCACCACAGATTTCCATGAATCAGTAAGAATTTTAATTGTAAAGAGCTTTGGCAATGCTAATATTTACACTGATATTATGGAGGATTCTAATATCTTTCATATTACTGACGCACTTCCCACTTGAAATTTTGCACACAGCATGCTGTACCAACCAGTCCTCCACACCATCTATTTTCTTCAGACTGAAGTACTATTTAACAGATAAATAATCAGTTGTATGGTCACAGCTAGAGAGTTGTAGTCAATAGCTCTATGTCTAGGCCAGGGCTGGTGGCAAGTGGTTCCCCCCCAGGCTTTCATCTTTGGACTGATGCTCTTCAACATCTTTGTCAATGCCACTGACAGTGGGACAGTGTACCCTCAGTAAGTTTGCTGTTAACACTATGCTGAGTGATGCAGCTGATACAACAGAGTGGGAGGATGTCATCCAGAGAGGACTGGACAGACTTGAAAAGTGGGCCCACACAACCTAATGAGTTTCAACAAGGCCAGATGCAAAATGCTGCAGTTGGATCAGCCAATTCTAGATATATATAAAGACTGGGAGTAGAATTCAGTGAGAGAAGCCCTGTGAAGAAGGTCCTTTTGCATGAAAAGCTGGATGTGAGCCAGCAGTATGTAACTGAAGCCTGAAAGGCTAACTGTATTCTGTGCTACATCAAGGGAGGGAGAGGGATGTGATCTCCGGCAGGGAGAGGGATGTGACTGTGCCCCTCTGCTCTGCCCTTGTGAGGCCCTATGCAGGGCACTGCATCCAGGTCTGGGGCCCCCAGCACAGGAAGAAAGTGGAGCTGTTGGAGTGAGTCCAGAGGACCACAGAGGTGATCAGAGGGCTGGAACACCTCTCATAAAGAAGCGTTGAGTCAGTTGAGCTTGTTCAGCCTGGAGAAGAGAAGGCTCTGGGCAGACCTCACTACTGCCTTCCAGTACTTGAAGGGAGTTTATAAGCCAGAAGGGAACCGACCTTTTCTGTGTTCTGATAGTAGTAGGATAAGGGGGAATTGCTTTAAAAGAGAGAGAATTTAGGTTAAATGTTGGGAAGAAACAGGCTGCTTAAAGAAGCTATGGATGTCCCATCCCTGAAGGCATTCAAGGCCAAGTTGGATGGGCCCTGGGCACCTGAGCTGGTGGTTGGCAAACTTGCCTAAGGCAGGGGGCTGGAACTAGATGATCTTTAAGGTCTCTATCCATTCTATGATTCTATGATTCTATGAAAAAATACTCCATCTCATCCAGATGATCTCACTGCAGCCACTCAGCGATGTCTGCACCAGAGGGTGGTGGGCATGGAATAGGCTGCCCAAGGCAGTGGTCAATCTTGCTGGAGTTCAAGAAGCCTCTGGACAGCACTCTGAAACGTAAGATATGATGTTTGCATGGTCCTGTTTGGAGCCAGGTGTTGGATTTGATAATCCTTATGAGTCCCTTCCAACTTGGAATAATCTATAATTCGATGATTTACATGACCACGTGAATAAGGGCAGCACTGACTAATACAGAAACAAAACTAAAGTGACGACATTTGGCTTTCATTCCAGCAGGCTCCCTTACAAAACCAACTCATGCAGAAAAATCTACCATAGTCTGAAAGGTCATTAAATAATATAAATCGGCCTATCTGAGTTAGATTTCACTAGCTGCCACCTGCCCCAGGAACTTTCAGGTTTCATAAAAAGCACTTTGGCGTATGACATAGATAGATATTAAGCTACATAGCAGCCGACCTTGCTGTTTGGGCAACAACTACAGCATGACTATTCTAAAATCTCTGCTTGGTTTGAGGCAGTCAGACTCTGCTTTTACACCAAAGTAACACAGAGCTTCTCCCTTTTGTTTCAGAGGATCTCCTTATGTATGTTAAGTCCTAAGTTCAACCAGCATCTAAAACTGGACATAATAAAGACCATTAAAGATAACAGAATGATGGGACAGCTGCTTTGAAAAATATAACTAATACAGTGATTTCATATGATGAATTTTCTAGTACATTAAAATCCAATGTTGTAAGCCTTAAATAGGGATTATAGACTGGGAGGGTGTGGAGGGGGGGATGTAAGCACTTAAATAAAAACTTTGATTTGATTTTCAAAGATATTTTGTACAGAGTTCTCCCACTAAAACCTAAAGAAGCAAATACCTGCTTTGCTCACCAGAATGAAAAGTAAGTGGTTTGCAAGTGCTAAAAAAGACATGCATCTGTATCTGGTGCCTCAAGATGAGCTCAGGGTAGAATTTGGGAAATAACAATCAAGATTCAGTTGCACAGAAATGCCCAAAGCTGCTTGAAATATCTAAGACATAGATGTGGTCTTGGTGGAGGAAACCTAAAGGAGACCTGTGGCATTCTGGAATTATACAAATCAGCCACATGAGATATCTTTACTTGTTCCAAATGGCATCAGCTATCTAACATCGATGATTGATGCCTACTGTATCAGTACTGCTTTGGCACTTTGAGATGAGTTTTTTTTTGTCCTCTTGGAACAAAGATGTGTTCCTTCCTTCATTTGCTCTTATCAGTGTCCAGGAGACAAGCTCAGATTTTATAGAAATATCTCCCTGTCCAAAAGTGCAACACCCCAATGCACTCTGGGTGTGTGTTTGTACAGGCATGTGAGCACTAGATTCTCTTTCAGGGTTTCTGGAAGTGGACAGAAAACAGTGGATAGACTGGAGGGTGAAAAATGTCCAAAAAATATTCAGAGACTGGATTTCCTCCTTCTTCCTATCTATTTTTTTCTATTTTTTTCCCGTCTATTTTTCAGTTCAAAATAAAAGTACATTTTTTTTTCTGTTTTTAAATTTAAAATAAAAAATAATAGCGACCGCATTCCTTTTCAATATGATAAAATGCATGAATATGCAAACACAAAAATAAACAATCCTTAACTTCCTCCTTGCAATAAGCTTTAAGAAACCCCCAGCGTGAATACTGATACTAGACAGTACAGGAGTCCTGCAGTCAGTCAAAAATGGGTCTCCACTTATTTGAATAGACATTAAACGCTGGAGTTTTTTGTTTCTTCTTCAACTAAATACTTGAGGACACTATTTCAGAAACCAAAATCTTCAAAGTCTCTGTTTCTCCATGGTATAAGTGAGCTTTTGTCATGCTTCTCGCTGCATGAAATCTTTCAGCAATCCCACCTAATTTTAAAGTCTTTCACTATTCACTTCAATTTTTATTTATTTATTTATTTTTAGTTTGATAGGCTAGAACTACAGACTAGATTAATGTGACCAGTGACAGCCAGTCACTGCTGTTCTGATGTCCTTAGAAATGGCAAACAAATGTGTTTCCGGTACTATAAAAAGAAGCCCTAAACAAGTAGAAATCTCTCTGCCAGAGCATCTGTCCTAGTCCATGACTTATCTCTCTTCCATGCAGTCATTTTTTCTAAACAATGACCCAAGTGTCCTTGTTTTATAGGAAACTCTCTCGTCAGGAACTCCCTCCTGCAAATCCAGACATGTAGAAGTTCAGCTCAGGAAGTCAGTCTGTCATGGCTCCAGGCGCTGTTAATCACTTTAAAATGATCATTAAAAAGCAGCAGCAGCAAAAGGATGCAGCTCTGGTGAAGTCAGATAACAAAAATGCCTCTTTTTTTTTTTTTTTTTTTTTTTTTTTCCTGGTGGTAAAACAAAAACACATTTTGCAGGCTGAGTTTTAATACCTCAGTCAACACATCGGAGTTTAGGACAGGAAAAGAAACATATACTACTGGGTTGACAGTTTCTGAAACAATTCCTAATCTAATTCCCCTGTGACCTCCTCCCAAAATAGAGACCCACGCTCCTTTTGTCTGTCTTAGGGCAGTCAGAGAGACATTGCCCTACCCAGTGCAGCCTCAGGTCTGATCCTGGGCAATCCTAGGCTTCTCAATTCCAAGACCATATGGTTTCTGTACCAGGGGCACTTTACCATCTGGAGCATTGAGGCTAATGCCCTGAGGATGACACTGACATAAACCAATTTATATTAAGATCCAGACTCTAGATATAATGTATCAGCATGGTCATACATCTGGCCCTAGCAAATGAGGATGGATTACTGAGTACCCCAGCTCCCCCCTCCATTACATGGCTGAAAAAAACCCTGTCACTGATCACAAAGCCACCTGTGTTTCTTAGCAGTGCTCCCTTGGCCAGGTAAGGATGATCTCAACTGAGGTATCAGAATCCAATCAGTGACCAACCGCCCTTTTCTTTTAACATTACTCCCTCCTTCTGTGAGCCCCCCAGTTTAGCCTCATAATTTCATAGCCCCAGTTATACACCTGCCCTTTCCTCCCTAGGTCCAGATCTCCACTGTGTCTCCAGAAATCAAGCTCTACTTCACCTCCTTTCCCCACCTGCCCCCAAAATAGCTTCCACTCAAGGAAGAACAAAGAAGGAGAGGATGAATGTAGACAAAACATTTTCATACAGGAGAAATACAGAACCTTTCCCTTCAGTCCATTTGGAGGAAAAGGGTTTGGAGGCTGCCTGTCACCATGCTGGAGCCTGTGCTGCCTGGACCAGTGTCTCAAGGGGATGCTCTGTGCCTGGGTAGTTCCTCATCGGATTTACACCACTGCTCATAACCTGGCAGCATGGCTGTGCCAGGCAGCACAAGAGTGTACCCATTGCCAGGAGACAGTGAAACTTTCAATCACAGACACATGTATTTTTAAAAAGCATGAGAATAAATAATAGCTGATGACCTTATGGAACAAACAACAAATATTTGCATATTAGCCTGCACTTAACTTTACAGTTCAGTCTTGCACTCTTTTGTTCCACTTATTTTTTTTTTTCTTGCTTGCTTTATTGCAAAGCATTGAGCTGGACTGCTTGGCAACTAATTCACAGCTGTAGTTGCTAAGAAACAATCCAAGAAAGTAGATTAGTCTCCAGTAACCTGCTTCATTGTTAGAGATGTTTATTTTGCATAAAGGCAGTTGCTGTATACAAAGGGTTTTATTGAATTTGGATGAACAAGCAAATCATGCAGCATTATGTCTCCTTTCAATAGCTTTCTTTACTATCACAAAGCTTCACACAAACATTTGAGCTCATCCTCGGGGAATAGGATTTATTTGTTCAAAGTTGTGAGATCTAACCAGGGCCAAAATGGAAGCTGCAGGCTTTCAGGATGCATCTTAGCTCCTCTGTGCATGAGGGACATGTGTCTGCTGCCCATTCCTCTCCAGGTGCATCCTCCTGCCAGCCACACCATTCTCTGGTTCACCCCAGCCTGACCAGAGTCTGATGAACTGCCCAGACCCAAAATATCGCTTTGCTGTTTTGCAGAGCTGGTTTTCCCTGCCTGTGTTGACTGCCATGTCACACCCCAGGCCCTGATGCACTGCAGGTCACCTCCGTGCACCACAGAAGTACCAGAGTCTCTCCCAAACTCTTTGTCTTTAGGCAGGAACAAATGCATTACCAGCCAGTTACTCAACGCAGAGGAGTTTGACTCTATTTCTCCGTAGGACCCAGTTCCTTCAGTGATCTTGCTCTAGAGCTCTTTTTCTGCACCCACATGAAGGGACATGAGAGAGAATATAACATAAGAGCAGAAAGACTTTCGATTTGGTGAACATTCAAATGATGCCTGGATACCAATAAAGGGTTACAGCAAATTGAGATTTGAAGATCAAAATGAAAGTAAATGTAACTGGTATAAGCCCAAGAGACTGTTCCAGTTCCCAGTGCTCCTAGGCAGCACTGGCCACACCACCTAGTCCAGCAGCTCTGCCCTGCCCTAACACTTACAGAATCACAGAATCACAGAATTATCAAGGTTGGAAAAGACCTAGAAGATCATCCAGTCCAACCATTAAATAAATAAAGCTTTTGGAAAAGTGTAGGCAATCCATAATTCAAGCTTAAGTGAAAAAATAAATAAATAAATAAATAAAAATAAAATAAAATAAAATAAAATAAAATAAAATAAAATAAAATAAAATAAAATAAAATGAGAAAGATAGATCCAAAAGTAATGCCTTCTATTTTATGATGTTGGCCCATGACATCAGAGGTGGTATGACAGAAGAAGCTGAACTCTCCCACCAATAATCCACTACATGGGGTTGCTGTGCAACACGTGGCAGCAGAGGGGCACTCTGACAAAATGACTCCTGATATGGAAGCGTGAATGAAGCAAAGGCTCGTCACTGAATTCCTCCATTCAGTGGAGGCACCCACTGACGTTCATTGATGTTTACTGAACATTTATGGAGAGCAACAGTGGGTGTGAACACGGTGAGGTTGTGGGTGATACGTTTCAGCAGGGGTGACAGTGACAGTGGTCACCTCCACTGGTGCATTGTTATGAGCATGGCATGCAGGCTCTTGTTCATCAAGGGTGGTGTCTGTGTTGAAAAGTGTGTTTTGTAGCTGAGAGTTTGTTCTATCAAATAGTGTTACTGTGCTCTGTTGTAGTCTCCATGGAAATAAATAGGAGGCATTACTTTCAGAGAAACCTACGTAAAATATTTATAGCAATTCTGACGTAGGCACCACTACAAAGCATTTACAGGAAAAGGCCATAGACCATATAGTTTGTGTATTTTGAGTCAGAAAGGAAGCTGTCATTGCAAGTGTAGTGGAGAGAATTGTGCACTTGTATTCTGTAAAAGCTGATGAGAGGGACATCGTTTCGGATTTTTATCATTCTACCAAGCAATGCTAGATTCTTGCCACCAGCACAAGATTATGATGTCAACGTGGCACAGATACTGAGGTGTTAGCACATGAATTCACAGCCATCTTTCCATAAATTAGAATGCTACCATATAGACTCCTCATGGATGACATTCAACAAAAAATGGTGCCATCAATCTCTCCTCTCCATTCCCTTCTTCTCCCCCAGAGATCTCTAATTGGGGATGTCTGTGTTATACTACCTTATGTTGAGGTGTCTGGAGACTGATGTAACTTCTTCAGCAGACTGCAAAATCCAGCTGATAACCAATCCTAGGTCATTTTCTTAATTTACCACTGATTAATGAGCAATCCAGCTGTTGCTAAATTTTCCCACTAGAGCAGTTTGTTAGGTCAAGGAGACAAAGGGGAAAAAAAAAATCCCTACTTAAGATAGAGCTGTTTTCTGTTTTGTAGAAACTTCTACAAAATAAGTTGTTACAAACACTAAATATTCCCAGTCCAAGTTGTGAAACAATAGCTTCTGTTGCATTCCCATGACAATTCTATTTAACAAAGAGAGAGGACTGTAATTTTCTTCCTTGTTTTCAAAGTATGATCTCATTCTCCAGATCTAGTCAAGGGCTGAAGCAGCTTGCTATTATAAGGGCAAAAGCAACAAGGACATCTGTGTAAATGCTCTTTTTAATTGTTCATGAAATTGTTTTCATGCAGGTCTCTATAATAACCTGGTGCAGCAATCCAAAGTGTAAGTCTAATCACTGCAGGGTACCAAGATGTACAAGATGCCACCCCAAAAAATCACATAAACTATATGTATCATGTCATCAAAGAGTACTACTGTTGTCCCCTTGGTCTGTTTGGAAGAGCTTCACTTTATGAACTTCATGTGGTATTTTAATGAAATTATCACATTTGTTGCCAGTGGTACATTTATGCACCAATAATAATAATAATAATAATAATAATAAAAAATTTAAAAGTAATTTATTGTTAAAACTCAAATTTCTTGTTTAAAATGATGAAGAAAGGGTTTATTATCAATTAACTCTAAAACACATATAGATAATAATAACAAAGTACTTCAAAAATTCTCTCAAATCAGAACTGGCTTAAAATACACTGAATTTCAAGCATGCCTGAAGGCTTCAAAACAATCCTCTATAAATCAAGATATATACATGCTCTCATATTCTGAGTCTGAAAGTTGATCCCATGATATTTCTGGCAAAGTCATGGTTTATTATAAAGCTTTTCTAGAAAAGTTGGGAACTTAAAAAAATAAGTGTTTCATCTTAAATTTAATTGTTCATCCTTTTTGCTATTACTTCATGTGCTTTATTCAATATTTTGAACATACAGCAAGCAAAATGTTGGTCAAAAACAAACTTGATCTTCATCATTGTGCTGAAGACTTATGAGACACACATCACTTCCACTATTTTTCACCCTGGTGTTATTCTTTTTACCAATACAAAACTGTGATAGATTTGATGATAGGTTAGGTCTTTTGCACCCTAGATATTTCTGTTGTTCTATATCAACAGGACATCAGTAATATTAAAGACCAAATGGGAAAAGGAGGTATTATAGAATTAGAATCATAGAATCATAGAATTACCCAGGTTGGAAAAGACCCTGAAGATCATCAAGTCCAACCGCAGCCTAACCATAGTACCCTAACTCTAACAGTCCTCTGCTAAATCATATCTCTGAGCACCACATCTAAATGACTCTTTTTATTAGTTTTTAGGTATTAGTATTTTATTAGTACAAGGCAACAAGAAACATGGAGTCACATAATGGTCTAGTTTGGAAGATACTCTTAAAGACCATCTGCCATGGGCAGTGAAATCTTTCACTAGATCCATTTACTCAGTCCCATCTAACACAGATTTGAGCAACACCAATAATGGGGCATCCACAACTTCTACATCTTCCTGTTCTAACCACCTAATTTTTCTTTCATTTGTTGGGAATCTAAGAAACTGCTTCAACTTCCATCTCTTGATCAGTCTGAATCAGCTGTGATTCACATCAGAAATCAATGCCAAAATATTTATGTTAGAGAGCAGCCAATTCAGACATTAGAAGAAAATGACTCCATTAGAAGTGGAGTTACGTGGCATTTTTTCTATCTCCTATAGTTCCAGTGTGTGAAAAACTAAAATAATTGACTGTGAAGACAAAGCATCTCATTAGAGTTCTAGATTTTAAGAAATACTAACAGCATTCAGCCTGACTTTGTGAAAAACACAGTGCATAAAATGTCATTATGAATCTCCTTTGTTAAGTCAAGTGCCTCCTGTCTGAGTTCAAGCATTGTTCTGTGAAAAAGATTTGAAAACATCAAGTGATACAAAATCCACAGCATCCCTAATTGCATTGTTGCCCTCATAATTATAGTAATTTTGAAGCTAGCTTCAGCTTCTAGCCAGTGATTGAATCCCTTATCTGCTAGACTACAGAACCCTCTGTAATCACATATACTTCCATCCATGCTTTTATGTCTCATGGGTTGAGTGTCCCTGGTGTGGCAAGCTGTACAGATGACCTCTGGCTGTACTACACTACCTGACTGGAGGCATAAAGACAACAATGCAGAGAACATCCTATGTGTATTGATTTTCTTGAGCACTCAAAACCTGCAAATGTGCCAGAAGCGCCTACCTATTGCCTCCATCTAATGGGAAGAAACACGGAGTGGAGGCTGTAGCTGCTGAGCAACTTGTCTGTCTGCATCTGCATGGGACTAGTTTGAACATCTGCCTGAGAACGTTTTGTGGCCACAGGGGAGTTTAAAACAGTGGCATCTGACCTGTTGAATTATTGTGTAGACATTTCTCGTAAGGCAAAAACTTTTCCAAAAAACTCAACTGAACATAAGCCAGCAGTGTGCACAGGTGGCCAAGAAGGACAGCGGCATCCTGGTTTGTATCAGTAGTGCTGCCAGCAAGAGCAAGGAACTGATCATCCCTCTGAACTCAGCACTGGTGAAGCCACTGCTTGAGTACTGAATTCACATCAGGGCCCCTCACAACAAGAAAGACATTGAGGCCCTGGAGTGTGTTCAGAGAAGGGCAACAAAGCTGGTGAGGGATCTGGGGCACAAGTCTTACAGGGAGTGGCTGAAAGAACTGGGATTGTTCAGTCTGCAGAAGACGAGGTGCAGAGGAGACTTTATTGTTCTCTATTACTACCTGGAGGGAGGTACACTGTAAGCTCGTGCTCTGTTGATTATCCACCATAATGCCAAAGGCTATCGAAGTCAATGCTCTGCAAAGTGCATATACTGGTCTGTATGATACAAGTAGGACGTACACCCCTTTATCTTTAATGTATGATGCATCTGGACCTTAAAAGGCTAACAAAAATAAGCAGTTACAC
Organism: Excalfactoria chinensis; assembly: GCF_039878825.1. Taxonomy (NCBI): domain Eukaryota; kingdom Metazoa; phylum Chordata; class Aves; order Galliformes; family Phasianidae; genus Excalfactoria; species Excalfactoria chinensis. Next base: position 23,445,228 of record NC_092857.1, on the reverse strand, counting down.
AAACATTTGTCAGCACTAAAAGGTAGCCTTCAGCAGGGAGATTATTATATTTAATTTACTCAAGTATTACCTCAAATTACACTTAGATGTCTGCTGCAAAACCTCATAGCAAATATTACAAGACTGTCATCCCACACGTGTTATGTATCTTTATGAGATTAGAGCTCACCAGAGCCACTTGAGTAAATAAAGTGATTCCAAAATACAGTCTAAAGATACCATCAAGAGATCTCAGGTACTGAAACATTTCCAGTGTTCACTAGAGCAGAATCCTAACCTTCAGGAAAACCTCACTGGGGGCTGAGGGAATGGAGGTGAACAAAATCCATGATGAGAAATTTTCTTCTCCTTTAGCACAGGGAAAAGGCTTTGTAAGAAAGACAAATGTTTTTCTTAAAAACAGGATGTTCCAAAAGTGAAATACAGCTATACATCAAAATCCAATAGGTTTTTAGATTTACAAATGCATTTTGCTTTTTGGAAGTGATGATGCAGGACTTTCTCAGGACCACTGCTCAGTCAGGGCTCCTCGCCTGCCCTGACCTACAGCTGACCAGCTGTCACAGCACACTGTCCCTCCTCTGTAAGGCAGACCTCTGAGTTGGTCTGCCTGCTGCGTTTAGAGCAAGGGAATACCTTCCCACTCTGTACTATACACCAGTTCCTGTTCTCAAAGTCAGATCAGGTGTTAGTCTTCAAGGTTATGATATGAAATACTGCCTTTCTGGACCAGACAAGAAGTATATCTCAGTCAGTGTTCATTTTCAGTGATGGCCAGTAACAGTTGCCTGGGGAAAGGATAACATAAATACAGTAAATGCTGAATAAGATTAGTCCCATCATATCTTTCCATACGTCATCAGTATACAAGCTGCACAGGCAAATACGAAGACTGGATCCATGCCTCCGGGTTTAGTACAGACACACCTGTCCTCAAAATCTTGTACAGATTATTTTTTGAATCAGTTATGTTCTGTGTCAGTGTTTTTTTCTTCTTATTCCTCCAGTGAAAAACCTGAATATATGCCCTGTTAGCTGAATAATCATTTCCTAGACATTTTACATTTCTCTTCAGATTATCTCAGGCCATCTCCGTCCAAATCACAAGCTTCTTTTTATTCTTAGTCTTCTCACATGTTTGCGATCATTTTGTTAGCAGTTTCAAATGTAGATTACAAGCCAGAAGAGAGGTGAGGCAAGTGGAAGTTATTTACAAAACAGTCCCCTTGTGATTCTGGTTTTTTTTGGCCTCTGACAGATTTGGAAAACCCATTCCAAATCCCGGGGGAAGACCTCAGAACAGTTAGCAGGAACAAGGAGTGCTCCCTGGGAGGGAATCTGTTTCTGGACTGTTTGCTGTCCACCAGGCTTCTCATGAATACCACAGAAAATTACCATGCCTTGAAATCTTAAATCAATCTGCAAATGCTGAGTGATCATGTAGCCTCACAAAATCTATAAGACTTTCCCATGTGACTCCCTTGAGCCAGTTTTCACTTGCCATAGCTGAAGGACTCATAACCTTTACTTTCCCATGCCCAGCTCCCTGTTGGTTGGCTGGCTTGGAGATGCAAGCATCTTTTGAACAGCCAATTCATCCATGGGAACAAACCAATGAGTCACATTATGTGTTCCCCATAATACATATTTCATCAGCAGAGCCAGTCTGGTGGTACATATGCGCCACAGCATCCCACCTCTATCATGTGTTATCAGCTGCAGCAGATATAAAAAGTGTAAATAGGTGGGAGGAAGGACTGTGCTTATTCTTGTTTCATGTGGTTACAGAGGGTTCTGATATTGCTTTGGTTGGAGGCTCTCTCACACAAAAAGAAGTAATATAACATCTATAAGTAGATCATTTTCCACTGGTACTTAAGAGTTGTATGAAAATAACAGAAAAAGAAAAAATATATTTAAAAAAGCCATAATTGCACATTTATTTGCATTTCACTATATTTCATACACTAAAACAAACAAACACCCTAACTTTGCCTTACTTGTTCCTGAATCATCTCAGTTCAGGTAGGAAAATCAGTGTATTTATGCTGATTTGTCAACCCTAAGTATGGGACATTCATACTTTTTAAGCCCTGGAGTCCACCATCAGTGCTGCACTTATTCGGGTATCTCTGACAACACCCTGATATTCACTAAGATGAAACAAAAATACCCAGTGAAAATAAACCAAGGAAGGAATGGTAACAAAGAATTTATCTGCAAATGGTCTAACGAGATTTTGCCAGGGGTTATTTTATATTGTTTTCAACTAAAGGTAGGGAAATGGAAGATGAATTTTCAACTTTGCAGCCCCATAACAGGAAAAACGCGATCTCTTGAGAAGGAAGGGTTTAATGGGAAGATTATGAAACCACAGAGATGAAACAAGTAGATATCCTTTGGAATGGAGCTTGAGAATATAGGAAACATCACTGTGGATCCTAGCATGAGGCCTGTTTGAGGCAACCCCACTGAAATCAATGGGGGAAAAAAAAATCCAACTGCTTTTAATGTAGTCAAATTCTGAACTTCTTCAAACAAAAAACATTGTTGCACAACATACACTAGAACTTGCATTATTAAGCACAGAACTTGAGCTGCAAAGGTATTGTACTGAATAAACAATGGTCTGCAGATGCCAATAAAAGGGCACTGTCCACAGATACTGCTATATTTATCTCCAACCAGCCTACTTACCAGGTATCTCCTGACTCAGACAGAAAATCCATGGGGCCAAACAATGGGATAAGTTGACAGTTTGGCAGGAGGTGTTGTCAGCACAGCCTGTCATAGCAGGAAACACTACCACAGAAGTTACACCCCCAGGATTTTGCAAGGAGTCTCAAGGATTTTCCCAGGAGACTTCAAGACTTAAACGTGATGCAGAGCTTTTTCTCTTAGGATGAGATAGCTAGAATTTCTAATTTATTTATTTTTTTTAATTTATTTTTTTTAAAACGTGCTAAAAGTGTATTTAAAGTCTCTGAGTAATTTGGCAAAAGACTTGAAGGCTCAGAAATGTGAAATTTATTTTCTGATTCTAAATGCATGCATGACAGTAAGTATGAGCCCACAATGTATAATTTCTTTTATTTAAGTGTTAAATATTCTGGTTTTCCTTTGGAAACTTGAGAATCTGCTGCCATATCAAATATCTTTCTAAATTGCTTTAGCTTTGGGTAATAAAACAGAACTGCTGATGCACCATAATTTCCAGAAATACTGAGGACACAGATGGCAGGAGAAAATGGAGCTGTCAGAAAGTATGAGCGTTCATACAGGCTGTCACACTATCTGTCCTGATGCTTTTCCATGAGTACCATTCACTGCAGCCTGTACTGCCTGAGAACTATTGGCCTTCAGAATGGAATAATGTGCCGAGTCTTCCAAATACAAAAGTGATTTGGAAGCCAGAGGAGAAAGTGCAAAAATCTATATCTAAACTATTATTCAAGATAAGGGTGACAGGTTTATAAAAATTGCCTCCTACTGTCAAGGACAATCGTGAGAAAAGCCATGACATCAGCTCTACAACACTTCTAGAAGTTAAATGTCTCTAAATTTAGGAGCGCAGATCTATAGCCAAGGGCAGTATTTGGCAATAGATGCAAATCTGCTCCTTTTTCTCCCTTTTAACTTCAGCACTGTATTTATAGGTATCAAGCCATTTTACAAAGTGATAAATTTAACTTACCTAAGATTTATTTATTTATTTATTTATTTATTTATTTGAGGGTGGGGGAGGGAAGGGAGGAACTAGAACCTTAAGAAACTAAAAGGCATGAGGTCTTTATATTGTTCCCCTGAAGAAGCAGGGAGATCTACTCTTAGAATCAGTACCTGAAGCCAGACTTCCATCACAGTCCTTTTATTCAGCCAAAGGAACATATTTTAATTTAAGCTATAAGAAGAGAGAAGAAAAACAACTGAAAGCAGTACCTAAAAAGACGGTGTTTGTTTTTTGTTTTTTTTTTTTTCATACTACAGCATAAATGAACAAAATCAGGGAAATTCAAGTGAGTTAGAGGTATGTACAGGTGGAAGGTACTTTCCAGGCAGTGTAAATGAGCAAGGTGATGAGATAATGAAGTGAAAAAAGCAGAAAGGTCCAGATACAAAGAAAATGGTCAGCAGGAGGTTTTAGAAGATTTTGAGATAGATTTCATGAGGGTTGTTTCCAGAGCTATTTCACATTGGAAAGAATGAGAAGAGTCAAAGTGAGTAAGAATGTCATATTGCCCATGATTTGATAGGGACAATTAGGTTATTAAATGCTTATATGGTCATTCTGAAGGAAAATAAAAATGTGTCAGTATGGATCTCTTTTTAATCCTTGATGAGCTCTAAAAAATAGAGAACGTCACAGGTCAGAACATTTGTTTTTTACAAACAGAATAAGTGCTTCTATCTAAGGTCTTAAAATAACAACAATATTAATGACATTTATCTTTCAAAATGTCTATATTTTTAAGTGCCAAAACATTATAGAATTGAAAGGGGTTTTTTTTTCTTATTAAGAAAGAAAGAAAGAAAGAAAGAAAGAAAGAAAGAAAGAAAGAAAGAAAGAAAGAAAGAAAGAAAGAAAGAAAGAAAGAAAGAAAGAAAGAAAGAAAGAAAGAAAGAAAGAAAGCTCTGAAATAATATTTATTTTGGTTAAATACACATTTCATTCAAACCAAGCTAGAACTGGAGCTCCTATTCAGGTAATTCAGAGAGTAAGGGTGTGGTGGTGAAACATGAAGTCACCTCTGGTATTAAGGCCAAACTGACATCTGCTGCAGAATTTAGAGTTGCATGTACCAGAACTTCCTTGTATCTTGACAGGTCAAATTATGCCCTGCTTCCCAAATACAACATTGGTTTTCTATAAATGCTGCACAGCATCTATATTAGAGAATCTCATTCATCCATCTGAGCAAATTATTCATTTATGGACACTGTAATTGCATGGAAGCATCTGCTATCAGGAAGCTAATTTCCTTAGCTGCGTATGTCCTATTTCTATCTTAATGTGTATCTTCCGCAGCCTAAAGAAGGAAACCAAATGTATCTCTGAGCTTAATAAATTAACAGTTAAGGACAGACAGAAGAAACATCGGTAACATGTAATTGCATTTGAGAACGTCTCCTGTTAACTGGATCCACCCTTCCCCACAGAATCAGCAATTCTCATGGGCAATAAATCCTCCTAGGTCTTGTTCAATATTTCCTCCCATTACATTTATTTCTATCTGACACATTTTAAACCAAGGTATCCAGTCAGACAAATGTGAACATAGATGACTGGCTGTTTTAAAATAATCCTTCAGAAGGATTTCTTAAATTGTTAATAATAGCAGTGTTGTTAGGCTTACTCCCACCCATTTCAAAACCAGGGACATTCAATATATATATATATATATTTCTTATGTGGGTGGAATGACAGGAAGAAAACCAAAGGCCAAGCAAGCGTCTTTTCCTAGATGCAAAACATTTTGCTCTCTGGTTTCCTAAGCCCTGCTTTTCATCTGTACCTGCATCCACCTACCCTGAAAGTCAGCAGGGGATCACAGATGCTCACTCCCACTCCTGCGAGCAGCTGGCTGGCACTGGTTGTAACCCTTCAGCATGTCAGACCTTAGAAGAGTCACGCACTAAAAAGAGAAACAAAGACTGCATTTCCAGACAGAAAATACAGTGTGTATCTGCCGCTCTGATTTATATGCTGAGATGGGACTTTGAGAATACCTCCGAATGGCTGGAAATGAATGGCTGCATTGTTCCTGCTTCCTCCTCTCCCAGCCACCTGCACCACATCCTGTCGTCCTCATCACAGGGTGGCTGACCCACGCAGTGACAACAGGAGTGCATGGCATGGCAGGCCACCAGGGTCTGCAGCTGATGCTCCTCTTTTGGCAGCAGTGGAGGTCTGCAAGCAGAGACCTCTCTGTTCTTCCTTACTAGCTCTGAACCCTTGGACATATGCAGCACATCAGATCTCCTGTACGTGTTCTTTTATTTCTCTGCTGTTTGGGATGTTTCCCTTATTTTCCTTCCCACTTTGTCACATACATTAAAAGTCAGCAATGGTTCTAATAATGGGATTATAATGTGGGATCTGGGCCAGCTTTACTCACTTCTATATTTTAAGCTGTACCACATTTTATATGTATTCTATATATTTTCAGGTACGCTGAAAATACAGCACCTTGAGATTCCTGTTACTATTAGCTCTAGTGATCCATCAACCAATGACGACTCTGCATTTCTAGGTCACCTCTGGTCTCAGCATACTGTCCTTGAAAGGTCTAGGTAGATTACAGCTTTCTGAAATGTCTTTGCAAAATTACAGTTTAGTAATATAAAGCTAGAGAGGAAGTTTCTACAAAGGACTCTCATTCATTGAAGTATCCTAGTTGTTAGATGGCAAACAAGAGAGGGAAACATTAAAACAGATCATGACACACAATTCTCCCCACTTGGCATTCTCTTGTAGTCTTTGCAGAAAGTTTAAAGAATTTTTTTAAACATGTCTGATGCCTATAATATCTGCACCTGTTGTTCTTAGGCATATGATGCTTACTGAAGACTCACATAGGAAAACACCCATCACATTCTTTCTACAAGTAACGCGCTTCTGCGTTGTACACTACATTTGTTTAGTTGGTTTTCAATCACAGTTCTGTTTAGGATGCAGGCTACAGCCTCAGGACTGCCTGGAGACTTCCCTGAAACATTGCACAATAATTTCCATACAGGGTGTGGAAGGTATTGCTGGAGTTTGCACATTCTGTAGTGACAAGCACTTATATGTAAATCTGAGCATGTATACATGAAATATATGTATAAGCAGATATGGTGATTGCAGACTCATAGTTTTGAGCTCGAAGGTCTTCCAGAAGTCTCTTATGGGTAAAGTTTTAAAGCTTGCTCTGGAAATCCATTCTGTGGGTAGCAGAAGTTTTGCTAACTCCAGGATAAAAATTACATCTTAGATCTGGTTGAGACAGAAATACTCCCCTGTACTTCATCCCCCTCCTCAGCCCTCAGACTGCTCCCTCCTACAGAAGTCTCAGTTATTACCACTACCAAAGATTTTTGCTTCTCCCAAGACAGGAATAAGGCGTGCTGGCTTGACTGCTAGAAGCTCTGGTATTCTGAGCCTGGTTAAAAGCCCTAGACACCCAGGGGTCTCTGGTTGAGGCCATGAACAGCTGGGATAGATCCAAGAGCTGCCTCAGATTTGCTTTTATTTATTTCAAGGTCTAATCTGTCCCTAGCCAGCAGCACCAGAGAGCATGATTTACAACCACCTTTTCTAGGGAAGCCAAAGACTGTTCTTTCTTCCAAGCCAGAGATATTTATTCTGACTCCAAAACAACCTCTTTTTTTTTTTTTTTTTTTTCCCCTGCAATGTTTTGTTGTTGTTGTTGTTGTTTTGGGGGTTGTTTTGTTTTTTTGTTTTTTGGTTTTGTTTTTTTTTTGCCCCTGGTCTTTGATGTTAATGCCAAAATTCCCATTAATTTCATCAAGTGTAGGACTCATCAGTGTGAGATACAGGCAAAAGCAGCAGGCTCAACGTTTAACATGTATAGGCAGGACATTTCACTTTCTGACTAAATCAGTCTCCATTTTTTCCAACCAAGCCTAGCGTTACAGCAGCTACAGTGCACAGAGTGGCCCTGCAGAGTGTACAAATCAATAGGTGTTGTAGCATACAACAGTTAGGTAGTGAAACTGGAGGCATGTCAGCAGCTGGAGGTCTGGTTGTCACATCAGACCAGCACACCAACCTCAGTGGGCATGAAGGGAGTTACACACCTGGCTTTGTGGCAGGCTTTGCTACTCCTTAAGAAGAGCTGCATTTCCCTTTGCATTTTTGCAAATGATTTCCTTCATGTCCTTGCTGGGAATGGACAGCCATTCATTCATGCAAACCACCTCCTGGAAAAACAAGGAGGCTGTTCTGACCTCATATCCCCCTGCACTGAAATCCCGCTTGTCAGGCTGAGCTTTCCAGCACAGCGAGTTGGCAATGACAGCCCCATCCACATGGCTACTCACATTGCTGCCTCTTCAGGACCTCAATGCCACCATCATGCTAGAGAACACCAGCGGAACACAGATACCTGGTTTTACCAGACAATTAACACTGTCTTTTCAGACAAAGACAAAAAGGAAAAGTAGAAAAGCTATGTGACTGAATTCTGGCTTTCCACATCAAACAGCTGAAAAATGTTTTCTAAGTAACCAGGACATTTCACAGTCTTGTATTGACTATAGTTATGCATAACTTTCAATCCTAGATTAAAAAAAAATAAAGCTTTCTTAAAATCTTTCTCATAAGCAACCTGGGATAGGCGTTGGATGGTTAATTCCTGGAGTGCGTAAAGGCATGCTATATCATAACTTATTCTCGTGACTAATGGGATTCATTTTGTTTTACAAGAGGGACACTTAAAACACAAAACAAGAAATTAGCTATTTTTTTGGCCTAAAGGGTGGGGGAAAAAGAAAAGATATGGCAGAGCTTTGATTGCTTGTAACTCAGATTTGTTTTCCATTTAAGTATGTTTTGGAATGTGAAGCTGTAAGTAAACAGGTTTATACCATACTGCAGAGAAGAGGTGGCAGAAGGGATCTATCAACAGCCCAGATAAATTTCTAAAAGAAAATAAGCTTCTGCATTATAAAAACCTATTTTTTTATTTTTTTTTTCCCCTAGGTTGTTTATTTGGTGGCATGGCAATTTGCATGTTGTTATTTCAGGTGTGAACTCTCCACTGTAAGTACCTAAAATCAGCTCTGTAAACAGTCGCCTCCCCTGGTTGCTGTGGAAACAGGATGAGTTTGAAGCTGAGCAAAATATGAGTTTAGGGGTCACAACAATGACATACAGTAACAGGCATAAAAAAATATATGATAATTGGTCAAAATGACAGGCAAAATAAGCACAGACCAGTTCTTTCCAGCTATGTTTACATCCACAATTCAGATAAAAATGGTTCCATGGAACCAAGACATATTTACAAGCAACTGAAGCTCAATCTTGTGGTAGGTAGCCTGCCTGCTACATCCAAGCTTATGACATTTTATTTGTGGAAGCTGAATGTTGCTGGAACGTGTTTACTTGCAGGAAAAAGCATCTTGTGCTTCACACTAGCACAAGAAATAATTAAAACGAGGCAAAGTCATGATGAACCACAACCTACCTGGGATGATTATAACAGTTAATAACAACTTGATATGCTATGTAGGCTTTCTGACATCTTTTTTGTGTCCTAATGTAATTCAAACAAATACTCTCCCACATATTAAAGCAGTCTCCAGTTTTTACAATACTGCTTGTGTCTGGTGATGGTGAAAGTGGGTTAGAGACTGGAACAGCACCTTTAGGGCCTCAGTATAGTGACAGTAATGCAAAGCCTTTCAGATATCTGCTTTAAATCTGTTACCATGCTGAACTCCAGGTCGGCCTGGGCTCCTGGGGATGGTATGACATGGCTCTCCTCCTTCCAACAGGGAGATGCCCTCCCTAGTCAGGTATGGACCAGACTGCTATTAGAAAGAGAGGTGGAATCTCCAGACTCTTGCCTTGAGATGGCTGGTTTTCAAAACAGTAAGCATAATTCTCAGTGGTGGCAGATTTAGGCCAGTGAGGCTCATGGGAAACTGAAAATTAACAATGTCTGTATGTGCAAGACAGTCCTCAGGATACACAACAGTCCCTGCTTAGCCTTTGTCACTGTTTTGCATTGACAAGTTTGCATATTTTCTCTGAGCAAATGTCAGATCTGTGCTGCTCATGCAAGATGCCAGAGGCCAATTACTTGTTACTATTTATATGGTTTGTTGGCTCTATGCAGGTTCATTGAGAAAGTGATCCTGAAGAAAGGCCTTCAAAATATAAATGAATATAAGTGAAATATAAGTCCAAATTTTCCCTCTTCACATCTCTTGGAAATAATTTTCTCAGTGGAAGCTTTGCTAGACAAAGACTTAACTGCTGGAACATGACACATGTCACAGGAACCGAAGCACACCAAGGAAAGGAGAGCTGGGAAATGGCTCCTTGCTTTTTCCTTTTCTTTTTCCTATGCATTCTTTTATTTTCCTTTATACACACATAAATGTACACACACATAAATGATCAGTGAGGATTCCTCTTAATGCCTGATCTACTGTGCAAAAATTGTATTATAAGCTCAGTGCTTCATTGGCTCTGTATTAAACACGCTCCCCCCTCAAACTGTCAGCTAAACACATCTTTAAATTGAAAGTTAAAATCTTTTGAAAGAGAAAAAAAAAAGACTCCTTTTGTTGGATCAACAACAAAATAAGTTCTGAAGCTCTGTAACACAAATGAGCCTCTGCCTCATCTACATTAACCCTGAGCAGTGGTTTATTTGCCCTTAACAATACACATCTCAAGGATGACTTCCCTGGTAATGAAACTCAGCATCTATAAACGATAATTTAATAGTGGTAATCTGCTCCATCATTTGAAGTAGTTCTCCTTGACATGCATGCAAGCTCAGATGACACTGCACTGGACCTTTAACAGCAGGCTGGGGCTGAAGCATGCCTGCAGAGTCTGAAAGAAGATGTGTAATTCAGCTCACTCTCATGCGCCATGACTCAAAAGAAAGCAGGAAACACTTTCCTGGCTTTGTCTCCAAGCAGACAGAGGCAAGTCAGTAGGATAGAAATGAGCAGTTTTAGAACTGCAACTTTACAGTTTCCTGCCACCTTTCAAACACTTTCTTGGATAATTGCTTAAATTTTCTACAACCCTAATTTGGACAGTTCTGATACTTTCGTTGTTTTTTTTCAGCTGTGAAAGTATCAGTCTACATACTATACTCTGATCGAGGAAAAACTGATTCTCAGCAGTCATACAAAAGCTCCAGCAGAGATCACTGGTGGCTTTAATCCACATTACTCATATAAAACACACTACTGCCACTGATCATTATTCCTAATAGCAGTAATCCTTCCTAAATGGGTTTATTAAAGTGTCCTCAGCAGCACTGTGGGCTTTTAACGATCTGCTGCTAACAGCCCATTCTACTATGCCTACTATTTAACCCACATCTATTTCTGCTGTTTTGTTTTGTTGTTTTTTTTTTCCTCCACATCAATTATCCACTGAAAGCATTTTCCATATTCCCCCCTGCAGCGCATCTAGAGAAGGCCTTCTGATAGAAAGAAATTCCAAGTCTGCTTATTCTGGATCTTCAGCATTAGCAGTCTTGAAAAATCAGCAGCCTCATGTAAAATGAGCAGCTCTGCGTGCCCCTGCCCTCCCAGCCCTGTTCCAGAAACAACTGCAGTGACATCTTCCAGTTGTGTTAAACGAGGACCACAAGCTGCCTGCCTTCCCAGAGACTCAGCCTCTTCCTGTACTCCTCTCCAAGATACACCGCAGCACTTTACAGCACTCTTTGCTTCCCTAGCTGTCCACAGTGATGCCCCTTTGGGCCACACCTGGCTCCTCATCTTTGCGTGCTACTGTAGTATATGTGTAGTGCAGCAGCCACAATGAGGACACATGCTGATGTATCCTGCATCTGATGCACGCACTCTGCTTTATGCTGATATAGTATAGGGAAAAGACCTCAGCATAAAAACGGGCTCAGGCATCTGGAAATAATCTTATCTTCTCAAGTCCAGGTAAAATCCTAGAGTCCTACCCACAATATGTAACAACAGGGGAAGATCACTGTATATTTGCCATTGTTTCAGCTTTATCTGAATTTTCAATTTAGCAAAAAGTATCAATGAAACTACCACATCAGCCTTGCAGTTTTCTAGGATCTCTCTGGGTGGCAAAACGTGTTTCAGAGTTCTCAAGTAACCCCAAGACGTCAGCTTGATTCCTTCTCACAAAAGCAAAAGCAAAAGCACTTCCAATAGGAGATCTGAGCATAAATACTTAAATCAGTAATGCAACCAATCTTGACACTGGGTTCCTGAAATCTTAGCTCAGGTGATCTACTGAAGGTTTTCGGAGATACAACAGGAAAACTCCAGCATTTATTTTCTTAATAATTTTGTTAGCTTGATGCTGAATATTGTTAGTATCTCAGGGAAATAAAAAGTGAATCAATCATGCAAAGAAAAATGCATGACACAAAATATACCTTTCCTGCAATTGTTTTGCTCTGTTAATTTTTGTTGTTTGCTTATGGGGGTTGGAAGGGAGAACCTGATTGAAAAAAAATTGGAGTACTATTCTAAAAGTCCCTAGGATTAACTATGCTCTTCATAAGGAATGATGCTGTTTGGCATACATGGAGGTGCTCAAAGCCAGGTCAGATGCAGCCCTGAGCAACCTGATCAGTGGGTGGCAACCCTATCCATGGCAGAGGGTTGGGACTTGGCGGTCTTTAAGGTCCCTTCAAACCCAAGACATTCCATGGTTCTATAACAATATGATCTCATTATTTTGTTAGGAAAATTTCTGCTCCAATAAGGTTGCTCAACCATATTTAACTCAAAAAGAGATGGAGGAGAGTCTTCAGTTTTCTTTATTCAAATAAATAGGCACTAGGGCATACCCCTGTGGGGTCTCTCAAAGCACTGGGGAACACAGCCCCTCTTTTATCCCTGTACCCCAACACTAGCGAGCCCTTCTTCCTTTCCCCATTTGCTGATGTACTCAGGATTCATTCTTCTCATCAGCTCATCCCCCTTCATTTCCTTTGTTTATACATACTTTGCAACCTAGAATCAGAGTTTGTTGTTTTGCCCAACTACAGCTATCTTTGTCTGCTGTAAAGTCTATCACTCTTTGTTCTGCCCAGCAAGTAAGATTTACACACATGTGCTAAGCTAGCATCTCCTGCCATGTACTTGCAAGATAAGTTTGTTTGACCAGATTCTTCTGACCAAAACACTTCTCAGCTTTTCCTTTATCTTGTTTTGCAGGGATCCCTTACCTACCCTTCCTTTGTTCTTCCCAAATTTTATTTTGCAAGCTGTCCTCCTCTTTTTTCTTCATTTCCATAGGTCAAAAGTAATGGAAAGAAAGAAGTTTTCAAATCATATCTGAAATGCATCAGATTTCCTTCTTATCACTCAAATTACAGTATAAATAACACCTCCAGGTAACTGGCTTTTCAAGAATACAGTTTTTCTTCCAATAATAATAATAATAAAAAGGAAAAAGGGAAGGGGAAAGGGGAGGGGGGGGAGAGAAAAGGAAAAAAAGAAAAAAAGATTGAAAAAGAAAAAGCTCTGAAATCCTACAAAGGACTCTTAAAAAAAAGAGTCAAGATTCAGGACAAAGATCTAAATCTCTGAATATTCCCCTATAATTTGGAGTTTGCTCTGAATCCAAACATCATAGCAGTCATGTTTTGTAAAATAGTTAAGCTGTAACTGACTTTGTTCCACGACATTCTAGAGTTTTGATTTTGCTGCATTGCTACCTGCCATTATAAAAATAGGCTGAAACTTCAATTGATTCTCTGGCCCCCACCACATTCATTTGTGTTGGGAACTATCAGTTTGAAAGAAAGGTAAGATTTTATTTATTTTTTAATATTTTCAACAATACCCCAGCATAGAGAGAATACAGTAATAATAAATTAAAAAGGCATCCATGGCCCTTTGGAGCAGACTGTGTTGTACTCCGTTTGAAAGGCTGGCTTTTACCTTTCACAATTGCAATGAGTTTTGTCACGTTAGATGCCTTTAACAAGCTTAAGATAAGCAAAGCAGTAACATGAAACATGTAAGGACCATTCAACTCATATTAAGAAGTCAGATTCCTGTAGACAGAGATATTTAGAATTTCACTTGCATCTATCACAAGGGTAGATGATGCTGTAGGCTGTTGCATGCCCATGCACTGTCATGGAGCAAGAGCAGTGACACTGCCATAAAAGAAAGCACTGGTTCCATTCAAGGGCTTCTCACTCAATACCTCCAACTCATTTCATTAGGACCAGACCTTGGAGCCTCAGGAAAAGCCACTTACCCAACAAAGTAAAGCCAGAATCAGTATTCAGAAAGAAGAATAAATACTTTTGACTAATTGTGGTAAATCCCCAAATTGCATGCGGTTTTGGTGGTCTTTCTATCAATGCCCTGTGGCATTAAAACTGCCAGACTTTTCTCTCCTAAGGAAAGTAAGGGGTACAAGAGGGGTGGCAGGATTTCCCAGGCTCTCAGGAAGCACCGCCTGTGATGTTTTAGAAAGACTCCTCTGTGGTTTCACAGGGTGCTCTGAAAGGCTCCATTGACAAGCATTTCCAGAATACAGTGGCATTAGTCTACTTATTTGTCCATTTTATTGGCGTTTCCACAAGTGGTTTTGCATTTGTACCTCTTAGTATGAAGGGAAGCCTGTTTTTAACCAGAAACTCCCAGTTATGCAGTGACAAGCAGCTGATGCATGGACGGAGAGCTATGAATTGATGAGTCTCTCTCTCCAGACCACCCTCAGCATTTAAAAACCATGCTGTGCTACACACACCCTCAGCACTATTTTCCAGAACCACACAATCACCTGGTCTCTTCTAAGAGGAAGGCTGGGGACTTCCCTTTAACTCTACAATATCCTTATATGACCTTCAGCAAGTCAGGAGAAGAAGAAAATTTCTTCTGGCCAAAAGACAGGGAAAGAAAAGCTGTATCACAGCTCCGGGCTTTGCTTTCACTAATTGCATATTGTCTTATATCATGTTTATCACGCCAAATTTCTCCATCAGGATGGCATTAGCCTATTACTCAGAGTCTGATTCACAGCTGTGTCCCCTCAGAGACTCCTCTGTGTGGCCTCAGGCTGCTCTTTGCTGTAAGGTTGGGGAGATGGATCCTGTTGCCTGTGACAGAAGCAAAACACCAGGAAACACCTGGATGTCTCCAAAACATTAGTGGATACAGATGAGCAGAAGTGGATTTTGCATGCCACTGTCATGTAAACTGGGAATCCAACGTCCTTGAGCAGATTTATGGTGTTTTGTTGTCCAGTGTAAAGCTATACAGACAGTGTGAATTCTACCCACTTGTCCAGCCTGGGAACCCAAGGCCTGTAGTGACACAGCTGTGTCATTTGAAAACTCTTCTCTAAAACTTTCTTTAAAAGTCTTACCTGCCTGTGGAGTTCAGCAAAATGAAATAGAACTGACTAAATTGTTTTAGACAGCTGCTACAGGAGACAGCAGGTGGTTAACCTATCTACGGCCCCAAGGAACATCATCAACACTCCAAGCTGACAGCCCACCAGGCCTCTGGAAACCTCTCCCACCACCAGCACTTGTCCAGGTCACAGCAGGTCAGATGAATTCAGGTAAGTAAGTACTAGGCAACATGAAAAACGTAGTAAAACTCAAATCTGTCAGGGCTACTTCTGTTGCAATAGGCTAGCAAGGCAATTTTGTGAGTTGGCTGTCACCTCGTCACAGCAGTTTCATTGGTGACAGGGCTTCACAAAGTGTTGCTCCCACAGGGCTGTGTATCTATAGACATTATCATGTTTTTGCAGCTTTTGTGCACGCCACCCAATTCTTTTTCCCATTATGGGCATTGCTTATAGCCTAAGAGCATTATTCTTCTCTGTGAAATCTGTGTAAGCTCTATTGCCAAGACAAGATTTGACAATGAAATAAATAAATAAATAAATCAGGTTTGCTTTTAATCAATTAACAGCACACTGCTATCTTTAGAATTAGGTATACATCTCCACCCAATTGAGGTAAATGCTTATACATCTGTATTTTAAAAGTGTCCTGTCTGAAGGGCTTCAAATCTTGCAAGATACAAAACAAACAAACACAAAAGAAAACCCACAGAATTTGATTATTATTCAGCAGCAGAAAGCAGCTTTTTTTTTTCTTATAAGCGAAATTACAGTTTGTTCCAACCCTGCTTACATTGATATCTTTCACACACAAATGCTTGCTCTAAGGAGTGCAGTATATTATATGATAGAAATGCACAGACAGAAATCTTGCATCATGGGTGTGAAGGGACATCAACAATAATGAGGATGATACCAAAGAGCTAAGCGGTGTTTTCAGAATATTGTATCTGTACCCAGCTTCATATTCTTTTATCTGTTCAAGTCACTATCTTAAAGAATGCACAATAGTGCCGTCTATAACATTAGCTGGCTTTTTTTTTTTTTTTCTTGATTGCAAAATCTGTGAATTTTACACTTTTGAACATCTAATTCCTGACTGGCCACCAGAACTTAAAAAATCACCAGGATTTTTTTTCCAGGTTTCAAAATGCTGATGCATTTCTCTTGAGAGGCATTTTAAAGCTACTCCAAAACCATCCTGACCTACAGTCTGTACAGAATAACATTTTGGCACAAAAATCTGTCTAGCATCTTAATATATTCTACAGTTAGAAGATATGTTCCTGTATCTATGAAGATCATATCCCTCCAAGAATGTAAACATCCAATTTTTGTCCTTGCAGACAACTAAATAAGTAGACATATTACTCATCTCAACAATGCGGCACTGTAGGTGGGGGAGATCTGAAGAGATTTCTGCATGCATTCAGTGTGGGAAGCTCTCAGAGGTCTGAAAGCTTGGCTGAAGCCATCAGGAACCTCTCAGGTACAGTCATACTTGGTCTGTAATGTTTATTGCACATACAGCTGCATACTGCATATACAGGTCAGACTCAGCTGTTAAGGCTAAATGTGAAACCATATACTCAGCTGATACTTACTTTTATTCCAACTGCAATTCGATGGACTTCCGCCCAACAGACACAGGCAGATACAATTCAGGGTAGGGCAGGATTCAATCTGCTGCACAAAATTATCACCTTGGGGAAAATCTGGAAAGGGGAATGAGCCAGAAACCCAAGAGAAACAAAGCAGCTGCATATAACACAGGTCTTTCTGCTCCACACACACAAACCCAGACACTGCAATAGCTCAGGAAGCTGTGTTCATTACTTCATGCCTGATGTCATGATGACATAGTACAGAACTAACATGCTTATATGTGCTGCACAATGACAAAACATGATACTGTCACACATGTTGCCATACAGCAATATGAGAAGCACTCTGAAAGACAGGCTTGGCTGTACTGGAACAGGCACTACATAGGGCCAAAGAGACGATGGAGGGACTACGTGATTCCCCTACAAGGAGAGACTTAGAGAGCTGGGATTGCTCAGCTTGGAGAAGAGAAGGTTCAAGGAGAATCTTATCCATGTGTAGAAATATCTGAATGAATGGTATAATTGTTCAAGATATGCAAAAGTTAAAGCCAGTTAATCTGTACAAAACCAGATTCCAGTCTGCAGTAATGTACGCCAGTATTTGTCCAGATAAGACTAAGGGGATCTGGGAAGGAATGGCACTGTGAAACAACATCAAGGCCATGGGAAGAAGCTGAGATGATACAAAGACAAGGTGAGTAGTGTTTGGGACAAACACAGCACAAATCCTTTGGGAAATCAGGCTTCATTAGTTTCAAGGATTATGGTATGACCTGTTGAATTATACCACACACATAAGCATAGACAGTGGGGAGGAACTCATAATACATACACGCTTTGTGGTACACTGATGCAATAGAAACACATTTAACTCTGTGCCATATTAAAAAGAAAGTGACACTATGAATACTGATCAAAGCACAAAACCATGCCACTCTATGGAAATAGTCTTGGTCTAGACAGTCTGAGCAGACTTAGCTCATTAAAGAAGACACCACCCTCAGCCAGGAATTTAATGAGCACTTTCACAACACCCAGGCAAACATCCTAACTGGAACATACAAATGTCTGAATTGATAGTGAGCAGCGCTCTGTTTTCTGCAACTGGAAGCCAAATTTATCTTCAGAATTAGCAAGAACTCACGGTCTCTGAAGCACGTGTTCTTATTAAATCATTCTCCCAGCCTGTGATCTCCCAATCACTGTACTTTTGTTGATTAGAAAAGATTCATACTAAATGCCAACTGAGCAAAACCACTGACCTCAATAAGAGTTGAAGCTGGCCAGCAATTTACAGCTGTGAATTTTTATTAAAGTTTTCTTATCAGAAGCCAATCATCAAAACAGGCAAGCATCAGCAACCTGCTGCTCTCTCACAACAGGCTGCTAAGAAGTGGATGATTTCCACCTGGCAAATTCTAGAAAAGTCAAGTCCTTTCCAAACAAATTTTACACCCAGTCTGGATATAAAGCAGAGCACTTCATTCCAGAAATCTTATTCTAGACTGATTTCAGAAGAGCATTAGTATAAAATAAGAAGAAGAAGAAAAAACAAAAGGGACCTCATCAATATCATCCAACAATGAACAGCTTTCAGATATAGCCTAAAATTTAAAAGGACTCCTTCTTCATTCCCCCCTCCTTAAGTACCTTATTCAAGAGAACTTACATTTTTCAAGTTATTTACTTCGGAAGTATATCACCACGGTCAAAAAATACCATGCAAACTATGAGTAATAAGCCAAAGCTTTATGGAATTCCAATTGTTAGCATAGCTCTACTGAAAATTACAGCTGTGAAGTTTCCCACTTCTTACTGGTATGATTCACAATATCATTGTTTCCCAAAATGTGGAAGAGCTCTATCTACATCATTTTTGCAGTTTCTGCAATAAAACAGCTGACCTGATAACTTTGCATAACATAGAATTGTGATGTAGCACCCTGGGAACATTGCCGTCTTTGTTAAAATAAAAAACATTTGCTTCTGTAAGTAGTTCTTCATTTGTTACTGGGGGCAACACCTTTCCAGAATGTTTTTTACTCAGATAATTAGACATTTAATAACCAAGCACCTTCTTGCCTACACACAACAATGCGCAATAACACAAATAACAGAATTCAGTCACAGCATAGTGAACAGAGTCCACAGAGCCAAGACACAACCCAGTACACACAGAGAGGTCAAATGACAGAACTGAGCAAGTGGCATACACCACAAATAATGTAACACAAGCATCATGGAAGGTGAGATGAGGGGAAATATCTTGTTCCACAGTTCACCGACCATTCCAAGTTTTCTCCATACAGTAGAGGGACCTCCTCTTCCCACAGTCAGATTTCTGATTCCCAGAGCTGTTTCTAGCATCTTGTCAATTGAGCCTAACTTGACCAGAAGTACTAGTTAAGAGCATTAAAGGGAGCAGTTATTCTCTTGCTTACTGTATAACCTTACCATGGCCAAATCCAGCAAAGTTGAGTTGCTGATGGCAGTGAAAAACAGCAATAAAGGAGAAAGCTATTCAGTGACAGGGGGGTCTGTCTAGGACCTGAAAAGTAGGGAATCACAAATTTTATACACCATGGATGACACTGGACAAATCACTTACTCTGTTATTCTTGTGTTCTTAGCTGAAATAAACATTATGCTACCCTATTAAAACAAAACAGTTTGAGAAAGACAGTTGGAATTTCATGTCTGCTTTAGACATTTTTCCCCAAAAAACCTTTGCTAGTTAAGGCACCAACGGCCTACATAGAACAGCAAGACAAAATGTATTCCTGTATCTCAGTTAGAAGTACAAGCTACGCAAGGCAATTTGAGCTACGTGCAAAGGTCATTTAAGCTCCAAGTTGTTCTGGTCTCTCTCTCACAAAGATGCTTGCCAATAACGGTCTAAAGATTGTAGGCCATGAAATTCGATTACAGCGTAACTCAGATGACTCTTATTTTCTGACTTGTAAAGCTACAGATAAAGTGAAATCCTTCCCAGGTTGAAGAATTCCAGGACGTGTCACTTACATTGCCTCTAGCTGGCATCAAGTTGAATTGGGCTCTAGAAAAGTGTGTAAACAGATTAGGGAAATTAAGATGGGTCACAGTTTACATGCATGTTGTTCCATAAACATGTTCATTA
The DNA here is from genome assembly GCF_039878825.1 of Excalfactoria chinensis. Lineage (NCBI taxonomy): Eukaryota > Metazoa > Chordata > Aves > Galliformes > Phasianidae > Excalfactoria > Excalfactoria chinensis. Next base: position 23,425,418 of record NC_092857.1, on the reverse strand, counting down.
TAAAACCATCCCTCCCAACATTCTACTGAATTATGTATTTCTTTGTCCTGACCAGCAATTTCATGCATGCCACATTTCTGGCATCTTCCTTCCTGAGATGGACTGACCCTCTGCTGTGTGTGTCTCATCTGAGCACCACAGTGAGATATGCCACCCACTGGCTGCTGACATTGCCAGACTTTGTTAGCCAAAAAAAAAACTTCTAAACTTAATGAGTGGTTTTCTTGGCTAGAAACAGTTGTATTGATAAGCCATAGATTTCAAACTTAGAAAACAATATATGCAGTAATCAACAGTATTTAGACTATATTCCTGATTTGGAAGATCAAGACTTCCAATGGGTGAAAATACACATGAATGCATCTAAACTGCAGCTCAACTAAGCCTCCAAAGTAACAAATAATTCAATCCACCTGTCCACATCTTTTGCATTCAAAATAAAGCATACCCTGGCAATCCTTTAAAAAACAACCTTCCCCGTGGCAAGCATGTTACTATGCATGTTTAAAATTTTGGGATGGGGGTCTGCCCATTTAAAACTGGCAGAGTCTTTCATAGACAGTTTGTGGCAAATCTATTTCCTGCAGTTCAAATCTAGTACAACAGGAAAACACCAGGGATATTTCTCCAAAATAGCACTTAAAATATTTTCATATTCCATTTTGACATAAACTTATGTTCTTAAAGCAAATCATTTACAATGAAATATCCAGCAATGTTTACAACAAACCAAAACAATATCAGAGCCTGCTTTACTCAAGGTCTTTTTTTGGTTTGTTGAGCATTTTCTTTACTCTTCTTTCATAAAATAAATTTCAAATCTCACCAGACAGAGCTCATAAAAAAAGCTGTATCTCATTAAAACATTTGAAATTACTACACTAATTTTTCTCAGACCTGGCTTTTCTTTATTAAAGCTCTATGAAATATTGCCATCCAGCTGCCTGCTTTGTAAGATCATGAACCAATTGCACAGAGAATGCTATATAAAGTGAAGAAAGCTTTTATTAAAACTCTGCAATACACAGCTCTTTCAGCATCAGTAGGTGAGTAATCCCTCAGCTGGACCAGCTGAGAGCAAGATTTGCAAGCTCTGTGCCCAGTGGTATTGTTTGTTTCTACTACAGCAACACTTAGAAGTACTAAGAGGAATAGGAACTGCTCTTTTAAAATGCTGCATTTTCTTGTGCATGTGAAAGACAGGTAGGTCTTTTAAGACCCAGCTGGAATCTGTAGCTACATATCTACAGTAGAAGCAAAGAAAAAAAACACAAAGATTATCAAACATCTTGCAAGTTGTCTAGGTACATCAAAACCAACTGCATAATTAATACTGAAACAGAATGACAATAAGCCACTAATTAGAAAATTCGTCTCCTCATACAATGTATTTTACTCAGAAAATCACAACAGACTCAGTCAGATTCTTCCTCATCTCTCTAGTGTAACAGACTACCATTAATGCACACTTTATAGGGCCCACTTTGTTTACTGGCTGTCATCACAGGACTGAACTGTAGCTTGTCAACATCTGTTTCAATCAGCACTGAAGCCTAATACCAAATGCCTAAATGAGAATGCAATGGTCAGTTTTATGATGCTGTTTGGTTCACATTCCTCTTGATTCACAGTTCATAAATGAGTACAGTCAAAGAAGGAAGTGAATATTAATTGCATAGCAACCCAAGTTAAGAATAGGACACCACTGAGAATGTGGACAATAAAGTAAGTTAAATCTTTTAGCAGGGTACCAAATACATGAAAAACCTGGAGGTCATCTATTTGTTCGCCTTATGCTTGCCTTAATGAGATGGTCTTGTTATCCAAATATCTCACAGAACAAATTTACAGTGAATTAATTTGCCAAGATCTGGACCATCTATTAGCAGAGATGTCCAAACCATCATGTTCATCCCCTCCACAGACCTCAAGACGAGGATTTATTTCAAATGCACACTGCATAACAGTCATTTTGTTCCTCATATTTATATTTTCATCATCGTCACCTACACTGATGCCAATTCAACAAGTAATGTTTCCTACTATTCCTACTGATACACATATGAGCCACTGCACACCAGACTGAAAACTTAGGGCAGAAAAAGCCAGACCATTTATTGACAAACTGAGACATAAAAGGAACTGCAGAGTGCTGTGCTAAAATTTCTCATATGAGAGTTGCTTTGTAGCCCAGAGAAAGGTTCGTGAACATCCTAAACCACTGCCCATCAATGCATTTCCCATAACCTGCCATATTATTTCTCACATTCAGCAAGCCTTAGAAGTTAGAGCCATGTAATTAATCCCGTTTAAAGACTAGTCTAGTTAATTAATGAAACTAGACTTCATGGGAACATCTCTGACTAAAGCAGGATTATAGCCCTGAGTTCCCCACTCCTCTATGTTGAGTCACAGAACAGTCCTTCCACACACATCCAGTAAGGTTTCTGTTGGGCAAGGACATGGTTCCAGAAATGAGTCAGGTATCTGCCAGTGACTGCACTTAAGTAAAAGTGAATTAAAAATCAAATCAAACAAGGAAAAAGAAACAGGTTAATCACAGAAATGAAAAGAAACAGGGCTTCAGGTGCTTGATTTGGAGCTCCTTGAACATGTAATCACTGTCTCAACGTCTGAGCATTAAAAACAGCTTGAAGGTTTGGGAACATAACTCATCAAAAGCCTTAAAAAACAGGACTCGAGGAAATTCATAGATTTTATATGTTTGGTTGGCAAGAGCCACCTGTACTTTTTAATTCATGTGTAACCAGTTCTCTATTTCAGCCCTCTTTGGGACATATTGGTTTTACTCAAATTGGAGCCACGTTTGAATTCAAGTCATGCAACTTTATCATTATTTTTACACCTTCGTCCTCTTGCTTTGACATCATAACTAGCCACTAAGATCAGTTCTAATTCTGTACTGCTGCATAGAAAGCCTATCTAAAGAAATCACATAGTAATGCAGTGTTCGGATGACTTGGTGCAACCATGATGACCTAATCATACAGCATTTCCTTTGCATTTTCCAGACAAAAAAAAAAAAAAAAAAAGGCCTCAGTAGTGCATTTTACTGAACCACACGTTGCCAATTATTTAGTCTGGATATTAGTTCTGTCTGATGCTTAAGTTGTTTGGAAGTGATGTTTTATAAAGGAAAAGAAATGCTGACTGTTTGTTACCCAATATTCAAGACAAATGAAATCTCTTTTCACTGAGCACTTTCAGAGCTAAGCTTATCAGATCACTACTGGATGAACACTTGCAAGACTAAGGGCCTCAAGCTACAAAGCAAAGTGTTTCCTGAAGTAATTAACGTCAGCCCAAGAGAAGAGGAAACAGCATTACAATTAAAACTTAAAAAGAAAATAAGAAAATGAAACTCAGTTAGTTGCATTAGCAGCAATGATGATGAATTTATGAGATACTGTGAAGACATCAGTAGTATGTTACACTGTGAAATAAACAAAGAATCATAGACCCCCCCCAAAGCTAGCAATTTATGCCAAGATGGTAAGCAGGTCTCAGCAATGTGTTCTTCTTCTGTTGGTTTAGACAAAAAAAGCACGTTAAGGATTACACTGAAATTACTGATCCAAATGCATCTGTTGTACAAGCAGCACTGTAGCAACTCCATAGTGTCTAGTGTGAACCCATCATTTCCTTCTTTGACAACTTAAAAAAAAAAAAAAGAGAGAGAGAGAGAAAACATTTGCCTTTAATGACAAGAAATAGGGTCATTCTACCCAGATTTCTTTACCAGAGGCTAGTTAAGTCCAACACAAGTCATGGCAGAATATCCCACTGTATTCTATCAGGCATTATGTAATTATATCATTATAAAACACTGCACAGTGAAGGCACAATTGATCTATATTCTTAAAATACCAGTTAAACTGGAGACTTCAGAAAAGCTTCTTCAGAGCCACATTTCTTTCCAGTTCCCTAAACTTAAGGTGATGATTAAACTCCGCTTTGACTCCTTTCTGCTTAGTTTGCCTTTTGGAAGCCAAGCCTGGAGACCTTCTCATATGTTGTTGGTCACCATGTACTACAACAGATTCCAAATGTTGCCAGAAGTTTGTGGAAGCAAACGTTAATCCTCCGTTACCAGAACTTGCACACTTTGCAAAACAGACCCAGGATTCCTCACTTGTCACCAAAATAAGACATGGTAATGCAAAAGAAAAAGAAAGCATTTTTATTTCAACCATATTTTCTGATGTCAATTTTTAAAGTAACATCATTAAAAAAAAGAGTAGCAATATAGCGTGGATGAGATACATATATTAGGAACAAATCTGTTAGTACCCACCAATAGTATTTCGATTTACACTGTGGATGGTTTCTGAGCACACAAACTGGATTCCTTTGGGATGAAACTAAACCAAAGGATACACCCTGAGAGCACATCTAGTGCTCTTTTCAGCTGTAGAGAAAGGAAGGATGGCAGGCAGAGAGAAAATTATCATAAAAAGCACGCAGTGTGGATTTAGGGTCCTAACACCATATACTTCAGTACACTTTATATTTCATCATGCCACTTACTAATCTAGACATCAGAAGAAATCTTATATTTAGATTTTAAAATATTTCAGAGTTAGTCAGCTACATTCTCTACTTAAATAAGATGAGCAGTAAGATTTAACTAAGTTAGTATTCTATACAGAAGATGGTTTCATCTACATGTCTTCAAGGGTTAAGACATCCATTAAGCATCTGTTAAGAGAGTTCAGGTACCTACACGTACTGAGTTCAGCCTCTACAAAATCCCACTGTAATTTCACAGCTGTATTCACCTTACCTCAGTTATCCTCCCATGCAGTCACCCACACTATGCCCACAGATGTAGGTCTCTGAGAACTTTCAAATGCCAACTGCTGAAATAAAACATAATTAAAATCAGAATCGGACCATCTTCTTAATATTTCTGTCACACTGCTCTCATCAGAACTCTCAAGTAGCTATTCCTGCAAACTGAATGTCAACATTCTCTATCACCCTCCTTTTTTCTCCCTGCTGCTTTTGGCCACTGGTTGCCACTTCCTCAGCACTTGTTAGGAGTCCTTCCTGAATTGATTCACATTGCTAACTCAGTGGAAAGCTCCTTTTTTCTTTCTGGAGTGGGTGAGGGATAACTAAGTTAATAAATGAAGTAAATTAACTCAAGAGGACATAGACAAAGCAAGGACAGAATGTACGTAGCCTTGAAGGAGATAGATAGGTAGAAAGATCTTCTTACAGACAGAAGTAACTCACACTGGGTAACACTCAGCTTGAGTTGCATCAGAATTTTACAGTACCAACACACACGACATGGTGAACAAGATTCCCCTACTCCAGGTCTACACTGCCACAGAAAAGACCTGATAAGACACATGTTGCCTTTACTTCATAACACTCAACCCAGCAAAAGGCAGAGACAAGCCTCTCTCCCGTTCCAATAAGCCCACAGCTGAGCTGAACTGACTTCATTTACAGGCCTTTGGTAGCCCTTCGCTGGCTAGTACTGGTTTTGGACACACCATTTAGATGCTACAAGCCTTCTATCACCTAGTTTAATTATTCCTCTCTGACACCACAGGGATCAAAATCTACCCATTTCAACTGATGGATCATTTGACATTACGAAGTACAGGAGCTTAAACATATCATTAACAGTTGGATATTTCTAGAAAACCTTATACACAATGTGCTGAGATAATTGCTGCCAAGATAGCAAAGAGGCATCAGGGTTTCCTCCAATCCCAAATATTTTGCTGTATTTCTCTGTATTTTAAATACTGAGAGAACAAAACGCAGAACTGATCGTCAGTTCTGTTGATTATTTACATCAGCTTTTGTGTAACAACCCAGTTCACTTGTTAGCACTGGAAATTTGCACCGATATAAGCTGAATTTGAACACAGGCAGACACAGCCTCCTCCTACATTGTCCTATTCTAATCTAAACATCTTTCTTCTTGTTTTGGTTTGTGTTATTTTGGATGTATAATGTCCCTTCAGTAACATCAGTAATTGCTGTGACAGGGGAAGTATTCCTTATACCCATATCACTGAACAACCTCAATGTGATTAATATGACTTTCCAGTGCACAAAAAGACTAAGATGCTCTAGCAAGTTACTGCTCTGATACCATTCTGGAGGGGTATTAGTGCAGCAGAATCCTTCATCATCTCCTCAGCACACCCCTGACACATCCAGCCCCAAACTTCCAGATGCAGCAGCCCTATGGGAAGCTGTAAGGCCAGAGGGAGAACATGATCTCATCCCATGTGTTCACGTTGCCACCCCAGGAAGTCCCTGATTGTCTAGAAGACTCTGTACACCCCCAGAAGCTATCTATCTCATGAAATAAGAAAACAAGGCACAAAAACTGTGCGAAAAGAAAATAAAACCCAGACCCAAAGAGATGAAGCAGCGAGATGCAAGCACCAAGTGCAGGGTTCCAGATGAATGTTCACCCCATAACGGTTACTCTTGATTGTTTCAGAGATTTTCCAACCCAGGGTTCATGTTTTAGTCACAAATTTCACAATGCCTGAGGAAAAAGAAAGTGTATTTTTGAAGTAGAAACTATACGTGAACATGCCTAAAGAAAATCAGAATAATAAGGGCACCATGTTATTTTTTTCCTTTTCCTTCTTAAAACTAACAGCACATTGCAAGCACACAAGATTTCTGTGTGGAGGTATCTGAGTATACAAGTTACTTCCATAATACAGTAAATTGTGAATGTAGAATGCCAGTTTGTAAAGAAGGCTGACTTAGATCCTCCTGAGTGACTTACACTCTGTGTAGACAGGGAGGAAGGAGGAAAGTAAACTCTTGAAACCTCGCAGCTTGCAGCAATGAAGTAACTTCAAATGCTAAAGGTACAACCTTTCACAAAAAGCTGGGTTTTTCTTACCTTCGGAGCTGCTTTCACAGTCCGACAAAGAGGGGTGAGTAAATATCTGTTTTTAAAGTTTCCTTTAGTATGAAGCATGGTCGGTAGCAATATCCTGGAATACTGCACGGTGCTCAGATGTTCTTGAGTGAAAGGAACACAGGAAAACTGAAAGAGAAGCAGAAAGGAATCACAAACATGATTAAGATACATAACTGTAAAAGACCCTAAAAGAGTGTGAGTAATGCTGGTAACACTTTCATACCTGGTTGAAATAGCAAGAAGAAACAGCTAAAAGGTAACACCAGATAGAGCCACGTCTCGGAATGTGGGTTGTTAACCTGTGGAACAAGCTACATGAGGAAGGCATGATTCTCCTCTGGGTGCTTTTAAGGCAAACCCAAATGCCTTTCTGAAGGGCACTCTGAAAGACATCCACCTCAGCCTGAACAAGTAAAAGGTAAGCTGCTCGCTTAACACCTGGGATTAGTTCAGAAATCCAGAGATCTGTCCGGAGCTCTGCAGAACTATGAGTGACACCAACTAAATCAGAAGCAGGATCAGTCTGTCCTAAGTTCATTAACTTAGTGAAAAGAGATCTAATGAATAAGTAACCCCGCAAACACCCATCACAATGATTCCTATTTGCACACTGAAAGGCCCCTCACTCCAGCTGCTTGTCAGGCAGCCGAAGCCTGTCATTCACCCCTTTATACTTCCACCCATTGTTCAAAAACCCTTTTCTTGTAGGGAGAAACCCCTTATTTCGTTCTTATGGAGAAACCTTTAAAAGCTGTGAGGGAGAAAGGGAGCCTTTAGCTCAAAACAAAGAGGAACTCGGCTTCTGCCAGCAGGAGGCTAACAAGCAAATGACAATTTCTATCTCCAGGGTCTGAGCACAATCCCTGCAGGCAGTGTTCCGCCCCGCTTCCACAATACCGTCCCCTGGTAAGGGCCAGCACCAATCGAGGCAGAGGCAAAGCAGTGTGGACTCGTGTTCTGTGCTAACAGTCATTATATTGTAAAATAATGCCAGGTCTGTGCCAGATGAAAGCATGACCCGAATGCGCGCAGGACGCGCAAGCCCGGGGAGCTGGGTGGCTGCGCTGAGGCAGGTCACTGCGCTCTGCAAACAGCTGCAGGCAGCTCTGTCTCTGAGCTTCCCAGGCAGCTCCTCTAGATTGACTGGGGGAAGTCAGCTCCCTGCAAAGCAGCTCTATCAAAACCATCCCAGTAAGGGCCAGAAGGCCTCAAGGTGCAAGACTTGCACGGGAAGGAAGCTGTTCTTACACATGTATTGCTCCTACCAATGCTGTATGCAAAAAAGGAAAAGACCACAGTGGATGCAAAATGCACTTGATACAACATGCCAGGGCCTGGTTCAGAGCGCAGGGAAAGGTCACAGTGCCCATGACTCAGCTGCCATGGCGTTCAGGACTCTCTGAGAAACCGTGATCCAGAGTCATTCTGAGCCTTCTTCCAGCATCTTTCTGATGACATACACATTTTTTTTTTCTGCCTGCTCCCTTTAATTTTTCAGATTCCTGAACAACCACACTTGTAACTAAAGACAATGGCCCCAGAATGAGCAATGAATTCTCTCTCGCTGTTGCTCTAGATGCTGCTTGAGTACCATGATAATAACACTGTTGGGAAATCATCACCAGTGAGTAATGCTACTGGCTTCAAGGGAAGCATGAATTTTGCAAAAACTCATGTGAGAACTAATCTCCCATTAACTTCCAAGGGGACTGCAAGCTTTTATACTCAGACCTCAAACAAAGGGGAAGGAAAAAAAAAAAAAAAAAAAAAAAAAAAAAAAAAAAAAAAAAGCCATCAAGAGATGCTATGGTCAAATTCATCAAAGTGAACCGAGCAAGAGCCTCTCCTTCACATGTCCCAACAACTGTACTCTTTGTTTTTACATGCTCTTTTAAGACGTGCTTCACAATCCTTCTGTGATACAAATAATTTCCTTTCTGCCTTTCTGAAGCAGCGAGTAAAATAATAGCCTTTTTTTTGTGATAAGGACATCCAAAACAGTAGAAAATATTCTATTCTTTTTTTTTTCTTTTTTAATGGAACTGACCTTATGAGTAAAAATAAAAAAAGATCTCTTGTTGTAAGTGATCCTCTGCCAGCAGCCCCCATGCCTGCTACTAATTTCAAGCACTTTATGTTCCCCCTCCAGTAAGGCTTTGTACTCTTTCCCACTCATTAGAAGATGGCTACTGTAAATAGCACTTCCAGACTTAATATTAAATACAGAAAGAAATAGGCGCAAACCAGGTTATAGCTGTAAGGCAAACTGACAAGAGCCAGGAAATTCATAAGATAAATTCAGTCCTTAGCTCAAGCTGTTGTGAAAACAAACACGTGGGAGTTACCGAGGTGCCCAGGGTCAGTGCAAAGTGCTCGTTTCCTGGCCTTTGTCAGCTGGTGTCAAAACATCAGCCTTACCTAAACATCAGATTTGCTGGTTTTTACTCAGAAACAAGGGATGGATGGATGGATGGATGGATGGATGCACATGCCCTCCGCTTGCTGCTTCACCAGCACACCATTGGGAAGTGCATCTCCCAGCCCAGTCAACCATGTCAGGCTGGGCAAGAAGTGTCACAGGCGGTCTGCATGATGCCAGCTGCCTCTCGGGACCTTTGTCCCAAGAGCATCATGTGGGTTTTTAGGTGACATGCAGGTGTGTACGCTAGTTTTCAAAGAACATGCTGTGTGCTTGCTGGGGAGGCCGTGTGACAAGGGGCTTGACAGATGCTGGGTTTGGACTTGACACGTGACCTCACACTCTCCCTTTAATTTGTAGCTAGCAGAGGGAAGAAGGGGAACTGGGCATGCACCATCCTTCACGCTTAGGTGCAGACATTCCTACAGAAGCCCCTCCAAGCATCCTCCAAGCAGTGGGCACCCACACAGCCCCAGGGGAACACCGGCAGCTCAAGGAGGGAAATGAAAGGTGAGCAATCCCCTTAGAATGTTCAATTTACTCTAATAATACAATCGTTTTGATGGTTTCCAATTTGAAATGACAATTCAGTGCTGTAGTTTGAGTTTTCCAGTAGAGAAAAAGAAGAAGAATGTGGGGAGGGAGAGTAGAACTTGCCCAGAAATATTTTTGCTTGTGTAGGAATAATTTTTCTTGTTCTCATGTGGATGTTTTTGTATAAGTCTAATAGGCCAGATCCTAACTTCTGCATGGAGAAGGTGATGGTTAATTCCTGAGCTGCCCATGATAGGGGGAGAAAAATACGAAGGTCTAAATTCTTTTATTTTAAGCAATGCTTTGGGAAAATGTTGCAATATCTTAACTAGCTTATAATTTAAATGGCTTCAAACCTCTGTCATTAAAAATGCACTGTACGTAGTTATAATGATGCCTGGCAGCTTAAGTTAAATTGAAGAGAGGCTGAACTGAGCTGCATGACAGCTGTCAGTGCAGCTTTTTGGACCAGTTCACCTAACACACACAAACACCTTTTTCTCAGCCAGTGAAGATCTCACCCAGAACACCCTCAGGGCACAATAAATATTTAATTGTATGACAAATATTTTATCTGCCTCAGGAGGCTGACAGGAATACAGGTGGTCAATTGAGTGCAAGCTGAGAGAAAACAGGTGAGTCAATGCCATACTCAAATGTTAACTTATTATTCCATGACGCCCAGCCTTTGAAGGAACACATCTTTTATAACCTAGGAGAATAAGGAGGAGGCTGCTTATGGAATTAAAGGTTCCCAGCTTCTAATTAGAAGGAGAGTAATTGCAGCATCATTTATAGAGATCTTAATAATTTATTTTGTTTTCAGGACAGGTACATTTGTGCTGTATAATTTTCATTCATACATATACAAATTTATAATATTTTTCTTTGCACTACATGTTTCTCTTCACTTTAATCCTTTATTTTAAGGTATATTTTGATGCTTTCATACAAGGAAAAATAAATAACGAAGAAATACTGTGCTTTGAAACTGATATTGAAGCTGAAAAATGGAAAATTTGAACTTCCTTGAAATTTTATTTTTCCTCCCTTTTCTTGCACAATCCATTATTCATATGCAAACTTCAGCTCACTTCTTTAGCTGACACCCAATTCCTTGGTGATTTTCAGCAAAATTCAATAAATAAATAAAACAATGATTCATTAAGAAAACCACCAAACCACCGTAACTGTTTACTTATGGCCTGGAGCTTTTTCTTTTCAGTATTTTAGATGGGGGGAGGAGGGAGGCAAAATGAACTTCCTCTCTACTTTAGGCTCAGTGTCTAAACTAGAGACAGTATCATCTAGACACACAGTGCATCAAAGCTGAGGCTTCAATTAATTCCAGAGTTATTTATTTAAATAGAAGTTTCTCATTGGCAAACTACCGCTGAAAGGCCTCAAGAGGAACATGGAGGCAATGAGGGGGAATTCCATTATTCCCATCCTCCAACCTCCTCTCCTGGGCATTGGACCAACATCAAGAAAATAAAACAGTCACCAAATATAGCACAATGGGCCTTTTCCTATTAATTACCTAAAAAATTCCCAACTGAAGAAAGAGACCCCACACAGATTTTCTATGCCACGTATTAGCACTGGTTCATCTGGGTGAGGAACCTCTGAAAATAAAGCTCCATAATGGAGCTGCTGACGCAGCACAGAGCAGGCCTGTATAACGAAATAGTTTTAGACCAGCCGATTGACTCCATCATTTGGAGGAGAGGCGTTTTCTCTTTGAAAGCCTCCCTTTTGTATTGCTCACACTCCTCCTACACGCTGCTCCCTGGCAGACTTTTTGCTATTCTTAGGAGGCTTCTGCAGCTTCCTACATCAGATGGAATTTACCTTCATGTAATTATTTGTTCTGGGAGCTTTGATCTCTACTTCCCTGGTAACTGCAATGTAGTCACACTTTGAACTACAAGAAAGTACCAATTTAAGGCTCTTGCTGCAAACATCATAATGGTTAATCCTAACAAAAAGGTGTTAATTGGTCTCCTGGTGATTCTAAGCCGCAGTCACAATAGGTTCTTATGTTTGTTTACCACTGCTATATTTCCTCCTCATCCCAGTAAAAGTGCATTAGATCTGATAACCTTTTAGGCAGGCTTCTCGGTTTTTTTGGCTGATGGTACAAACTAAAATTAAAATAAATATATATCGATATAGGTGGAGCGTTTCTGGCACGGCCCGTTGTGATTACTGACTGCAAGCTTCACAAGAAGCTGTTTGAGGCTGTGTACTCATGGGTAAGAGGTAAAAATTTAGATGACTCCAAACTCTTTCTGAAGCACAATAGAGCCTCTGTGCTAGATGAAAGCTGTTTCTTCATATAATGCATCCACTCAAACCTTTGGCCCTGACAGAGATTTCACAGAGCTGAGGAGAAGCATTATTCTGTTTCATTTTTGGATCCATCTCCTGCTCAGCAGTCCAAGAAATTTATACTGAAAAAATGCTTAAGCTCAAACTAATGAAAATTGCTCATCATTTTGGACTGTGCTGCTGGGCTTTCAAGAGGTTGTTTTACTGTTAAATTGGCTGGTTTTATAACATAGCCAGGGTAGAGAACACCTTCCCAACAGAAAATCAAGCTATGGCCTCTGCCGTTCAAGGCAGGGACACGTATTTTATTTGTCTGTATGGAACATGATGTGCTTTTAAGCAGTCACTGTGCCAACACATTTATGGCGTTACCAATGGAAAATCATGCTTGCTTGGTTTTTGTCTTACACAAAATACGGTCCTTATTTTTAATATAACCACTAAGTTCTGATCACCATCAAGTATACTATGCCCATCTCTCAAAAATAAAATAAAGCAGAAGTGACATATGAAACAGAAGTGAGTAGTTGAGGAAAGGCACTGAAACTGACTTTGTCAGGCCCCGGGGCTATTTCTCAGCGCAATGACAAAAGGACCAGACAGAACTGCAGTTTTGTTGCTCAGCTTACATATTCCTGGAGTGCAGAGGATCCGGCTGTTCAACAAAAGATTACTCACAAGATAAACATGAAAATGGCACAGAACACCAGAATCCCACCACGCTCTTCTGACCTCCTAGGGACATTCAGCAGTCTCAATGAGCGCCAAACTGCCAGCTCTCCCTCCCTCTTTTCCCTCTCAGGCAATTAAAACATTTTTGTTTGCTTCTGCTAGTCCAGCCCTTCCCACTGACCAGTTCTCCTGAGGGGAGGTTTCCGGTTGTCCTTTCCTGTGATTAGAGCACTTCAGAGTCTTACACTTCAAAAAAATCTCACTGAAAACGCCAGGAAAGCCCCCGCTGACTGAGGACAACTCTTGAACCCCAACTGAACTCCTGATTTCTCCAGACAAGTTGAGTCTTTATTCTCTGAATTATCTCTGTAGATGGACCATACTACACAGTGTCTCCCCAGTGCACTCAAAATACCTCTAAGGCTGTTAAGAGCAGACAGAATTCCTTCGCCGTGATCGCTTCAAAATGGCACATAAGCGTGAAGTTATGGGAGAGGAAGTGAAGTCCAGGCTGGAGCCAGAGGAGCTTGGTGGGAATTGGGTGACCTGTGTACAGGATCCAGGCTGGGAGAAGTACAACATTTCTTCTTCCTCAGCTGCAAACAAGGAGTTCACTCCCCCCACTGCTTTGCATATCCAGCCCAGGAGCATTTACCGATGCTTGACCACCAGCAGAGGCTTTAGCCTCTTGCTGCACACATGCACACACACTCAATAGCAGACTCCTATCCCAGGGTTATAGCACAATGGCAGCCCTGAAACAAAAACACTGCTATGAGGGGAAACATTGGGAAAAAAACATTTGTTTTACTTTTCCACTTTTGTTTTGCATGGCTTCCTACAATCTCCTGAATATAATCCAGACCTTCAGCAGCTGCAAACCATGATATCAGGCGCTGATAAATTTATATTGTAAAATATCTGCAGCACTCTCATTTTATCACAGTGCTGCCTGTGAATAAGAGGAAGGGGCAAAGGATCTGTTTGAATTCCCAGCAATGTTGCTGTTCAGTTTCTGTGCATTTTGCATCTGGGGAAGCTGACGATCTCTCTAAAAACTTTTTGTTCTCACAGTTAAAACTTGAATCTGTGCCTTCTTTTTCTGGCTTCTGCACAACGTTTTGTGCTCAGCTTTCTTTGTTCTTTGGGTTTGTTGGTGTTTTTTTGTTTTTTTGGTTTTTTTTTTTTTTTGCTGTTGTTGGATTATTTTTTGTTGGCGTTTTTGCTGTTGTTGTTTGGTTTGGGGTTAGTCTGGTTGTGTTGTTTATTTATTTATTTTTTTTAAACTACTGACATTAGATAACCAAACATTTAATGGGATTTTGTTATGTGACAATTATTGGCTGTTTGTGTGTGTGTTGTTTCTTTAAAGCGATAACGCTTTTAGAACAAACTATACAGTGCCATCTCAGTTTTACCATTTGCAGGATATTTGCAGCCCCACCTCCCAGGAAGAACAAGGGGTTTTAAGAGAGCAACTTAACACAATAAATATAATCATAATCATAAATCACACTTAGAAGTTACATTTCGGGATTATGTAGGCTTAGCAATGAGTTTGGGTGTTGAAAAAAAGATTGAAAATTTTGCTATGACAGCTGACAGGTCGTAATTTGACATCTTTGGTTTCAAAGTGTAATTCTTAGCTAGGAGTACAGATCCCTTCTATACCTTACATAAACATCTCCTTAAAAGCTAAGAGTCTACATAATTCCGTCACAGTTTTTTTTCTTACCTGGGCACTTCAAGCAATCTGCTTGAACCCTGAAGCTCATATTACCGCATGAACACTCAGGTTAAAATTATGTGATTACCTGGATTGGAGTGGAAGTAACCGAGGAAGGTTTTCCACTTTTATAACTCTGTCAAAGTCAAAACTAGCATATGTTTGTGTCTGGGGCTTGGGACTTCGTTGTTGAAGAGCAGAACATATGATGGCAGTACTGCATCCTCTGTCTGTTTGCTGGGTTTACCCTACTTGTTAAAAAAAATAAAAAATAATAATTTAAATATATATATATATTAAATCCAAGGGAATAATATACTTTATGGCTACTTGTAACATAGTAAAGAACTTAACAATCTTCAGTGTTTTCATCATCTCAGAACGTGTACAGAGGTAGAAATTCGAGGCAGGAAACTAAGCCCCAAAGAGTGTAAACAATAGTTCAGTGTCACTCACAAAGGCTGTGGGAAAACAATCTTTGTATGAGATCTGCTCAACATCAAACACACACTTGAATCAGACCGTGTTCTCACCCTTCTTTTCAGGTCCGGTCTTACCAGCATTGATGTTTCTTTGCAGCAAAACCTTTTTTTTTTTTTTTTTTTTTTCTAACCCGAGCTTTATAAATTGATGTTTGGCATTCTGACTGAATCCAGGGCAGAACTGCTGATCAGAGTCAGCAGTAAACAAAGGCATGACCAGTTACAGAGGTGGTGGCAGTGCATTTAAATTCCTAGCAGTGCTGGTGCAGTATGTGTCACTTAGACTGAGCAGTGACACGCACAGCAGATATCTCAGGAAGCAGAGCACTGCCCTTCCCCTGTGATCTTCCTGAGATGAAGAAGCAATTCTTTCAAGCCACTCTTCTTGAAAAGAATGTGGATGATAATAATAATAATAACCACCTACTCTTTGTACTTCAAGGGAGAAATGCTCAGAAATCAGCTTACAATCCATAAGGACAGGCTCCTTCTTTTCAAGTGTTCTCATACTTCCATATGCCATGATGTGAATTCAGCATTTCTGATGAAGTGCAAGTGAACAAGATGGGTCTGGCAGTAGGGACATTCACCATTGTTGTAAATTAAGACAAATCTTTGAAAATTAAATGATAATTGAATTAGTTCTGACTGGCTTTCTGATTCCCTGAAAGCCTGTGGATTGCACAGTGGCTGTTCATCTGCACACAGTCATTTCAAATGAGGAAAGAAACCCTTTTTACTCTTAAAGACAACACGTAAGACTGAATACAGACTCCATGGACAGTGCCAAGATTCAAGACAGAACATGGGCCACTAGGAGCCTTGATTTTCCAACATGTGATCCTTTCCATAACACACTCTTTTCCCTCCATATTTCCTTTCCACAGAGTCCTCATAACATTCATAACTACCTCCCCATCTTTTTATATGTCCTGTCCATGCTTCTTTTCCTTTTGTTGATGTGTCCTTGGCACATCCCTGTCTTTTCACTTAGTTTTTTCCTACAGAATATTATAGATCTCAAATACAGGTCACCTTTGTACTGCAGTAGATCCACTCACTTACATACCCTGTGCAGCACACCAGGGTCCCCCAGCACTCCTACCTATTTCACTTCATCATCCTCACAGTTCCTCTCCTGCCTCCCACAGCAGTAGCCAAAGCCAATGCAATTCATCTCTCTCTAGTGCAGTCTACTGCATCTTCAAGGTTCTTTCCCAGTGTCCTAAAACCCCAGTGCCCTCCCCTAGCTCTGGCTAGGTCATTTGCCAACAAGTATTTGCGTTCCATAACTGGTGTAGAGCCACCCGGCACAAGCTGGTATGTGTGTAGCAGTAGACCTGACCACCCAGGAATCCAGGAATGGGAATGAGGCAGGTACCAGCAGCTGCCTGTTGCCTCTCAGGCAACCAGGCTGACATTGCCTACCAGATTCCTGTCAGGTCCAACAAATGGCTTCAGGGATGGCAGGAGCTCTGCTGCTCCTGCCAAGTGCCATTCAGCTCACTGGAATTTTTGATGGCTGTTTGCATGAAAGTGGGATTGGATCTTGAGTGAGCAGATGCCAGCCTCCTTCTCTCGTGATGTCTCTTCAACTCTCTGATGACAGCTCAGTCATCACCACCTTCCCTCTCTTCTCTCTCATACTTCATGCTTAGAAGATGCCTCATTCAAAGCCAAAGAGACTGCTCTTCATTCACTTTGAAAAAACCTGCCTTTTCAAGATGCAAACAACAGTCTCAAACCAATGGTATGGAGAGGCCAAGTCCTCCATATCTCATCCTGAGTGTCCTTCTGGAGTATCTCTTGTCCTCACTTGTTCACTTAAATGTATCGACTGGTTGCCTATCTTTAGGATTGCATGCTTTATGGAGGCAAGAACTGTTTCACACTGTTCTTGTAAAGATCTGAACACAGTGATCCTGGGAAAGATGTCAGGATCACAGCCATCAAAACAGTTCAGTAAACAATCCAGTGAAGTCTTGCCAGGCATTCAGTTTATAAAGATATGGGTGTTTGATATTAAAAAACTGAATCTCTGCCACTGCACACTCAGCTTGGTTTCACACTTCAAGTCAGTTGCTTATGGGGAAGAAAGTTCATGCAGCAGCAATGGGCAGTGAGCTCTTTTCCCAACTATCAGTAAGAGGTTTTGATTCAGAACTTTCCACAAGGCATGTGGGAAGACCTCTGTCTCCCCAAAGGTGAAAGCACATTGCCCTTGCCAAAATGAGGTGGCTTTTTTGATTTTCTGTTATCACATTCTGCACTCCTAAATCTCAAGGAATCTTCTGCAGGCACATTCCAAAGGGAATACTGAATATTTTATTGACAGGAAGGTATCAGAGTGCTGGTTCCCATATCCACTATCTGTAAAGGTCTTTCCCTCAGGGCTCACACAGGGAGTGGAGCTGTCCCTTCCTACATCATCCCCACTGAGAACAATGCAGGGGAGACGACCACTGCCAGGGAGGCTCATAAATCTCTGTTGGTCTCTGACAGTTTTGCTTGCCTTGAAGAAAGAACAAATACACATTCTTGAGATGAGCATTCCTAACTCATTAACGGGCCTTTAGAAACGTGCCAGCTGTGTTATCTAAAAATAGAATCGTAGAATCACAAAATGGTTTAGCCTAGAAGGGACCTTAAAACCACCCAATTCCAACTTCCCTGACATGGGCAGGGCTGCCATGCACCAGTTCATGCTGCCCAGGATTCCATCCAACCTGGTCTTGAGTACCTCCAAAGCTCGGGCATCTACAGCTTCTCTGGGCAGCCTGTGCCACCACCTCAACACCCTCTGAGTGAAATATTTTTTCCTAGCATCTAGCCTAAATCTCTGTATTTTATTTATTTATTTTTTTATTTCATGTTTAAAGCCATTCCCCCTTGTCCTATCTCTATCAGGCCATGTAAAAAAACTAATCTCCCTCCTCCTTGAGGCTCCTTTATCTCAACTAACCATGAGAAAGAAGTTACCTGCCAAACTGGATAATTTAGAGAGGTGAATGCCCAGTTTGCCTCTAACAGCTGGTTGAAAAGCAAGCACTCTCGCACCTAAGCAGTTTGAATTCTCCTAAGAGGAGGTATTTACAATGAATTCCCTGGAGTTAATGTTTTTATTTGTTACTGGGACAGCCATCCTGTGAAGTTCTCTTTAAATTTTTAATCTTTCAGGCTGTGTGTGGCCCATCACATCTGCACCGGGTCATGCGTGTTAACAGGTAAATATTTCAGGATCACTATGGACTTCTTTATAGAAGCCATCATGCCATCATGCAGAAGTCCCATTTAGACTAACTTGTGCTGCTGACTGACCTCAGTATCTTCCTTATCACTGTAATCATGCCAATTCACTGACTCATTCCCTTTGCTCTGATTCTAAATGCATAGGCAATACACCAGATGTAGCTTTCTAATGAATCAAATTCCTTCCAAGTACTCCTGCTAAAAAATTCCAAGTCCTAGCCCATACCAGCCAAACAGATAACTAGTCAGCATTCTACTTTGTTATCTTCTCCAAGTGTACAATCAGCCTCCTCTGTTCCATCCACTTAAAATGTCTCGCTGCCCTGCATGTTCTGTGGATGAAAGCTGTCTCTTTTCATGGCTCATGCAGCCACATACACATGGGAACGGCTGTGTCAGCAGTGCTGAAGGATGTAGTTCAAAACATATTTTCTTCTTGGCAAAGCTGGTTTGGAAATTCTCACTTACCCCTCCCAAGAGCTACTCATTTCTCTGCCATGCCACAGTCTTGTGTGCCATCAGTGCATGGAGCCATCTCAGCAACCTGGTTTGCAGCATGAACCACAACCAGTTTCATCAGCACCACTGGAAGGGTGGTGGCTGGGGAGCAGGATGGGAAATAATGAATGAAGAGGAAGAGAGATTTCTCAAGCTGAGTTAGTTGTTGAAGAAAACATGGAATGACTTGCTCAGATAGGAAAGATTTTTCTTATCTGCTCTGCTGCTTATTATCGCCCCTCCCATATCCATAATGTGAGCCAGCACAGCTACATAAACATGTACGAGATCACAGAATAATCAGTTCAACTACTGCTAGAGGCCTCAGATCAGACTAGTTCTCAGGAAATCTGTTTGATAAGAGGAGAAATTATACAGTTCTTTCCAGACAACCATTGCCAAGTATTTAGTTTGAACACTGACTTTTTGTGTCAAACAGCTTTTATATCTACCTGCAAGCTGTACTTTGCTGCCGCAAGGACTCTGGTGTCCAGCCCTGGTCTGTACAAAGAACACCACAAAACCCACTGAGATGGTACAACCAGATTGGTTTGGATTAGCTAATGGCAGCCCAAAACTGGCTAGAGAACAAGTACAGTTCTTCTGTATAAAACCTCTCATATCCTTCATCCCTGCCCGAACACAAGACATACTCAGTCAGAGTCTAGAAGTCTCACATAAAAGTCCCCTTAGAAATGCAGTTTGTATTCATGGTCTGTGCAGTACATCCATCCAGGCCCCTAGCAGGTGTGTCATGCAGTACATTTAGGCATGCACAACAATCCCATACCCTAAACACATGGAGGTTACTATGGCTGTATTAAACAACTGCAAGTGTGTGCAATATCTCTCAGCACTCTTGGTGGCACAGTGCTTTTGGTTATGTTTCATGCCCTGGGATTGCAGTGGAGAAGTATGGAAGTCCCACATATGCATTTCTGCCTCAACTTCCCTGAAAATGCTGCATTGCAAAAATACGAACCAAGCAGCAAGGATAAAAACCCAAAACTGTACAGTGTAAAAGATGCTCAGTGAAAACCCTTCATTGTGCCAAGAATTTATGGGGATATTCCAAAAGATTTCTTTGACTTCAGAAGGAGCTGAGGTAGCACAGTGATATAAATACCGGAATAGTACTGTTACCAGCCTTTTGCTTATAACTAGCTCTTTGAAGAACTATGAAGATTATTCAGGATTTATGCATGGTTCTTCTGAGAGCAGCCTGTTTACATGCAGAACTGTGCAAAGAAATAGAAGAAGTACTCAGGATACTAGACATTTACTGGATCAATACAAAACCAGAAGGTACTCACATTTAAGTTATAATAGATTGTAAGATATAGAGCAAGTGTTTGGTTTTTGCTTTTGTTTTTGTGAGGGTTTGGGGTTTTGTTTTGTTTTGTTTTTGTTTTTGTTTTGTTTTGAAACTACCAAGTGGATAAAACGAATATTAAGGAAATAATCTCACTCAATGGACAGTGGGGCGACAAGGCCAGAAGCAGAACAATAGATTTGTGAAACATAAGTTTTATACCAACTCACTCTGAGTACAGGATAACAGGGAGTCCTTTCCAAAGGAAACAGTACTTACACTAACACAGAAAAGATGAGATACAGTATTATATATATATATATGGTAATGGAAAGAGAACTATGGCTGAAGGTAATGGTTGCTGAGCAGATAAGCCACTCGCAGGAAACATTTTAAAAGATTCTTCTGACAGCTGCAGAATATTTGGGAAGTCTGCTGTAGGTGAAAGGCAGGGAGAAAAATGTGGAACAAAATGCTTGAAGCTTCCCCTCTCAAAAAATAAAACAAAATAAAAAAGCAACCTTTTGGTTTTGCTTTAGTTACTTCAAGACGCTTTGAAATCATGAGGTGATAACACAAGAAAAGCAAAAATCATAAAAGTGAGTGTTGTCAAATGACAAGATGTTTAATCTTCTGCTTCAGCCGCCTCATAAACCAGCTTATGGGTAAATTTTGGTAGAACTAATGCCATCAAATGAATTTTCCTGTTCCACTCTGATTAGCTCAATTGCAATAATACCATCTCTGCATCTGAGAAAAGCATTGCTTCATTGCCTGCTTCTGCATCTGTTTACCCATATTGAAAGAGATATCCCTCTCTCAGGAAAGCACGCAGGGAAGCTAGATAGCCACTGATAGGAGCGAGACCATCCTAGATCACTTCTCATGTATCCCAGGAGATGGAGCAAAGCTCATCCTGGAGTCACCTAGGCTCACTAGAAGTCGGAGGACAGGTAGAGAGCAGTGGTGTGAGTTGTGGATTGTTCCTCCCCAGGAATACTCTGGTAAACTGTGGCAATTGGAATCTATCTGAGCTTAGGAAAACATCACTCCTTTAGCTCTGTGCTTTTGATTGACCCTTTTTAATCATGTCAGCTGATGACTGCAGCTTTATGCAACGTCCCCAAGTTTTGTTCCCATCATGCGCTAAGTAAGTCTGCAGGGCTGACCCGCTGCAGTCATCTGGCAGCTCTCCTCTATCCATCTCCCAGTGTGAACAAAGCCAGACAGCAGCCAAGAACAATCTATGCCTTGTATGATCACTCACTTCCGCAGCCCTCAAGCTGCGACACAACAAGACTTTCCAGCAGTCGCCGGGCTGGGTTCACTGAAATGAAGATGGTTTCCTGCTGCTTTCTACTAGTAAAAAGTTATCTGAACTTTCTCCAAACTGATACACAAACAAGTCTGAGGAGAACAAATAAAAATTCTGGCAAACAAGAAGACAGATGATTCCAGAGAGTAGGGTTTCTGTTCTGAAAACAGGATGATTCCAGTTGCAGTGAGGTAATGGCGAATGGTTGCCTCACAAGCCATTTCACTGGGAGCAAGCAGAGTATCTGCAGTACACAAAAGTGCTGAGTGAAATTGCTTTAATTCATATTCTCTGATTTCTCCTTGCTGGCGTTAAGAAGAGCAGAGTTTTGCCTGCAACTGATTGAAATATGTGCCCTGGATTCATTTTGTTCTTAGCATCTAGCTGAAAAAATGGCTCGGGATGATTGATAGGAGGATAGTGCTGGAGAAAGTCATTTTACGACTTAAAGCATAACAGATTTCAGTTGGTGCTTTTCAGTGGGAAATTGAAATCAAATACAGTAGCAGAGCAATCTGTCAGAAAGCTTGTTTCTCTGAGCAGCAGAACCCACTTAAAAATACATAAGTCACCAGCATATGAAACAAATGACGTTTTCATTTCTTTCAGTCCTCATATCTTAAGGATACGAGATTTAATGTACAGGATCTATTATTATAAATCACAGAAACTGTGAGTAAGAAGCAATGGCTACAGGTTACTCTGTGCATTTGAGACTGTTCATTTTGCAATTTTACCTTCTTCCCCAAGGCTTATCTCTGAGCCACATCTGTCTTAGTAAGAATGACATAATGGGAAATGGTTACGGGTTTGAAGACTTTTTAAAAGGATTAGACATTGTGCTTCCTGCATTCCACAGATAATAACAAGTTACTATCTTCATCTCTGAAAATTTTTCAGGGTGACATATTACACTCCATCAGGTGATTTGGAAGAGAGGGCACACCGTGTAACATACCGGGTTTTTAGGACAACTGAAATAGTTTGTCCTTTAACATCAAGTCTGGTGACTCTACAGTACACGTCTTGCAGGCAAGTGAATCTGTGAGTAACTTGGGTTGGAGTTTCTAATTTACCTGCAGACAATAAGACAGACAGTTCCAGAGCTGGATAGAGCTCCATTTTGTCCATTTTAATTATGCAGAGCTACTAGAAGAATTATAATATGTCGTGTATTCTTTTGTTTAGAAAATGGGTAGCTTTTATGTTTGTTTGTTTGTTTGTTTGTTTATTTGTTTTATGAGGGGGCAGGGGGAAGAGAATTGTGGGGTATTTTTTCATTCTTGATGGGCTTTTTGTTTTGTTGTTGTTGTTACTGTTTTGTCTGTGGCAGTAGTAGTTGAGGAGAATTACAGCTCTCTCTGCCTGAGTCCTCACTCAGAAGTTCTCCCTAGAGAAGAAGCAAAATACTGGGAGAAGTGGGATCATAATCCCTCCAGCCCCTACAACCGAAGTGTGCGGAAACTGTGGCTCAGAGATCTAAGCAAGCAATTTCCTTTTTCCGTTCCCCACAGCACTCTATTGCATGCATATTCTATTCCCATTCTCATTTGAACCCAATTCCAGTACCATTTGTGGTACTTAACTTGGGTTTAAACATCTAACCTAACCTGCTCATGTTAAACTGTCAAAGGGCCAGAGTAAAGCTCTCCTGGTCCTGTTTTAACTCCCACCCTGCTCCCACCAGACCTGCAGTGCTCTGGAGAGTCATCCATGTGGTGTGAACATGTGTACCACACACAAGCTGTCTCATGCATTTCTCATGGCTTTTCTTGTACTGCTGAGCCTTGTGGCACTTTGTCATTCTGTTTTAAACCTGGAATAATGGAGAAGTCTTTTGGGCAAAAAGTATTTTATCAAGAAGAGAAATATACAGAAATATGTCGAAGATACCTTTGACTGTGACTTTACCATTTTTATTCTATTATTTGATATCAGAAAAAAAAACAACAAAACAAAACACTTGGGAATGATAAATCATTAGCTGTGGGTCCACCAGTATTGTGTTTTCAAGTGTCACTACAAAGCCAGCTAGAAATCAAACACATATAGGTCCATGCTGTTGCATGACTGGTAGCACATCACTTATCAGATTTGTACTGTGAACTATTTTGCTGTTGAGAACACCTCGGGTGGAAAAACGGATATGCTTTTTCTTTTCGTGTCTTTCAGTTACGTGATACATAGCACAGAAGTATCAACAAGAATCATAGATAGTGAAGGATATCTGATAATTAGGCCACAGTGTGATGTGGTTGTAATTTGAGAAAAATTCTTTGTTCCAAAAGTTGTTATTAACAGGTTCTGTTTTCTTGCCAAGGTCGTTCTCACTGACACACTGCCCTTGTATCAAAAGTGCTAGTAGTCATATTTCATATTGTGCCACCACACCCAAGAGTGACATAGAAAAAGCTTGTGTGATGATCTGATCAGAAGAGTAATGAGGGAGACAGCAGTGCTGTTCAAAGCTCCCTGCCACTAGAATCAGAAAGATATCACAGACAGATGCATGTGACAGCAGTATTGGAACAAGCCCAGAGCTGGCCACTGCATGCAAATCCCACTTCTTGGGAAGCTACATGGTTTTGAAATTCTTTTTCTTTTTAAATCAGAACAAACATTTGATGAAAGGTTGCAGCTGCATGTGCGCATTTCCAATGACACTCCTCAGAGCAAAGCATAGGAAAACCCTTCCAGGCTACAACTTTTGTTGCACCTGATCTGAGGCCAGGCTCAAGACCTCCAAGTGAGAACTTATTTAATTGTCCTGTTTCTCTCTGTCACCCTCCCCAGGAGCCTCAATCCTCTGTAACAGGCCTTTCCCAGCTATGCAATGAATGCAGGCAATAAGTTTCTCAGGAAAATTTCTTTTTCAACAAATTAGTTTTTTACAATAACGTTTATCATGACAGGAAAATCTTCCATCTCAGCCTTACTAAGAACTTCCACTGAGAAAGGCAGTAGCTTATCCTTACACTTCACTGACAACATTTAGCTTGTCATGCAAATAAAGTCTAACTGACTGGGTTTGCAAGCCCTTACAGTTAAAACACTACCTCTTTCCTATGAGGCAGCAGTCTGTGTCAGGTAGGAAAGTTCCTGGCATCCCACCAAAGCCCATGGAAATTACTGGAAATTTCAGCAGGCTTTGGTTTAGATTCTGTCTGCACAAGCATCAGACAAGACCAGTATAAGTTATACCTAACTGTATTAAAAAATAAAAGTTGTAGCATTTTAAAATTTAAAATCAAGTGGTATTTAGTGATCATTTCACTTTGGCACCTATGTGGCTTAGATTCAGCTTATTTCAAGACTGTTCACAAGAAGACTCAAACCTTGAGACTGCACTAAAAACAAGAACAAGATAGACCTGTTCCTCGTGGGAGCAAAATAAGGTGATCTGTGCACCTACAAGAAGAGGATGGATGAATCCAAATATCTACTCACCTGAGTTCGCCCAAGGAAGCCTGGCCAGCAATGGACAGGCTGCTGCCCATTCTAGCCTGTGCCAGCATGTCCTCTGTTCAGAACAGGGAGGAAGGATAGGGTAGAGCTGTCATAGCTGAGACTCCCTCAGGCCGTTAGTGCAATGGACCATCACAAAAGGGCCATAGATGCTTTAGGATCCCATGGCCCTGAAACACTCCCTAGATACTAACTGACTTCCAATGACCCAAATAGTCAAACCTGAAAAGATCAATTCATTAGTCTGCTACATTCTCCAGCGACCCAGAACCCAGAACTGCGACCCTAGAAACTTGGTCTGCTTGAGGTTCATGACCAGAGGTTCTCCACATAACCATGAGAGGCGATTTAATAGTGTGTAGAATTGTCAGTCTGACTTCAGGCTCCTAATACTCCTAGTGAAGCCAACTGCCTTTTTCCTTACAAGCCATCATTAATAACGGCACTGAAAGCAGTAATTACGCTGAATGAATCTCTCCTCAGAGTGGAACAGAGCACAGAGTTTCACAGTGCACCTAAATGTGTTCCCTGGTGCTTGGGGAACTCAGGTTTTTCTGCAACACTGAGCTCATGACTTTTTCTGCACAAAATGGACATTGCCTGCATTCCAGTAAAGAAGCAGAGGATTGTACAGATTAGTGCTGTAAGGGACTACAAGGGGTCACCTCATCCATCCCCCTGCCCCAAGGCAGGCTCAGCTCTAACCAAACCATTCCTGACAGATGTTTGTCTAGCCTGTTCTCAAAAAACATCCAGCAGACATCCCACAGCCTTCTTCAGTATTAGCAATAACTTATTCTGAGGTTCCAGAACTCAGCTCAACATGTGTGTGCTGTTTTACTTAAAGTACAAGGATGAGGCATTCATCAACTTTTAAATACTCAGACGTGTTACAATTTATCAAATGTTAAGAAAGCCCTCATTAATGCAAGGCTGATGGCATAGCTCACACACACTTCTACTGAAAGAGAGAAGACTTCCAGAGCAACTGACCACAGCTGATCTGCTCCAAACTAATAGGCATGGCCCTGAACAACACTTCTCCCTCCACACCAACACCAAGTGCATTGGCTCCTCTTTGCTTTGCAGAGCAGCGTTCTCCTACCAGGGAGGCTCATAGCCTCACTCTCTGGAAGGCCAAATCTTGGAAGTATGTGAGGTGTCTGCTGTGGGACAGTTCCCCATACTTCACTTTGAAAGTCACTAGGAGCAATTGGTGCTGATAGAAACAGCTGTTTCCATTCTCTGGGATACTCAAGGCCTATGGTGGGCCAAGGGTTTATTTACTGATACTCATAAAGGTGAAATCCAGTTTTTAGCCTTTTTTAATAACTTCTGATTCCATTACACTTATTGGAGTCTAGGGGACAACCAAATAGGTCTCATCTGTCTGATTTCAAGACAGGTTTTGGAAAAAGAAAAAAAAAAAAAAAAAAAAAAAAAAAGGCTGTTTATTCTTTCATGTGGCTTTTCTGTTCGTTAGATTGTCCCCAGTACTATGAGTACTGAAAGCAATTAGAGTTTCATCATCCTTCCCTCAAAGTCAATACGTGTTTGGCAAAGTGGGCCTGAGGCACTCTGAAACATTTGTGGAAGTCTGCAGCGTGTAAATTAATACAATGATTAGCAAAATAGTCAGTTGATATTACTACTGTTGGGCAGGCTGTTCTTAGAAGGAGAAAGATAGGGCGACTAAGAAGCAAGTGCTAAAGTATATAAAGGAGAATACAGAGGAGTGGGAGAGAAGCTTCTCTGTGCCTGATGGATTCACTGGTCTCATCCCTGTGAAACAAATGAGGAGCCTACATCATTCTTCTCCCTGGAAAGGCATGGTTAGATGACATGCAGCGAGTTACTCCCAGAAAAAGGTGCAATTCCTGAGTTTCACGACTGCCCTGAATTCATCCTGTAGCACTAGCTGTGTAACGCTGAGTGCCCCAAAGCTTCCCCTCACACATGGCTGCGAGTTGCTTTTACAATATCAGTGACCTGAATATATGAGAGCAAAACTCTCAGAGAGAATTAGATTCAAGAGGCATGAAGCTTCCCAGGAATCTGAAAGAACTGGCATTTAGGCCTTCATGGCCCACTAGAGCCAGTTAAAAGGTCAGAAATAAAAGGTTATTGACCTGTAGATTTTCTTGAGACTCAGAGGGCACCATGACTTCAGCCCTAGATTTCTTCTCACAACACAGGGATTGCAAAGGAGTTTGTAGGTCACCAACCCCACAGCATATGAAATCACAAAAATGACCAGCGAATTTACTATGTGTTTTACTTGACTGCATTGAATGTAAATAAATCACTAAGAAATTGCCACTAATTGGAAAGCTCATGAAAGGCATAAGTAACTCTCCTCACTGGAAGAAATACCAAAGTACATTTCTGTGGCTTGAATTATATAATCAGCCAAAACACAGGATCATAAAGGTCCTACATGACCTTATAATACATGAATCTATGTTGCTTGTCTGTGGTGAGGCAAATTCTCTCTGAGTTTAGTTTTTCCTCTTGTCCTTTAAGCTGTATCTGAACAGCTCCTGAAAACCTACACAGTTATCTCTCTTCAAACAAATACAGTCCATACAAGTCATATTATTATATATTACACACAAGAAGAGGTTGTTCTTGACACATTGCCAAGAAAGCTTGAGAACACAAGTCGGTATCACTTTGATCATGAGAGACAAGTGGCTCCAGTTATTTGAAATTGTATTTGACAGGATGGAAGTCAGATAGGAAGTGAGATGTTAAACTCCAGTATAAAGATCAATGCTTTAAGAATATTTAAGCAAAATAGAATAGAAGAAATGGATTTTCAAAAGGTCAAGGAAAGACCCAAGTATAAATTTTATTAAATATCTATTTGAAAATCTATGCATGATGCAAGTGAACTCTTGACTGTTGCCGTACTCAAAGTACCCTCACTAATTCTAGAAAGCCACTTGCTGGCAACAGCAGATTTCCAGTGTTCAGCAGTGCTAGTTGGCATCAAAATGCTGCCACAGCTTTATGGGCACCTTTTCACACAGACTCTTCCCTTATAGTGACTAAACCCTTGAAGTCAGTAGAATTAGTCCTGATCCATGCTGGTGGAAACAGAAGGAGAATCAACATCTTGTCCCTTCAAGTGGTAATCCTTGTAATCATCTTTTCCAAATACGAAGGCAAAAGCCACTGCCTAAAGAAGTTACCCCAACTTTCAGGTGTACTTTGAATACTTCACACACAAAGGAAAGCCTCAGAGAATGACATCAGAAGTGGATGTTTGTTCTAGTGTGGCTCTCCTGACATTACTAAGAAACTCAAACTTGCTTCAGGCCAAAAGCATATTATACAGGTGAAAGATTAATAGGTTATCTAGCCAGCTTGATGACTATTTAGGACAGAGCTGAGCAAGAGCAAATTTCTTAAATGGAAGTGGTTGCAGTTTCTTAAAAGATTCAAAGATCTGAGGAATTATTGTGTTTTTCCTCATATGAAGATTAGGTTTAAAGGTAGTAACACCCAATATGTTAATGAGACAGAAGCAGGCATTGCTGGGACTGCTGTTTTACTGATATTCTCAAAGTAACCTTGGTTAATAACCTAAGAAACGCTCATCTCCCCTCTAGCCAAGAGAAAATATATCTGAAGCACTAAGTACTCAAGGACCTACCGCTATCAATTCCTTTACACAAGGGAGCAATGCAGTGAAACACAGCACAGTGCACCTGCCGTAGTCATTAACTCTTCCTCTCTACTTGATACTGAGTATGAGGACATGTTACAAATAACCACTGAATAACGTGCTAGCAGTCATCATTTTTCTTACAGAAACTGTACCTTTATGTGTTTTCATCCTGTAATACCATTTGGCAAATGTTAACAGGCTTATCCATTTTCATCAAAGGACATGATTTCAAACTACCTCACTCTTAGCACAGTGGAGGAACAGGCATAGGAACCTGCAGACCAGCTGATATGGAGTAACCTGTTTTCTGCATTGATTTACTTCTTCACATACCCTCAGTTTGAGAACTTTCATGCAGTTCTTCAATATGGACAACAGACTACAGGGAAATCCATTTTCAGCTAGTACATCATACAATCATAGAACGGCTTGGGTTGGAAGGCTCCCTGAGGATCATCAAGTTCCAACCCCCTGCCACAGGCAGGGCCATCATCATCACATCTGGTACAAGATCAGGTTTCCCAAGGCCCCACCAAGCTGGTCTTGAACACCTTCAGGGACAGAGCATCCACAAACTCCCTGGACAGTCTGTGCCAGCAACTCGCAACTCTCTCTGTAAAGAACTTCCTGCTGACATCCAATCCAAACCTTCCCTCTTTGAGCCATTCCCCCTTGTCATATCACTGTCTATCCTTGTAAAATGTTGATTCCCCTCCTTTTAAATACCAGATAGTTGCAATCAGGTCTCCTTGCAGCCTTCCCTCCTCCAGGCTGAACAAGCCCAGCTCCCTCAGTCTATCTTCATAGAGGAGGTGCTCCAGCCCTCTGATCATCTTCATGGCCCTCCTCTGGACCCTCTCCGACAGTTCCACATGTTTCCTGTTGGGTGCCTCAGGCCTTGACATGGTACTCCAGATGGGTCCTCACGAGGGCAGAGTGGAGAGAGACAATCATTTCCTTGTCCCTGCCACATGATAAGCAGCAGTCTTCAGTCAGTTCTAACCAGGTACCTATGAATTCTCAACCTAAGACATTAATCTTTCTATGATTCAACTAAGGAAAACAGTTTCATCTATCTCTTTTTCTTCCTCTAGTGAAATCATGATCATAGTTACTTTGAAATCAAAGTTCACATCAACATTTGCCATGTGAAATGTGGAATGACATATTAAAACATGAGGATTTCCTGTAGAGAACTCTAAGTTAAAATCAGTGACGCACACTATTGCACTTTTGCTTTGAGCAGCTGGGTCTGAGATGATTGTAGAAAACAGGACACTCCCATCAAGTCCCCAAAAAACTCACACAACTGGGTACATGGCAACAGATTTCAAAACAAGTCTTAAAGAAAATCAATAGCTCTGTCCTGGTGATCATATCCCCTCTGCAGCAGAGTAAAAGCAGTCACCAAATGTATCTGCATCTCATCTTTACATTAATTTCTTTCACTCCAACATCTAACAGTCCTCACTGTTTGTTCCTCTGTGCTAGACATCTTCCTCAGGGCATAAGAATCATCTTTTGTTCCATGTTGGAACATCTCCATGCACCAGGCAGATATTGTTCTGTGGGACAGAATATCTAGACATATGGTATTAGAACAATAAGAAATAAATCTTGCTATTGTTTTATTTCATAATAGCCAGAGATACTGAAGACATTAGTCCTAGCTATGATGTGAAGCCAGCAGGCCTGGTTCTCCTCCTGTGACATTGTTCCCCACCATTTAGTTCTGAATGCCCGTCTCTGTTCCTTTCCTGTCCCACAATACTCATTGATCTTCTCCTTCCACAATTTGGCCATTAGTAGGAGCTGAAAGCATTCTTCTCCTCAGACCATTATTTACTATCTGTTTTCAAGTTGCATTCAAGAGCAGCGCTGGTTGAGAGATACCCACAAGTAACAGAAAAAGCAGGAGTGAGAGCACTGGGGCAGTTGGGGTATTTTCACACAGATTCATCTAACAACACTAGTACATAACTATTTAAACTGTTCTCTGAATTGCAGTAACTGGTCAAACCTGTTCTAACAACTTCTGGCTTTGAGAGCAAGCAACTGAAATCAGGGAAGCTGCTGCTCAAGGAAATCTGGTGTTTCAAATGGATTTTACATCACTTTGGACTTTCTCCAGGCAACTATAAATTATTTTGGAGACAGGTCAGAGTCCTACAGCTATCTGTTCAATTCAGTCATCATTCTCGGTTTGAAACATTCACTGCAATCTTTTTCCCACCTAAGAAAAACATATCAGTGTAAGCAAAGTGCATATTCCCACTAGGTACTTTAACATAAGTTGTTAATGACTTGTGACTTCCTGATGCAGTCAGGCAGAGAAGACTTGTTTCACACTAAGCAGGTAAGCAAAATTTAAACCAGATGATTCCAACAAGGAAGAGCTCTGAGAGGAGCAGGATTAACATAACTTTATACATCTAAGCAGGGGCTCCAAAGCATGAGAGGAAAGTAGCAGTACATTGACAACCTTTGGTGGTTACTTGAGAGGCAAGAAAAGGAGCTCACCTCCTGGAGTCCTAGAAAAATATTATTCAATAGGAAGTTTTTGGAACTACTTACAGACATTGACCCTGAGCATCCATTCAATCTAACAAGGCTTTTGGTTAACTTCCTGCTTGTACAGTTGAACTGTAAAGACACACTGTAAGACATTAATCACGTAATAAGGAGAAATTGGCCATAAAAAGGAGGCTGCTTTAAATTTCATGAGCCATCATGTGAATCCAATTTCACTTGCCTTTACCATTCAAAAAAAACAGCGCTGCACAGATACACAAACTTAAACAAGTTTTCCCTTTGGTAATAGCAGCTTCAGTTGGAATGGAAGGATGTTGCAAATGAAAGCTTTTCGTAACACCTTACCAGCCCTTCACATCGCTCCAACAGGGAGCAAACTGGTATTTGCAATCAAACTTAAATCTGGTTCCAGTAATTAAAGGGATCATCTAAATCTCCTACTCAGTGGCATGAGACTCTATTTACTAGTTAATTAAAGACTGTTTCCTAAGCCCTTTCAGAACAGACACTAAAAAAATAAAAAAATAGACTGAGAATGCAAGGCTGAAATTATTGGTTAGGTTCTAACTAGGAACAAAGTGTTAATTTATCCACCAGTTCACATTTGCCTGTATTTTTGAAATGTCTTGTTTCCTTTGATATAACTGAGGGTGAGAAAGAAAGTATATGTTCCCTAACGGCCTCTCAGTCATAGCTGGACTTACCCTCAGCTGGGCAGCTGGGCTGCAGGCTGCATGGCAGGTCACTGTACTGTCAGTGAGGTTGGGAACCTTGCATGTACTCCAGGTCTCCAGTAAGTATGAGGGGAAGGACTGTAAGGGACTGATTATCACAGCTGTAGTATTAGCAAAACATAATGACTTTCAGGCTGAACAAGAGGTAAATACTTACATGGTGTCTATAGATGTCAGCATTATTTGACTTTAAATAAATTTTTCTATGTTCTATTCTAAGCACTGAGTAAAGGTGGCCCGGCAACGTGAGTGCCATTCAAGGCTCTGGAAGAGAAAGATTTTTTTCCTTCCTATGCCACACATAATATAAGAGAAAAGACAAATTAAATCTCACACCTATGTGACTGTACGGAAGCCATTGCCTTGTATACATAAGACTCTCTTTATCAATGCACAGCACAAATCCTCCCCTTTTGGACCCAATACAAGAACAAGTAGACCAGAAACCATTGGATTTCTGGGTAACATTTCAGTGGACATCACATGGATATTTCAGCCAGGGTAACAGATCTGGGCTATACTTAAGTCTTTACATTAAACTGCAAAGTCTGCAAAATCAGATTTTCCAATCCACTTTCTTAAAATATTTTGCTAATGTATCTGATCAGTTAAAGGTAAGCTCTTGCAGGCCCTGTGCTGAGCTGCCTGCTGGGTGTCAGACAGGACTGAGTCCTCCTCCTGCCCCAAGCCAACAAGCAACACAGCACTTGGGTTAGTACAGTTCAAGCACAAGCTGCTGCTGCTTCAGTTAACATGCTCTGATCCTCAACCAGGCTTAATGCCTCACATTTATTATCATGTTATCAACTCTCACACAGCTTTCAGTCGGCTCAGGCCACAAACAGAAGTTAGGATCTAGCCACTATATGTTATAGAGACTTGGCAGTTCTCTCCAGTCCACTGTTAAAAAAAAAAATCTCCAGCATCCTTCCCAAGAACGTAGGACTCTTGAGGCTTGCATAATTTAATTTCATAGTACAACTCTACCTTACAGTTGGGATTGGAAAGATTTATTCATTTCCAATGCACATCTATCCTGCCCTATATAGCTTCGTACAGCATCTTTATTAGCCAGAGAGTTCAAGCAGTGTGCTGAGCATACACAGGTATTTGAAAAGACAGCTAAGGATGAGGGCAGGGAGTGTTTTGTAGGTATACACCTGTATTTACACATGCACATGTACACACAGGCTGATATGTTTTGATTTGAGAAGCTGAGGAAATGTGAGCATAATGGGTCTTTGATTCAAATGAAGTTTTCTAAAATCCCCATTCCCAGTCCTTCTCCCCATGCACACCAGTCTTCCCTTCCCACAAGTGCCCTCTCCTGCTTGGGTGGTCCTAACCTTCCATGGAGAGTACTGGAAGCAATGCAGTCCCCTGCCCCATCTCCTGCACATGAAGGTCAAAGCACTGTGCACTGCAAGAACCATGTGTTATAAAACAGTTTCATGAGAATAGCTCTCAACTACTGCAGTAACTTAAGCGGATAGCCATGAAACTAGGATAAAAACTGCTTTTTGTCCTTATGCTTAAATCTTGATGAGCATTTTGGAATAGACATGCAAGGTACTCCAGAGACTCAAGGCACCTCATATGGTGGTGTTCTGTGCTGGCTGTGTTTGTACTCCTGGTCTTCAGTGGTCCCTCTGCATTGCTCCTGGCTCCTGCCATCTCACATCCATCTATTTTTCCTGCAGACCTATTCTATTGTCACTCTCTTCCCACTTGCACATCTCCTTATCCTCCACATGCTCCTGGCTGTTGGGAAGTTTCTTCCTCTTCCAGGCAGGTTAGCTTTTGGAAAGCTCTACCTCAGCCTCCTCCCCACATAACTCCTTTCAGTCATTTTGCTTATTTAACCCTCCCCTTGGACTCCTTTCTCATCTATAGCAGGGAAGTGTGACAGACAAGTAAATCTTCAGCTGTCGTCACTTCTCCCCTGGTGAGAAGAAGGACTGACAACTCAGCCTTTTCCCACGGCAAAGCAAACTACAACCCATGGGCTACACGTTTGCCAGTACATTAAAACACTAATCTGTAGTGTTTAACTATTACAACAGGTCTTGGCATACTTTCTGACAGGGCCAACTAGCATTTTCCTAGCTATTACAGATCTATGTACATTATTGATTGGTTAACAGGCTCTGTGCTTGAAACAGAATGTTTTACTTCTTCGTTGCATGCTTTCCTACGGTAATGCTCTGTTGTAATTAAGTGACCAAAGACTGATCACAAAAACCAGACCCTACTGTGGTTAAAGCTGGTGAAGTGCTATGCCATGCAACTCCTTCACATCAGCTTACTCTGTTTGTGTAAGTCACTCCAACGCCCAGCATCAATCATGAGCTGAAAGATGCTGACGAAGGCCACCTTTCATAGCCTTTCCTCATCCCACTACTTTCTCAGCCCTTTCTTTCTCCTTTGGGAAAGAATCAGCCCTTTCGCTTTCATCCCAAATTCTCCCACATTTCCCAGCAGTGCCTAACAAAGACAGAGCACAAAGAGGTCACAGAGCATCCCCCCTGTATGACCAAGTGATGTCCAACAGAAGCAGCCAGATACTGCCTGAACTCCTCCATGCTGACAGCAGGTACAGTCAAGCAGTGGCAGCCACTTTCCACCAAGACTATTCAAAACTCCATGATGAACTGGATGAAAAACACTCCTCTATTCAAAACACGCCTTCAGCATTTAGAAAATACAAGTCTTAGGCATCAGCTACATAAAAATTCATAATTGTGGGGAAAAAAAAGAGTTTATATCATGAGGGCTACTCCAGACAACTGCCTCTAGAACTTAAGGAAAGCGGTACAGTGGAAAGGAGGAAGCTTCCTTAGGTTCTTGCTTGTTTGCTGATGAAACAGTGCGATCTTTTTGATCAGCCCCACATCAAACTGGTTGTACATCCTTGGGTGGGTCGCTTAAATTATGAATTTCATTTCCCTGAAACACTCAGTCATCACTTCCTGTTTTCCAAGCAACTCCTGGAAATAAAGAAGATGCATAAGATTCGTAACGTTGCTAACAACTAAACACCTAAAGGCAATAGCAGGATACAACCAAGATAATGAGTCTAAATTATATAGTTACAGCTGCCTCCAGACAGTTGAGACTTCTTGTCCTTTAGAGATTTTATGATAAGGACAGTTACTTACAGTCTTCATAGGAAAAACAAAAACAAACAAAAAACCCACAACCAACCAACCAACCAACCAAACAACAAAAACCAAAACAGGCTTTATTTGATTCTAATGGATGTATATTTATCATTTTTAGTGATAACATTCAGAGTTGAAATCTCATTGATTTTGCAGTCAGGCACCAGTCTCCCTGACCAGTGGATATGGCCTTCTGTAATGCTACAGCATGAAAACATGCCTGTAGATTTTAAAACAGTAATATTTGAGGAAGAAATAGCAGTTTAAGAGTTTAAGATTTGAAGTTTCTTATGCTAATAAAGACCGATTTTTAAAATAATTTAAATGCCAAATTCAGTGTTTCCAGCAAGTTACAGGTTATTCCCTTGCAAGCACAGACATTCCAGTTCCTGAATACCTCCAGCAGAGAATTTGAAAAGCTGCTGGGAGGACCACATAGAGGCCATATTTGATTGGAGGAAAGTGAGATTGGATGTGCACCGATCAGATACTCCTGCCAAGCCTCTGCAGCTCGTTAACCCTCTTGTAGCTAATGCCTGTAGCAATATGATTTATGGTGCTAATGCAAAGAGAAAAAAATGGGAGACTAGTTTTAATCATTTTTGTGAAATGGTAGATATCTTGAAGAAATGTCCTTCGCATTCTTGGAGGAAACTAATTATGGATGAAAACTGTGGTGGGGGAAAAAAAAAAGGAAGGATGCAGATACACTTCACAGAAGATAATAAGTGTGTCCTGAATCTACAAAAGTTGTTCTCTAGAATGTTCTCTCTGCTCTGGAAATCTTATATTCAGAGATTTGATTGAGAGAGTGTGTGTGGGCAATGGCTGTACTCAAGGCAAATTTCACATTTTTCCATCTTTTTTGATAGCTATTATTAAAACTGCTAACTCAGTGCCAGCAGCACAGCCAAGAAAAAACACAAGCAACTGTTTCTCTCTCTCTGCTCTATAACACAGGTTAACTTTTTAATTTAACAGTAAACCAGTGGTTAACCATCTGACAGCCTGTCCTGCCTGCATGGCAAATTGCTTTTGTAGCTTTGGTTTGATGATTTAGCTAATAACACGTGGAGGCCAAACAGAACTTAATCCAGATCCTTAGAGAAATATAAAGTTTTTGGCTACAGCTATACTGTTAAACAAAAACAGTCTTTCGGCCTTAAAAATCCCAGCAGTGCCATCATTGCTGTTTCCCCAGAAGAGAGCTCCCACAACATACAGGTGTTTGCTTTACCATCTATGCAGCAATGTGAACGCGTTCTTGCTTTTGTGAGAATGACTCCAAAGCAGAGCTGTGGAGATCTGAAACATAACAGAACGTTTTAGGTCTGAAATCGTTGTTTGCAAAAGGGCTGAAGTGTTTCTTGGTGATTTGCATTTTATCTCTATAGGTTGGTGAATAAAACATCTCTGTCACTCTCTGTGTCAAACACAATGCTTTATTTACTCACCTGCTCATATACTTATTCTTCCTAACAAAGTCTGTTATACTGTCATTTTATAACTTGCAGCAACACTGTCTCTGCTTGTAATACACTGGAGCCATAACAATGTACTATTAGCAGGCTTTATACTTAGCTGACTGTGAGCCTATGTAAGTCCCATTCTATTTCACATATTCATGTCCTAACAATCTCTTTTGGGGTGTTAGGTTATCAAAAAGATACAGAATCAAGATCTCAGCCAAGAAAAAGGAAAGGAAAGGAAAGGAAAGGAAAGGAAAGGGAAGGGAAGGGAAGGGAAGGGAAGGGAAGGGAAGGGAAGGGAAGGGAAGGGAAGGGAAGGGAAGGGAAGGGAAGGGAAGGGAAGGGAAGGGAAGGGAAGGGAAGGGAAGGGAAGGGAAGGGAAGGGAAGGGAAGGGAAGGGAAGGGAAGGGAAGGGAAGGGAAGGGAAGGGAAGGGAAAGGGAAAGGGAAAGGGAAAGGGAAAGGGAAAGGGAAAGGGAAGGGAAGGGAAAGGAAGGGAAGGGAAGGGAAGGGAAGGGAAGGGAAAGGGAAAGGGAAAGGGAAAGGGAAAGGGAAAGGGAAAGGGAAAGGGAAAGGGAAAGGGAAAGGGAAAGGGAAAGGGAAAGGGAAAGGGAAAGGGAAAGGGAAAGGGAAAGGGAAAGGGAAGGGAAGAGAAGGGAAGAGAAGGGAAGAGAAGGGAAGAGAAGGGAAGAGAAGGGAAGAGAAGGGAAGAGAAGGGAAGAGAAGGGAAGAGAAGGGAAGAGAAGGGAAGAGAAGGGAAGAGAAGGGAAGAGAAGAGAAGAGAAGAGAAGAGAAGAGAAGAGAAGAGAAGAGAAGAGAAGAGAAGAGAAGAGAAGAGAAGAGAAGAGAAGAGAAGAGAAGAGAAGAGAAGAGAAGAGAAGAGAAGAGAAGAGAGAAATAAAAGTGTGTTATGTTTCTTGAACATGGAAGATAAATCTTGTCTATGAAATAGTAGTGATTTCTAGGTGTCTGCCTTATTATGAAGAGACTAATCTTTATATTATGACATTCTGGAAATATATATTTAAATGGAGGCAGATTACATCTCTGAAGCCCACGTGCCTGGTTAATATATCCAGCGTTCATATAGCAGAAATCCTGGAGAAAGAAGACAGAGGAAATTTTGTCTGCTCTTAAAATAGAAGTAATAGAAAAATGCAATCAACAACCTGATGGGAAGGTTTGGGGACAGGCAGACTGTTCACAGTGGTGCCCAGTGACAGGACAAGGAGCAACAGACACAACCTGAAAAGCGAGAAGTGCTGAACCAGAGGAACATTGGTCTTTCCCAACCTGACCATAGCCATTGTCCACAAAACTGATCCTGAGCCGTGATTAGTGCTGACAGACCATTCATGAAGCACACCTACATCAGAGGTGCTGATGGTGCTCAAGAGCACCAGAGAGTGGGTGAATCACTCATTGTCGTGAATGTAAGAATGAAAAAAAAATAATTTCAGTCTTTCCATCTCATGCTTCAATCATATCCCAGAGTGGGCTAGAAAAGTCACTATATAGCTAGTTCATTCCTATTTACTCAGAAAAGAAGTAGTAATGCCATGTCCCTGCCTGCCAGTACAATTATTGGCAACACGCTGGAAAGCAATTTATACAATACTGTTCTAATTATACATTATTGTTCTAACATCTATCAATGTAGACAAGGTAAGTTGGAGTTAACCATATTATGTGTCTGTATTTTATCCTGTACAGAAACTGATACTGCAAAAGAATCTAAATAAATTCTAAAGTTGGCAGCTGTAATGTTCATATCCTTGGTATTAGGATTTCCCAAGTCATCTGAGTTGCTCTCAGTTGCCTCTCTAATGTAGGTCAAGTGCTGTTAGAAGCAGGTAATCTATGCAAGTAACTTTTTATGCCCTTGAAAGCAAGGTTAAACAGTTTGGCCTTCTCCAATCCTTTAACATCAGTACCCTGCACCCTACATTATCAACGTGTTTGTTACTCGTGCAACCACAGTCCTGCAAGTCACATATGCTAACCTTATGCACTCTTAATAAACCCACTTGAATTCAACATGAGCACTCTGTCCATGTGATGTGAAACATGCAGACATGCTTGCTGGTTACAAGATGCAGTTGAGATGGACAGGGAAATGCATGGCATTTTATTGGCCAAAACATTAACAGCTACTAACCAAAAATATTTCTCTCTTTTAAAGATCAAAATGAATCTTTTTTTTTTTTTCTTCCCTATTTCAACTAAGTTAAAAATCACTTTGGGTGTTACTTACATCCTGCGCCTTTACCTCTGAATCAATAAAGCCCACATAAAATGCAGTCAGAGAGGGCAGTGTGTGCAGGGCTCTGGGCTGGTTTTGGCTGTGGCTGTGGGACTGCTTGGTATTTGATCTTCCTGGGACCCACAGGTGCTGTAAAGTTCCATCTCGTTCCAGGGAGTTGCTGTGAATTGCTTGTCCACCAAAGCTGGCAGAGATAGTGCCATCTCTCCCTGCTTTTTGTCCAAGGAGTAGCTCAACGTGGCCTTGAACAGGGCAAAGCCTTGAGGCAAGCATGCCCTACCCATCCCTGAGAACAAGAGGGATCAGATATCAATGAGCTTTTCATCAGTATTCATATTTCATGAAAATATTAGATAGGGCCATCATTTAAAAAGAAACACTTAGATGAATTGTGTGAGGTGAAAGAAAGTGATAGTGCTTGGAAAGGAAAACTGCATCTGGAGCTCAGGAAGCACCTGGATAACAGTCTCAGACATGGTCTGATTTTCAGTGATCCTGTGTGGAGACAGGGGTTAGAACTGATGGTCCTTGTAGGTCCCTTCAAAGTGATCCATGAATGTCTCCATCTGCACACCCCATGCTTCTCACCTGCAGCATCTCACCTGGGCAGCAGCTCTCCCAGCTGCCTCTCTCCCTCTCTGCTTCCAGCAGTGCCCACAGTTGCTGCCCAGCAGCCAGTGCAGGGAGTGGTGATCTCCTGTCACACCCTGGGAAAAGTCCTTTGTTTGTACAACAAACTGAGCGTGGAAGGGGAATGTGCAAAAAGCACTTGTAGGTACACACCAGGTGAGGAAAAAATAGGAAGAGAGAATTAAGCAAGTAAGAAGCAGCAACACTGGGTGGAGCAGGGCTGTAAGTCTGGCTTGCTCTGTGGCTAAAGGAGAGATGGAGGAGAGGGGCATTTCTATCAGCAAGAGCCAATCTGCTGACAGGGCATAGCAGCAGATCACTTCCTGTACAAAAGACCTGCAGTGACACAAGAGGTGCTTTGAGGCCTGTGAGCCATGTTTACCAGGAGCACATGCGTCCATCTGTCCCAGAACCTTTTATCCAGGATCATAGATGAAAGGCATGGTTCAGCTAAACCAGGGAGGACACATACACAGCACTGATGACTAACCCTTTTAAAGCTGACAAAACACTCGCTAACACAACACATCTGATCTTACCTTATGACACGAGCATTTCCAGGGTTTTGCAAAGTTATCCAGAAACAGCTAGATGCAGAGTGGAGCCAAATGCAGCTTCAAACAGCTGACAGCCATGAGCCCCATGAAAAAGGGGCTAAAGCTCTCCTATTCAGGTAGAGAGAGACAGTGGCAGATGCTCGGAGGGCTATTAGTCAGGTGGATACAGTCCCTGGACCGTATTCAACAGCAGTTTATAAGCAAACACCATCCACAGCACCTTGCATGGAAACTGAGTATTTGTAAGGCAAGATGGCTCTATTCTGAGATAAGAAATCAGACTGCCTTAACAGTCAGACCTGCTTCTTTCTTCCTTTGGCTCAGTACCCCTCTGCACTGCAGAGCGGGATAACACCATGATTCAGCTCTAATATCAGCTGTGCCCTAAACTTGGCTGCTTCCTATCAATTCTCCTTGGCTAAACAGCAACCTTCCTGCTGGCAGAACCATTGTCCCTGGCTTGAGACCACTATCTAGAAAGTCAAACCACTTAACTCTATCCTGTGGCAGGACTCTTCCTGTTAATCTTGCAGGACGATGTCCCTCAAGGTGAGTTCCCACAGCGGTCATACACAGCAGCCCCAAATTCTGCCCATGGACAGATGCCAGGAGGCAGTGGATGATAGGACATGGGTACATCCCACAGCCCCCTGCAGCCCAGCCAGGCTTCCCTGCCCTTAGGGAAGTGGTTTTGTCCCAAAGCCATTGCTGAGATGTAGTGTGATTGGATGCATTGAAATCTGATGGAAGACCCTGTAAAATATAAGCATCGAATATTAGTTTATGTGTGTGATTCTAATTTACATAAATGTTCAACAGCAGTTGAATAAGTTGAATAATATGCCAGTAACGAGCGGTGTCCCCCAAGGGTCTGTCTTGGGACCGGTGCTCTTTAACATCTTTCTTAATGACATCGACGAGTGAATTGAGTGCACCCTCAGCAAGTTTGCTGACGACACCAAGCTGAGTGGTGCTGTTGATACGGTGGAAGGAAGGGATGCCATCCAGAGGGACCTCGACAGGCTGGAAAGCTGGGCTCAGGTGAACCTAATGAGGTTCAACACAGCAAAGTGCAAGGTTTTGCACTTGGGCCAGAAGAACCCCAGGCACTTGTACAGGCTGGGAGGAGTTGTCCTTGAGAGCAGCTCGGCAGAGAAGGACCTGGGGGTCCTGATGGACGAG
Source organism: Excalfactoria chinensis (assembly GCF_039878825.1). Taxonomy (NCBI): domain Eukaryota; kingdom Metazoa; phylum Chordata; class Aves; order Galliformes; family Phasianidae; genus Excalfactoria; species Excalfactoria chinensis. Next base: position 23,384,284 of record NC_092857.1, on the reverse strand, counting down.
AGACTCAACATGAGCCAGCAGTGTGCTCTGGCAGCTCAGAAAGCAAATGGGATCCTGGGCTCCATCAGGAGAGGGGTGGTCAGCAGGGATAGGGAGGTGATTGTCCCTCTCTACTCGGCTCTTGTGAGGCCCCATCTGGAGTACTGTGTCCAGGTATGGAGCCCTCAGTACAAGAAGGACATAGAGCTGTTGAAAAGGGTCCAGAGGAGGGCCACGAAGATGATCAGGGGGCTGGAGCACCTCCCCTATGAGGACAGGCTGAGGGAGTTAGGCTTGTTCAGCCTGGAGAAGAGAAGGTTGCGGGATGACCTCATTGCAGCCTTTCAATACCTGAAGGGAACCTACACCCAGGAGGGGAGTAAACTCTTTGAAAGGGCTGACAATAGCAGGACTAGGGGAAATGGATCCAAGTTGAAGGAGGGAAGATTTAGGGTGGATGTTAGGGGGAAGTTCTTTACTAGGAGAGTGGTTAGGTCCTGGAACAGGCTGCCCAGGGAGGTTGTGGATGCCCCGTCCTTGGAGGTGTTCAAGACCAGGTTGGACGGGGCTCTGGGCAACCTGATCTAGTAAAGATGTATGTTTGGTGGCCCTGCCAGGCAGGGGGGTTGGAACTACATGATCCTTGAGGTCCCTTCCAACCTGGGTCATTCTGTGATTCTGTAATATGGCCAACCATAAGCTCTACTTCTGAATCACAGCATGGCTTATGACCCACAAATTCTGCACAGCAATTACAAAATATCTAACAGACTTCATTGAGTACGCAATATGAAGTCATTTATAAAACGTCTGATAACAGAAGAATGATATTAGGAGGTGTCCCGGCAGAAATTCCAGTGGCTTTGCCTCCTTCAGAGATATAGATGAAGGTTTTTAGGGCAGACACACATGAAGGAGTACACATTGTCTCCCATGGTATCCAGATACTGCCAGATGCAGAGCCTAAACTTGGTGATGAAAGAGATTTGACCACTCATTTTAATTCTCAGTTGTGTCTTATGTACTTTCTCAGTCTCAGGGGTGAATCTCATATTCAAATATACAGTTTCCAGCAAGTACTGATACTTAAAAATTCACAGGCCACTATTAGAAGCACACTCAGGACAGATGGCCCTGTTGTGTAAGTGTTATCCATGGAGGGAGCTGGCACTTTATTCCATGCCACACCTATGTATAAATTTAAAGGTTTGAATAAACAGTAATTTTTCCTGTTAGGCATTGTATTCCTGTGTGGTTCACACATGTGATAGGCCAGGCTATCACTGCAGATTGCTGCCTCTCGTACTATGGAGGGGAGTAAATTTTGCATGTCTTGCAGAGGTGTGAAGGCTTGAAGTTTCACTGCACATACTGGATGTCCAGTAGAAGTAGTCTTCCCCATTCAGCACCAAGCAATGGGAATTAGAATCCACGATAGGATTAAAGCCATCTAAAAAGGAATCAGATACCCCATAAGAGACCAGTGAGTCAATTTGATGCCCAGTGCTGCTGTAAGCAGTCTGGACCTCCGTATGCTGAGAATCCAGAGTTCCTGTCCAGCAGGACAGGCAACTGATGCAACCTTGTCCCATCTGAGATGGCTTTTTTCTTCCAAGGTCTTTTGTATTTTTTGATTCCCTGTGTCAAGTGTGCCCCAGCCAAGATTGACTACAGACAAACAGGGAAAATGAATGGACTGGGACCTGTCATCCACACACTGCTACTCCAGGATGATAAATGCCTCAAAGCCTGCAGCTTTTAAGGGGCAGTTACAGAAGTTTGACACAAGTAGACTAGAAAACTTCAGAAAACTTAATTGCTGCAGAAAACAGTTCTTTCTGAGACTTTGCCTTTCTCTAGCTATGCTAAGTAAACACAACACTTGGACGTTCAGGGCCAGGCTGCACAGGCTGGTGGTGGCACCCAGAGCATCAGCTCTGTCCCTGCTCTGTGCTACAGCCCATGGACATCTCCTCTTTCCCTTCCTTCTTTGGAATTCTGTAAGCAAAAGGATGGGACAGCAGACAGTGAAAAGCAAGGAGAGAAGCTCTTGTTGCTTTGCTCCAAAGCAATGGACTGGACAAAAGTCCAGACAAGAAAGCAGGCCAGCACATAGCAGACCTGAGGAACTGAACTACAAAGGTGTGCACTGATGGCCCTGCAAAATGCTGTATTAGGTTTGGACATTAAGTTACATCTGAGGGCAGAGAGGTACGAAGGCAATGTGGAAAATCAATAGCATAAATAAATAAAGTGCATATATATATATATATATACATAAAATGTAAATGAGCTTAAGAGATCAAAGGGTTTGGCTCTATGTATGTTATATATAACGACTGGAATGTTTTATACACAGCCAGCATTTTTTCTTGGCAAATAATTACGAAGGATTCAAGATGCTTAATACCGCTTCCAAGTCATATCAGGCAGTAGCCTGAACTGTGCAGAAAGTACCAGCAAACTTGCATTTCCTGTTCCTAAATGTTTTGAGGCTCTCGGGAGGTTTAACTGCTGAACTTTGAGATACTGATCATAGTAACAGCAGCAGAATAGAACAAAGGGAAGGGAAGTGCAAGTGAAGCAGAAGCTTAAACCAAAGCAGTAAACTACATATTGTTGACCTCTTTTTATTAAGAAGACTTGAAAAGGACGCTATAATGGATTCAAAACATCAGGGGGGATGGAAGGAACGGACAACGTTTAAAAGAAATGATCCATGGAGAGAAAATCTCTAATAATTTATTGACCTTCAGTTTCACATTGTGAAAAAAAAAAGAAAACCAACAAAAACGCAAGTTTTACAAAACCTTAAAATGTAGTAGCAAACAAAAAAACACACCATGGACATTTTACTTCTTCACTTGTACAGTTTCCTTTTAGTACATGAACCACATCTCTTCAACAGCCAGGAAAGAGAACATTATTCTGCTCAAATCACTCTTATTCAGACAGGTGTCAGACCTAGAGAAAAGGGGCTGCACATTTATACCAGGAGAGGAAGGCTGTCCTTTGTTACATGTTTCTACAGCAACCAGCCCACAGAATAAGAGGAACCTTCTCGTCTTATGCCAAGGGTTTTGTGCGCACTCTGCTGTGAACTGCCTTCACTTCAAAGCGCAGGCTGTGCACAGGACTGGAATGGCCAAGCATGCCGCCGGGATTCCCACACCAGCTCCAAGCAAGTGCCCAGTTGCCCACCCCAACTCCAGCTTCCTCCAGCCTACCCACAGGAACTAATGCAAAGGGCAGGAAAGCAGACCTTGGAAACAGCTGCAGGAGGCTTATCCCACTTTTGGAAGCCACACAGTGCCACAGAGCAGATTTGTGCTGTAAGCTGAGAATTAAGGTGCAGAGAGGCTTCGCACCTGGACTCTCATCAGTTTGACAGGGAAAACAGGTCTCTAATCTGGATGCCCTGAATCAAGGAAGGGACCCTGGCTCCTCACTTCCCCATGCTTTGCACCATCAGTAACACCTGGGAGAGGAACATGCAAAACACATGTGTCCAACGTGACAGCTGATTTGGTCTGAGATGCACGGCACCAGTGGCACAAGCCAGCAGCAGGGCATCCTGTGCATGCAAAGAGGTGCGGAGAGGAGATCTATCCTACCTAAGATGTTTTTCTATTGCTCAAAGCCATGTAGCAGAAAGGAGCTGATGTGGGGTGGGGGGATTGCTGTGGGATTCAACACTTTGTTAATCTATCATTTCAACAGATCAGTTAAACTAGAAGAACTACAACTGTTTGCATCTAACTGGGCCTCACCCTTAAAAGAAGCTGCTAATGCCTTTGCTAATCAATGTTGTCTGAGTATTCACAGAACTCCAAGTACTCTATTTCTGAAATGTAAAGGTCTACTCCAAACAGCAAGTCAAACATAAGGCAGCACAGAGAAACTTCCAGTGACCAGTGTAAATACTTTCAGATGACACAGCTTTCACAACTACAGCTACACCACTGTCACACAGAAAGGCAAGCATCACCAATGTGACTATTTTTGTTTTGCATGCACGCATGCAGCTGTTTACCTATACTGCAGCACACACCAACCATGTTACTGAATGTGCCAGTCAAGTTGGGCTCCAGAAACATTTAGGGAAAAACACAATACCATACATGCTTTGTAACAGAATCCGGCAAAGAAAGCACCTGTGAAAAATAAGCTTCTGAAATCCAGAAGGAAAAAAGTAGCTTCAAATCTCTCTCAAGACCAGACGGATAAGAAACAAATCTCTTTAAAAAATTAGATTGGTTTCTCAGGGCTCTATCGGACAGTCTGAGCAACCAAATGTTTATATACATACCTGGCAATGGAAAAGAAAAAGGCAGAACAGTCTGAGGGTTATTTTTTAAGACTAGGAGCTTTGAAATTCGTTTTCTATCCCCATGACAATTTGCTAGAGCACTTGGGTCTTTGATTCTTGCCCACTCAGGTGATCATCTGAAATCCAGATGGATGAGGCAATCCGGTCAGTGCAAAATTGCTGCTCTTGCATTTAAGACTTCATCTCTAACATATCTTGAGGTTTTTGTTTTTGTTTTGCTTTTATTCCTGAATCAGCCGCACTCCGCTCACTGGGGTCAATGTGGCTGAATTGTAGGTATCCCCTTCTCCAATCCAATAAATAAATAAATAACTTTGGACAATGACTTCATCTGGGCTTGGTATCCAGAAGCTATTCCACAGTATTTGCATTGCAATCAGGGAGCTGCACAAAGAGAGAGCTGCACATGGTTTTGGCTATTTCCGGATAAGAAATTGAAAGGCATGACCAGCAAATGAAATGTAGCAAGGACACCACCTACAAGATGCACCACATGCAACCCGGGGTGTTGGTGGCATGAGAAAGTGACTTCCATGGCTTCTTCCTTTAGTACGTGTGTTTAGTAAGATCCTGCTTTGTAATCCTTCCATTTCTGACCGGGAAGCCAACCCTCCCTCCCACCGTTACCCAACAGTTTTCTTTCTTTGTGCAGCAGAGCAAGTCAGCAATCACAAAATGTGCAAAACATACAACGATCCACACAAGCCCTTACAACATGAAGACAATTGCAGGCATTGTTTCAGCATGCAAGCACAGAACAATAAATAACTGTATCTACAACAAGTAACGTAACAAGAATAGGACAGTCCAGGTTACTCATAAATACAGGGAGGAAAGGGAACAAGAAGCATTCGGGGGTGCCACTTTTGCTCCCCACTGTTGCAAGATTTTGCCACTGTGCTCTTCCTCCTCTAGCAGGAGGTCATTCGCTGTAGGGTCCAGGAGACGCTGTAGGCACTGCCCACAGACAAGCACCCCTGGCACACAGAGTCCCCCAGAGCAGCACAGCTCCCTTCATCCCGCTGCTTCTGACCCAGCCTGCTACCCTGCAGCTGGCGCTGACGCTTCAAGTCATCACAAATGGGAGTGACAACCATTTCAAATTTCTCACACAAACAGCAGAGTCCACGAAAACAGGGAGCTGTGTGCTGCACTGCTCAGAGAAGTCTTGTCTCTTCTTTCTCTCTTTTGAAGGACTGGTTAAGATCGGCACTAATCCACAATTAATAGCACAAGGACCAGATCATAGTTTCATTCATTCGTATTTAAATCATGTGCTGAAGTCCAGAAGACAGTTGTTTTTTTTTTCCTCCTATTCCTTCATGTCTAGTTTAGATAATTTACAAGGTGCAGATGATTTTCTTCAAATGCAAGAGATGCTGAATGATTTTTCTTCATTAAAACCATTTATCCAGATCCAAGGTTCCAATTCTCTTCCCCAAACAGTGGAGTAAACTAAAAACATGGGAAGAAAAAAACAAAACAAAACAAAAAAAAACAGAAAGAGAGAGAAAAGGCTTTAAAGTGTTTGCTGAGTCAATGTAGAGTCAATGTATCATAAAGTTTTTGTTAGATGCTGAAGAAAACCTAACAGCTAGGCTTAGGACACAATCCAGTTGATGCGCTTTCCCACCCCCTGCCACCTTAGTGCTCCAACTACTGATAAATAAACCACCCATGAACACAACTATTTAGGGTCAGATTTGCCTTACTAGCCCACCTCAATAAACCATCCCACTCAGTCACTGAAAAGGGTCAGTTAAATCTTCAGTTATAAATCCAATCATTTGAAAGTGACATCAAACTGGCCAAATACAGCTTAACGCGATGGGCTCTGCATCCTGCATACCTGAGCATTTCTGTGTTCCACCTACATGCCTGTGGATTTCTTTTAAGTGAAGTTTGTACAACATCTCTCCCACAGAAGCCCAACTGAACAGTTCCTTCTGTCCCTGGGCCACAGCAAACCTGGCTGGAGTCATGCAAACGGGGAGGTGAAGGCGTTTCACCCCAATGCTTCCATTCACCATGAAGAACTCCAAATTGAATTTATTCATGGTATAGAAAAGGACATATTAATCCCCTTACTTAAAACATCTCTGCTATTCATTAGAGCAGAAACCTGTTTCATTCCTTTCCACACAGCAGTGTACCACGCATCAATAATTCCATCCTGGTGTCTTTTATAAAAACTGATTATTGAATGAAAAATTCAGCCTTTGGATCCCGAGATTGTGCTCTCCATCTTCACTTTGAAGCTGCACTAAAACGGCAGCTTCCAGAACATCATCAGCTTCTTAGCAGTCGTTTCTGACAGCACTGCTAGCATTTTCAGAGTTGAACCCAAACCACTACAATGCCAAAGAGCTGGAGTGAACTCAGTTCGCTTGAAGGTAACACGTGTTTCTCAAGCTGTTATGTCCAAGTATAACAGGGAGCACGCACTGGAAATGCAGTAGCCCACACAACAGGCCAAAGAATCGTGCCTTTTTTGCAGCTGTGGGCTTCAAACAGGCTACCTTCATGACATCCAAAAAAGCTTCTGCTCTTAGTGCTGATCAGTGTTTGCTAGACATTCCTCAGGGCAGCTTGTCATTCTTCCCATTGAAGAACACACAAATCAACTCTGAAGCCAAAACAATCTTCCCCATTATGGGATGAACTTTAAAACAAATATATATATAAATGATTCAAAAATAAAATAAAATAATATATATATATATACATATATATACACATACATATATATATAATATCCAACCTACTCGAAAACCCCAAGTTGGAAGAAAGGGACAAAGCAGACTAAGACTGGGGCCACACAGCGCCATGAAAACAGAGGGTAATCAGAAGTAATTTCCTTTCTGTCCCTCCCACCCACTGACAAAGCAGCAGGAGTCAGTGGGAAGAAAAAAAAAAAAAAGCACTTGCTGGATGAGCACACAGAATTGGAGAGACTTTCAGTCTGTGGCTGCGTTCATCCAGTTATCTTGTGTGTCAGTGAAGCTAAAGTAATGGCTTTAACAAGATACTGCAAAGCAAATGAAAGCTTTTGCACCGCTATATTCTGAGGATGGGCTTTCAAAATAAAACATGCTGTCTCAGGCGCTGTAAACGTTAGAACTATTAAGTCAGTCTCAGAAGAATAAGTCAATATTTTTCTTGGCTCAGACCTCAGTCCAGGCATTCAATACTACTGTTCTGGTAACAGCAAGAAGCACTGAAAGTGAGTAATAATAGAAATCGACTGGAGATGTAAAGAGGTTTCACCAGTGAGAGGGGAAGCCGTGGCACAGAAATGAAGCTTCCCCACCCTCCATCAGGGTCCCAAGCAGAAGGACCCTGGGAGTCTCCAAACACAACGTTCTTTCTGCTTTCTGGAGAACCCACCTCAGTCTGGACTTGTGGGGAACTAAAACACCAAGGCAAAGCTCACGTCATTACTTCAGCTGCATGTATTTGCCTGATTCCTTCCAGCCTTACTGCTTTTGTGGTTACATTACACACACAGTTCAAATCCAAAAAGAAGTTGCCATTCATGGGGCACACAAATTATTTAGGATTAAGCAAACCGCTACGTTCCTTCGACTGGCTGGCGGTAATGGTGATTCTGTCCTGATGTCTCTGGGAGGGGGGGGAAAGAGCAACACAGCACTAAGGGGAGTCTGACAGATTTGTTGCAAAACAGAGTAACAGCTCTGGAAAATATCAGCAACTTACTTAATGTGATGTAACTCTTGGAAAGATAAAAACTGGGAAAAGCTAGAAATGGTTGAAACAAGCAGTAGTCCAGAACATAAGAAAACAGTTTTGAAGAACACTGGCAATGTATATAGGCACCTAGATTATTTTTTAATGAATGTTTTCTCTCCTCCTCCTAAAAACTGGATGGTCACAATATCCAAATGGGGAGACTGAGACTTGCTTGGGAGAAGATACAATGCTGAAGTTGCATCTGTAAGAGCTTGGCCCATTATGTGTAATTACATTGTTTTGGAACAGTATGTGCTATAGACGGGTAATTATTTCAGCCAGCAATATTAATTATATGTCTTCCTGACACTGTATGCAGCCCAACATATATGTCCATAACTACTTTGAAAAAAAATATCTGTATTTCGAAGTGTAATAGTGGGAGAAATTCAACCTTATCCCAGGTAGGTGCAGCCTTCCTATCTAGATGAGACAGTGAATTTCTTGCGAAGTCTTGCAAAACACTTCTCAAGGACGTAAGACATCAAGTTTCCCAAAAGAGGAAAGCATGCAGCCCGCCTGGAAGTGCAACTGAATTCACTATCACACTTCAAATCAGAATTTACAGTCCCTGCTACTGGATGTGCAGAGTGACCTGACCCGTGCAGTCAGGAGAACAGCTCCAATCCCCTGTTTAGCATGCATGTGGCATATAAAAGCAGAGCAGGATTCAGTTTCCAAAATATCATCTGCATTGCCCCACAAGGACAGGGCCTAGAAAAATAACATTTTCCAACATCTAAATTGTGCAGCAAGAAGTCCTGTGAGGAGAACTGGATGCAGGGAGGGTGGCAAACCACCTGAAGCACCTGCTTTGTCACAGGTGGGTTTCTGGCCAGTCACACGTATCTCACTGCTCCAGCTGCACCACTGGACTGCACATACTTACCCCCCCAGAGCGGAGACTGGAAGCTGTGTGAAAAGCATTATTACAGTGGAATTCAAAGTTGCTGTTCCTTACCTGGTAATTGCTAATTGCAACACACACACAATTATGAGGGGAGGTGCTTCCATGTGCTGACGAACGCCGTGGGAATCAGCGAGTAGGGCACGGTCGTTATGCTGTTCCATACGTCCAAAGTGGGATCATAGCAGTCCAGTGTTTTGCATCTCTGAATGCCAAAGTAGCCTCCAACAACATACAGCTTGTTTCCAGATGCCACTGCGTGGCAGCTCATTCGCTTGGCTGTCACATCTCCCACCTTAGTCCACTGGTATGTCTCACTGTTGAATTTGTAAGCAGAGCACGCAGAGAATTCCGTATCTCCGCCCATAATAAAAATCTGGTTACCCAGGACAGCTGCAGCAGTGTAGCGCCAAGGCTGGGGGCAGGTGGCTGGCACCGTCCATCTGTTCTCACACTGATCATAGCACTGAACTTTGGGCAGCTTGTCATGGCTGACACTGGTCCCTCCGAAAGCAAACAGCTTCAGCTTTGCGCTGACCACAGCTGCATTGCTTACTCCCTCTCGCAGCGGGGCAACCATGGTCCATTTGTTGGTCACAGGGTCATACTGTTCTACTTGCTTTAAGGATACTGAAGGAGAAGCTGGAAGGCATCCAGTCGCTGCGGTGTGTCCTCCTACCACATACAGACAGTGCTTCAGTTCAGCAGAGCCATGGCCAAAGCGAGCCACCAGCATGGGAGCAGCCTTTGACCACTCCTCATGAAGGGTGTCATATACCCACACATCTTTGGAGACTCCGTTTTCTGACCCTCTTCCCCCAGTGATATACACTTTGCAGCCTATGGCACAAGCACTGAACTCTTTCCGCGGACTCGGTATGTCAGCCTTCGGAATGATCTCCTTCGCCTTTTGGTCCACCAGGTACAGCTTGTCACACATGAAAGTCTGGCCACCCAGAAGAAAAAGCGAATGGCCGGTTTTGCGGGGTCTGGCACACAAACTAGTGACCACTCCATCATTCTGTAGGATCTTTAACTTGCATCGTATCGATTCTTCTACTATCTCTTTGCTTTTCCTTTGCTTGGTGATAAGTTCTTCCATTGCCACATTCTCCATCAGGTATATGGCTGGCAGTAGGGCCAGTCTCACTGTCTGCAGTAGCTCGGGCAGGTAACAGTGACGCTTACTCAGGTCATAGTTGACCCAGTTGATAGCTGATTCATACACGAGCCTTTCATCCTCAGTTTCTAATTCTTCACTGGAAAGGAGCTGCACTACCATGTCTTTTGGCAGCTGGAGGAAGTCTTCGCTTTTACTGATACTCTGGAAGTTGCTAAGGCACATCCTCCAAGAGAGCTCATAAAGCTTGGTGCACTGGTGAGCATCTGACAGCAGCAGCATGCCAAGACAGTTGGTAGGATGAAGGTTTTTCTCCAGAAACTCTGCACAAGCATCCCTGATGTCCTGGAACTCTAGCATGTCGCCGGCCTCCAGCAGCGACTCTGCGTTCTCCTCATTGATGATAACCCTGGAGGAATACGCATAGTCCAGAAGCAGCTCCAAGACCTCTGGGTGGATGGAGTTATGGAAGTTGACTTCGCTGTCCTGGCTCTCTTTCAGTCCTCCGCTGAACATTGCTTCAAAGTAGCGGCTGCAGGCAGCCAGGACAGCTCTGTGGCAGGGGAACGACCTGTTCCCAGCATGGAGAAGAACGTCTGTAAAGAGACGCTGCTGACGCAGAAGGTTCAGGTGAGTCAGGACACTATCAGCATAGGATGACTTGTGGAATAAATATATGTTTATGGAGCCAGTACTGGCCCTAGATTTGCGATTTTCATGCATGCTGACTGACATCTTCCACACCTACAAACAAAGAAAATATATATATATATATATAAATGACATTAATGAGAGTTTAATTCATTTTCTTTTTACATAACAAGAAGGGTATCTATTATTCACTATAAGATGAGGGGGGGGGATAAAAAAAAAAAAAAGCTTAATTTGTAGATGACTGGACAGAGAATTGCATGTACCTCTGGCATGTGTTTATTTTTTGTAAGATGAGTTTCATAAATGACATACTCTAAATTTGTTGCCCAAGAGCAGGTTTGTCTTGGGAAACCTGATCTCCAACTTCCACAGCAATACAGTAAGCAAGTAAGTCAGAGGAGAAAGAAAAGGAACCAAGGCTGATTTTCTCACCCTTCCCCAATCTAGTCCAGCTGATTCATTACATATGTACATATGCACATGCTTGAAACATTCTCCTGTACTGAATCATAGCAGGAAGAGCTACCAGACAGAATACCTAAGGAATGTCAAAAGCGGCATGATGAACAAAAAACTACTAATCCCATTAGGAAGCTTTGCTTTGTTACAACAATTCCATATGCAACAGCGGAGAATGAAAAGGGGAACCTTAAAAGGAAAACTAAACAAGGATCATAAGTTTAGACTTGCAAAATCTTTTAAAAAAAAATAATATTACAATTGGATTTCAGAGATTACATCTTGAACTCTGCCAGTGGCCGCCTGCTGCAGTGATACAGCACACACAACAGGCAGAGTCAGCAGAAAGATGTTTTCACTGCCAGATGAAGTCATAAAGGCATCACCATGCTGTGGCTACTTCAAGAGCACAAGTCATCGACTGCTACTGGCTGCTTTTGAGATGAGGAGAATATATCCTATACAGTTCTATTCCTGACAAGCACAGTGCTTCTCAGTCCTTATCAGGTGAATGTTCCTGTTATCTGCCATGATATGCAGGGCTACACAGGGCTACATATGATTACTGGAGTAAGATTTCAGATTTCACTAAGAATTGTGTCAAAACAGCACAGAGTACACAGGAAGAGGGGAATACTGGGAGTTTAATTTAGAGCTGGTGGCTGAAATGAATATTGCAATGAATAGGTGAAGCATACAGAGCCCAGTGCAGACTATGGCTGTGACTGCTACTGTTATAACCTCTCTTCTCACTCCAAACTGCAGAGGAAACTTGGAGAAAGAAGAGAACCAAGCTTCCTTAATTGCTACGATACTCTCTTAAGCAGAGTCCCTTTCACTGCACCTTCAAATAAGGATCAGGGCAAAAGCCTACCTGGGAATCTCCTAGTCCTCAAAGTCAGAGCATGACCTGGGGCCACCTGCAGAGGTTTTTCATGTGGATGTACTTCCCTCTCTCACAGACTTGCACATTTTCATATTCCTGAGCATGTTTAAGCAGTACACAACCATACAACTTTATTCCCACATTTCATGCTTCAAGCTGACACAAGAGCCTCAAGAAACAAACAAAACACAACAACCAAAAACAAAACCTTTAATGAATGCACTTGTTTTTCTAGGTACAAAACCCTCAACAAAATCAAAACCATACATGATTCACTTGGACAACAGACTTCACTTCAGAATTTCCTATTTATGCATAATGGAGGATACACACACTGCGCCACATGTGCAGCACAGCCAGTACTATTCTGCATTGCTTAAATAACATGCAGAACAATCAATTTGTCACATATAACAGAAAGTTTGTGACACATCTTTCACTTCAGTTGCAGAGAGAGGAAAAAAAATAAAAATATATAATAAATCAAACCCACCTTCAAGCCAACATGAATTAAAAAACAAAGAGGCACCTTAGTGTAAAACTACCATAACCCACTTCCTTTAATATGGAAAATGACTTCCCTGGTACCATTCAACTGGGATTGAAAAGAGCAAGCAAAACAGTTCAGTGTAGAGTGCTCAGTCCAAAATCCTTCAAAGCTCATAGGAATCCTTTCCCATCAGAGCCACAACCCGAGTACCTGACACACAAAAGTTTGGAAAGGTGTTTTAAAACTCTGGTCCCATCACCAGTCTACAGAATGCATTGATACCAAGCACCTAGATACAGAGCAGCTTCAGGAGGCTGGTACATCTTCTCAACGCAAACTCTTTCATAGGATAAAATGAAATTACCTTTAAAACAATTCTATTAGCTAGCAAGGAGAATGGTGTCTGACTTTGATGCCATTCAAGGATCTTCAACACTAGTCTCAGGCTAAAATTACCTACTTAATTTACAACCAAAAAGATTATACTGACCACATACTCTCTCAGGCTGAAACCTGCTGGAAATGAAGGATTACAGAAAGGGTCATGGCTTAAAATATATATACACAAACAGTGGGGAGACAGGTGGGAAGAGCCATTCACCAACAAAGAATCCCCTAAAAGCCTTTATTACTTTTCCAAGCATCTTACCTTTTTAAGTGCCATCACAATGCAATACACAGCACTGTCTGGATCCCTACAGCTCAGCTTTCCTCACACTGAGGAAATAAACCTGCAAGGCCTCCTTTGCCAGGCTGTTGGATGGGAGCTGAACACTCACTGTGAGCCACCAGTATGAAACGATGGTGTCCAATGCCCCCTGCTCCCTGTCCCAGTCAAAGGAAGGTGCAGACAAACAGCTCTGGCATGCCAAGATTTCCACAGTATGTCAGGAAATACAATGCAGAAAACCTCTCACTATGCACTTAGGGTTCAGTATTAGGGCAAGTAAAGTTCACATCAGAGGCTGCAAATATTCAGCACCTACAGTCCACTAAGAACCACTAGCAAAGATCACTTGGAATGAGACCACAACCACAACAAAATAGATGCAAACTTAAAAAACTCACCTGGCAACTGCACAGACATTGGAGGGTACTGAGCTAAAAGCGCTTGTGGAAGGGAGGAACAGATTGCTGCATGCTGCCCAAGCCCACCCACAGCCCCAGTAAGAAGCACTGCTGTTTAAAAGAAATAATAATAGTAAGATAAGAAATGCAGCTACAGTAAGGCAGTCACATTTCACCCTACTAAAGGTGAAGACTTGGTCCCTCAGTGAGTACTGCCAGTTTTTATGGAGCACTTGCAGTGGTCTATAACTGTTTGGGTAACACCGTATCATCACAATGCCATCCACTGAGAAGAATTCAAGGTATGCCAGTTCACATTTAAGATAAGCTAACATACTTCCCCAAACAGAACAAAGATTCGTATCTACACGTATCTTTTCCTCCTCCGTGCTTGCTGAGATGAGCTCACACATGGACGAACCCTTAAGAGCAATTATCATCATTCACTAACGAGCAGTGTTTCTGTGAACATGTCTTTTTGCAGCTCCTGACAATTAGCTCCATCCAGAATCATACAAGAATGTTAAATGGTATAAATGACATCTCTGATTTCTCCGTTTGGTGCTGGAAATTATGCAAGCCTCAAATACTTCAGCGGAGGTAATTTACAGTCAGTGAGCAAATGTTCATCTTGAATAAAATGAGTCAACTCCCTTCAGGCAGCTTTTCCTTAGAAATAATAGTATTAGTATGTAAAAAACAAGAAGCGGTCAGTAAATTACAGATATAGATTTTATCTAGGAACAGAGGTTCAACCAAGACTTTGATTTATAATTACACTTCAACAGGCAGCTCGTCACAGCAGCCCTGTAGTAAACACGACTTTAAAACTGAACAACAGACTCCCTGCCCTACTTCTTTGCAGCTCTGCAGCGTGCAGGTCACAGCCTAAATCAAATGAAGAATTAAGTATTTTCAAATTACCGACACAGCCACGATGATAGACTCGTTTTCATACGGGTCTGTAATTACTTGGGGCTGGTGGAGTTTTAGTGTAGAATCAGTGAAACTGCCGGGGAAAAGGAAATCTGCCATACATCCCATTGATCTGACTGATACCGCTTTCAGTTGCTAACCCCGCGGCGATACCGTCGGTCTCGCTCAGCCGAGTCCTGATCCTGCCTGAACTCCTCTAGCACAAGCTTAGCGGCTCCCCAGGACCTGCAGTAAGATGGAAAGCAGAGCACGCTGCTCCTGCGAGGAATGCAACGCTGCTCACCGCACGCAGACAAAGAAACCCAGCTCTAAATTCCCTATAGTTCACTCCATCGCGGTGCCTTAACAACCCTCCTCTCTGAAATAAAAATTTACGGTTTTCTTCCCAATCTGATGCAGAAACAGTGCGAGAAGTCAAAGCGCATCTGTTTTTCTTTTCAGAGCAACAACCACGTGGAAAAGTTTCTGCTCCAGAGCAGGCGGAGCAGCCCCGCTGCCAGCTCCGGCAGCAACGCGGCGCATGTCCTTCCTCCGTGCCTGCCACAGCCGAGGGATGCCCCGGCCCGGGGAGGCAGCCCGGCAGCCTCGCAGCAGCATCCGGCGCTCCGCAGGACAGCCGCGTACCGGAGGCACTCAATCCCAGTGCCGGCAACCAACCGCTTCCCCGTTGCGGGCAGGAGGAAGGGACGGAGCGGTGCCGAGGAGCGGCTGCGGCGCAGCGCCTCCCTGTCCCACCCCGGCTGCGCGCACCCCACGCTGCCCTCCCGCCTCCCGCCTCCCTCCTCGCGCGGCTTGCCGGGCACCGACTTACAGCGGCTGCTGCCGAGCGGGCGTCCCTCGGCCTCCGCGCATGGGAGGGGAGAGGCGGCCGTGCGGAGAGGCGGCCGGCGGAGGTGGTGCCGGCAGCAGGAGGCGGGCCGCGGCAGGGAAGGAGGAGAGAAGGACGCGAGAAAGACCGACCGCTGCTGGCACCGCCGGGCCGCAGCTCTGCCCCGTCGGCAGCGCGGGGACGGGGTATATGTGCTGGGGGCGGGGAGGCTATGCAAAGCGGATGGGTGACACCCGGGGGAGGGACGGGGAGGGGGCGGGCGGCTGGCTGGCTGCGCCGCGCAGCGCAGCGTTGCTGTCATTGGAGTTCGCGTTCCGGGGAAGGTGCAGCGTGTCCCGGCGCTGCTCCTCCAGGGCTGTGCGGGTGGCCGCGCTGCGGTCCCAAGGAGCGGTCGGAGCTCGCTCCGCTATGCGGGCACAGGGATACCCGCGCGGGTGCGGGCAGAAGCCGGTATCCAGCTGCCGGCTCTGCCCCGCGGAGAATTCGAGTGCAGCGCCGAGCGCTGGGGTAGCTCTGTGACTACGCGCTGCAGCGCGAGGTTGCGCCTGGCTTTAGTTACTTCCCAGTTAACGAAGTATGAGAAAAACGCACATGTGCAAAAGGCTGATGTGAAAAATAAACACAGACAAAACAACAGTGTTTACATAATGGCGTTGTGTTGCTGATTTACTCTTTGCTAATGCTACTTGCAGCAATGGCGTTAGTCTAAAGAGGCTTCAAGAAAGATATGAACAATTTGCTTACCCCCACCAGCTCACAGCTGCATGTAACAGTTTGCACAATTCATTTGTTCATCATAAGGAAACATCACCGTTTCTTCTGTCAGAAAAAAACACCCCTGTAAGCAATTCACTAGCATGCATATGGTTACTTGTGTTCCTGTTGCACTCCATCGCCGCAGATAAACATAAGCTTAGTGTATAGCAGGACACATCTGAAGCTCTGGAGAACCTGGGGATAACAGCAAAGCATGTTCATTTCAGTTAGACAAAGAGCGGGTGAAAGAGTAATCTCTTTCATTCATATGTATGTTTACAATAGTTTGATTATGACGTGAAATGCTGTAGATTGCAAGATTTAAAATGTTGCATATCTATATGTAATAAAGTGTATTTCAAAGCTGCCTAGGTGTGAGAAGCTCTTGGAAATTGCAGATCATCTTATACAGTGGGTATTCATGGACACGAGGGCCTGATCTGGTGCTCATTTCAGTCAAGTAGCACTAGTGGATTCTGGATTCATGACTGACTTTTCTAGCACCATGGGCTGTCATGTTATGAATTTGGCTTTTTCCTTTCGTCCTATCATGTTCCATAAAAACTGATCCTGCTTTCTCCCATTTTTCCTCCAACAAAACAGTCAGAGATTCCAGTCAAATCCTGCCCTAGTAGAACAAATTCCATTATGGTGCATTCTGCATAGTCTAGTGTTGTCATCCCTTACGACTAAAAACACGAGGTCACATAATTTCATACAGTGTCATGTTTGTTCTCCTCCCTCCACGCAGGCAAAATAATCACCAGGAGTGAAAAACAGAAATGGGATGGCAGTGTTAGATAGGCTGTAGTTCAGCAGCCACACCTTTTATGTGAGTCTGTTTTTGCTCCTAGTGATGAAGAATGGTGGGGGGAAAATAAACTCTGTAGAGAGGACAATATGTAAGGCTTATGCAGCTGCTCATGGCACGCATATTTGGGCAGTGCTCTGGGTGACTGAAATGAGACAGTAATCCTCTGAGCGACCTCCATGAAACAAGAAATCTGTTGAGGTTAATGAGGGCAGAATAATTGGATGAAGCAACATGTTTCCTGTTGGAGAAACAGCCATAGAGCCAGACAGCCCCTTCTGTGTGCATGTAGCAGCACACATGCACTGTGTGAAACAGTGCTACTGGTGGGAGAAGAGAAGGAAAAGAAGAACTCAATAGTCTTCTGTCAGATCCACAACTGGAAGCTCTACAAACCACAGGAGCGGCTCTCTTACATGTCTTCATGAGAACTACTTTTCATGCTCAGGAGACAAAGAGCATCCGTACCACCTCTAGTCCCTCCTGAAGAGGTGTTAGGACTAGGTAGCTCTGGTTGTAAATGCAGCTCAGAACACATTCATAACTGGAGTGCTCGCCTAGTTAGCATGGGATAAACACTCAACAAATTAACCTGGTCCAAAGCAAATCTTTGGCCCAGTTTACATTGGTCTAAGTCAGGTCACATTTAAACACAGTTCCGGTTAAGCCAGTTTTGTAAATGGGCCAATCTGTATTTTGACACTGCTGAAAACAAAGTTAGCCTAGCCTATCCCAGGACATAGCTTAACATGCCCACTGAACTAGTTTGAACATGTTTCTCCCAGCATTCATATGCCAGGATAGATAGGATCTTTGAAATATTGCTAAATATCACGATTTTATCACAAATCACAAGACAATCAGCATTTTTCTCAAAGCTCCAGATTCTGGAGTCATGTGAAAATGATCATCTCTCAGGGCTCATATATATTTTTTTTTCTTTTTAATAATAAGCTTTAATGATAACTACGTGGAATGGAAGTGCGGCCTTTGAAAATGGAAGGCATAAAAAACCCCTGTATATTTTCACCTCTGGATCTCTAAGTGCCACATTTAACTGCAGTGCAACTGGGGTAGCAAAAACTTCTTTGTTCCACTCAAATCCAACTTGCTATGTTTAAAACCACTCCTGGTATAACTACATGAGTTTCATCTCCCAGCGTCATTTAAATTGGTTTGGCTTCTGTGTTGAGACAAGTCCTTGGATCACTGAATGTATGGCAAACTTTATAACGTGGACTTTTTGACTCTTAAGAGTTTTGCAGGCATGGCTCTGCAGCTGAAACACCTTCCAGACTACCCCAGCCACACCAGCAGGAGCTCTAACACAGACTGAACTGTACTAGCAAAATAATCCATTTGCCAGTCCAGATTCCCACAGTCAGGAGATTGAAATACTTTTTTTGTTTATTTGTTTGTTTTGTGTTGTTTTGTTGGTATCACTTTCATCTACATTAGTAGGGTTTGCCAGTACAGCTATCTTGGCAACCCTTTTAAATGCAAATCAGCTGTATGTGCCCACAGCACAGGCTGAGATCTCATTTTTAATGCTATTAAACAGCTGTGTCTTGGGCATTTGCCTTGTTAGACTCTTTTAACCACATTATTTTGTTCCACTGCTAAATAAACAGCATGGGGTTAAATGTATTAGTGTAATTTATCTTCATTCCTTCTTAATTTACACTTTGAATGAATTAATTAGGATGATCTAATTAACACTGTACAATAGCAGTACCAGTGCCAGCGATCTCTCCAGAGGATGAGGCCAGGAGCACCCCTCAGTGACCCACACCTGCTTTCCTTATTATTTCTCTTTGATGAGCTTCTCCAGATGAGCCTGAAAACAGAGGTTCAGTGGATACAGCCCAGTGTGACCTAATGTGCGCCAGGGCTGTTTGAAGCTACCGACAGGAGGTCAACACTGAACAGTTCTTAGCAACAATTACACCAGCTTTTCCATTGCTTTTTTGGGGGGTGTAAGTCCTTCTTTGCCTTGCTCTCCTCACCTCTGCAAGTGTTAATTTTTCTAAAGGATTATATTCAGCCAGAATCCCCCTTAGATGTCATTCCTGCATGGCATGGCAGATAACATCCAGTGCTCCCTGGAAACCAGCAGCAGCACTAAGGGGCAAATTTTTGGGTAAGTGGCACGGAACTGCTACCCTCTAAAACATTTGTTCTGCCTTGCTATGACAAATGGCTGTCGAGTCCCTCACCTCTTGCAAAGCATATGAACACTGGCACATCTGAAGTCAGTGAGCTACAACATCATACGGTGTGTAAGAGAAAGGAAATGATAGGCCTTGGTTTCTACGTAAGGCTGAGTATGTTCTACACAAAAGATTTTCATTAATCAAGGGGCTAATGTAGCTTTAAAATAACATTATAGATGTGTGTAATGTTTGGAATGAGAAAAATTTTCACCAAAGATTTCTTAATCCTCAGGAGAATCCCTTGGAAAAGCCTTACTGTTGCATCTAGTCCAGAATTCTCATTATTCCAGCACTATGTGCTAATTAAAAATAATAATAATAATATTGAGATAAAAAGTCTCAGACTATGAGGAAAAATCTTCTGCTTTGTTTATAATCCCTGTGTGCTCACTGTACCATTTTCCAGTCCTTCTTGCCCTTTAGATACCCAAAAACAGTCTCTGCTACCTTGCTTTTTATTTTTTTGCTGACTCTATATTGCCTGCTTGGTCTCCCTCTTAGTAAGAAAAATTGTTCCTTGCTGGTGAAGACAGTAGTGACGATAACATGCTTTTGACCAAGTTTGATTAGCAAGGCTTCCCCATTTTTTTCTGGCACGCAAAACAGTTCCCAGAGATACATGGTCCAGCACAGCGGTGGGGATACCACTGAAAAGAGGGGTCAATGACATTCAAGGTGACGATCAGCAAAAGTCTTAGCGTCGGACGCTCAGGAGAATTCAATTGCCTGTCCTGAACTCCACACAGAGGCAGTTCCTTGCTTCTTTTCAGGAGCTGCCTCCAGTCTCGCCCTTGCAGTACTTTCCCTTTGCTTCTCTCTTGCTACGTAGCAGTGGCCCCCAGTGGTGACAGCTGAGCTGGCTTCCCGTTTCAGGTTATTCCAGTCTGCTCTGAAAAGCCTCCACGCTCTAGCAGGAACTTGGCCTAAGGACTTGCGTATTCCTCACATCTCCCACTTCTGTAGGGCCAGTTCCTTCGCACTGAGGGTTCAACTCAAAACACCTGAGCGTGGAAGCAACAAACACTTAACAATCTCTGAGTTGCTTCTTACGTTATTCATTTAGTCTTTTAGAAGGGACTAGACAATTAAAACAGAGAACAGCAGTGTGTCATCCAGGGAGATCTCTAAGTGATTTTTCTTTTTCTCTTTCTTTTTCTATCTTTTTTTTCTTGTCTTCACCTTTTATGTTAGTACGGAAAGCAGGAAGACAATAATGTATTCATGCAAATGAGTAGCTTTGGTTTTGTAAGGATAGGAATACACATCCCAGTAGCTATGCTTACATTCTTAAGCATCAGTGTGCATTGAAATAGAAAGTATTTAAGGTCTTTCAATACTTAAGGACCGTTTAAGGACTTTTATTCAAAGTATTTAAAGATAAGGACTTTTGACACCAAATGGGAATACACGCTCCTTTCTGGTGGTGCGAATTTAGTCGCGGAAGTTTGCAACCACAGAAATCTGCACGTTAAAAAATTTATGTTTTAGCTTGGTGACTTGTTACATTGTTCCCTCCCCTACATGCTATTTTGCCCACAAATCAGAAGGAATTAGTGTATTCCAACAGCTATCACCCCGGAAAAAAAAAGGGCAACGAACGTCACATTCTTCTTAGGAGAACATTTCTGACTTTGTCAGGTAGATAAGAGGAAGCATGAGAGAATTTTTTTTTACTTCTATTCTTCAGTGCCTGAGGGACACCGAGTTAATCTGCCCTTACAGATGTATAAGTAGATCAGAACTTTGGGGTACAAGTTCAGGTTGCTCAGCCTGTTTGTGTATCACTGCTACTAATGTCTATTGTACTCAGTCAAAGCAAAGGCCAACATATGTCTTCACTGAATTCCAGAATCCCAGAGCAGCTGAGGTTGGCAGACACTTCTGGGTCCATCTGGCCCAACACCTGCTCAAGCAGAGACACCCTGACCAAAGTGTCCAGGGCCATGACCAAGCGACTTCTGAAGATCTCCATGGAGACTCTGCAACCTCTTTGGGCAGCCTGTGCAAGTGCTCAGCCAGCTGCACATCACAGAAGAGCTTCCTGGTGTTCAGAGGTAACCTCTGGTGTTTGGTGTTCATGCTTCTTGCCTTTTGTTCTGGCAACAGACACCACTGACAAGAGTTTGGCTCCATATTTTTTCACACCCTCCTTTCAGGTATTTATATTCACTGATGAGATCTCCTGGAACTTCCTCTTCTCCAGGCTGAATAGACCCAGCTCTCTTAGCCTCTCATCAGGGCTCCAGTCCTTTCATCACCTTTGTGGCCTGTTGTTAGATGCTCTCCAGCATATCTGTGTCTCACACAGGGAGTCCCACAGCTGCACACAGCTGCACACAGCGCTCTAGCTGTGGCCTCACCAGTGCTAAGTAAAGGAAGAAGGACCCCCTCCCTTGACCTGCTGGCAGTGCTTCACCCAATGCAGCCCAGGGTTCCACTAGCCTTCTTCTCAGCATGGGCACACTGCTGGCTCATGTAATTACTGGTTCGTGTCTTGTAGTCATGCTTTCCATTATCATACACATACATCTCAGAGCACTAGTTTCCAAACTACAGGCTGTGAGGTCATGGGAAGTGGTCCACAGAACCAAACTAAAATGTAAAGTTTATACTGTTTTCAATTTAAAAAGTTAGATGGTAAGAATACATGAGAAATTTGGAAGCATAACAAGGTTTGCCAGGGACCGCTGCTTTACAGAGACAAAGAGCAGAGAATTTCCTGATTTTTATGGGATTAGGACAGATCCAGACAAGCATTGTAAAGCAGGCTTGTTTGTGTAAGTATGGCTTTATTAATTTTCCTGCTGAACAATTTACCACAAACATCTGGAACAGCATTATTAGTAGTTTTGAGGGCACATTAATTCTGGATGTTCTTAAATAGCATTTTTTTTTAACCTAAGAACACTTAAGAAAGGAACACTTCTGAAGGCACTTGGCAGAACATGAGAAGGCTAAAATAATCTTAGTTACCTAGTCGTATTCTGTGAAGCTTGATGGCTGTGAGGACTAAGTAACCTGATTCCATACATTTTAGCAGGATGAAATGTGTCCTATTGAGCTGGTATTTCTGTGGTTTAGATCTAACTTTTGAATATGTTGCCTACAGCAGGGGTTGTTTCCCAGGCATTCAGATGCACGAGTAGCCTCATCAGCCGATGCCTCTTTAATGAGAAAGACTTAAAAGGACACATTTCGTTTGCTTTAAAAGACCTGTTTGTGTACTCTCTCAAAGCATTTATTCGAAACTTTATTGTTCATGTGTACAAAGGAAATCAACGCTGTCACACAGCCTGTGCGTTATACCAACACTTAGATTCTTTCTGAGGTCCTCCTTCATGGTGCTGTTTTTAAGCAAGCCGTTATAGACGGACCTTGCTGTTGGTGCATTTAGATCTGCAGCAAATACTTTTAAACAAAGGATTAACAGCTTAATAGCCAAAACCTTGCAAGTTTCATGTTCGACAGTGGGAGGAAACCAGATTCCTTAGTTGGCTTGTATTCCAGAAGTCCCATTACATCTCTGCTCTAAATATTAATCCGGATGATTTCGTTAAGCCTAAAACAAGTTAGAGGGCTTAAAACTGGAAGGATGTCTAGTGCGGGCAAAGCTTCAAAACCTTCCTAACACAGCGAATGTGGCATTTACTCTGATTATTGATTTGCACCTTCAAAGCTCTGCTTTATTTTAGGTTAATGGAGTTTAATTAGAGATCTGATTGCTGTTGAAAGCAGTAAGAACGAAACTGTGGATGCTTTATTTGAGCTTAAGCATTTTCTGGCATTTCTCCCAACCTCCAGGACATGTCAGAACATGCTTCTACTTTCCTACCTGAAGAAGGAACCACTTGGCATGTCAACATATGTGTATTTTGGCTTAAAGAAAAGACAGCACTTTGGAAAAACAAAGGGGAGCTTCTGCCTCTTTGTAACAGGTCACTCGTTAAGAAGTAATAGAGGTAATACATTAAACTAGGAAGAACTTGAAGTGCGGAGTTGCGGGTTTGCTAACCGATCGCTTGGGCTTTCTAAAAGCCCCAATAACAGCTAACACAGCTGCCAGATTTTTATGCAAATTAAGGCTTCAAGCATATGCAAACAATCCTAAAACACACCTGAAGGATTACCTGAGCTCCTAAGATGCTTCGAACATACCTTCTGTTTCTCTTCTAACCCAGGAACATTTCAGTTTCCCTTCAGCTGGGAGTCACTGTGACTCCAGTAAGTTAAATGGGGAGAAATCTTGGGGGGTGTAAAACATCTGACAAATAACTCTAAGTGATTTCATAAGACATAACTGCTTTTTCCAGATCACAGTCTGACCAAAAGTGGGAAAAGGAAAACAAAAAGGACTTCTAAGAAAAATAAGCACAGTACTCTCATTTACTCTTGACACAGCAGATTCCACATTGTTATTACATAATCAATAAAGGAAACTACTTTAGGCTCCCTCCTGGGGAAGGTCTCATGGAGATGTGTTTCTGCATGACAGCTGTGTTGTCAGAATGAAACAGTTTTAAACTTTCTAGAGTACCCACTTTTTATTTCCTACCAAATTAATGTGCGCATTAATGTGCAACGTTCTAAAATATACATTAAGTAATGAGATGTGCTTTAGGTTTTCTATGCTATTGCCTCAATATAAAGTAATAGGTTTGAAAATACATTAGTAACACAGGGCTCCTGGTTCATACAAATATAAACCAAAAGCATTTGCCAGTGGTTTTCAGAGTAACATTGAACAAGGACTCATTGTAGACTCTGTAACTTGTCAAACCTTCCTTCTACTATATCCTAAATATCCTGTGTACAAAATGCTGTGTATAGGATTCTATGCATGTATGCTACATTTTAGCATACCTTAATACACTTCCACATAAAAAGTAAGCACAAACAATTCCAGTCCATTGTATTCAGGGACCAGAAATAAATAATAAATAAATAAATAAATAATCAATAAATGAATTTCTAAAAATCCTTCAGTAATTTCGTACCATGAAAAGGTTTTAGGGTTTGGAAGAAGCAGAAATCTCTTCAAATTTCCATCCCTCTCCAAGCATTAGATGGTCATGGTCACAGCACCACAACTACCATCTACTACCATCGAATTACCATTCCTTGCTGGCTAGATGCAATGCTTTAGGAAACCTGTGGCAGATGATGCCTTGTCAGGCTGTCTGGGACACAGACACCCTCTCGTGGCTCTGACTGGGAGATGAGCACAGGGCAAAGCAAGAAATAGCCAAAAGCTTGTGAGAAATAACCTTACTCTAACTGCATGAGCAATCAATTGTTATCAGCGAATGTCAGCTAACTTGGAAGGCACGAGGGGAATCCTGGCTGTCTTGTAACTAGAAGATAGAAGATCAGAGATATGGTTTTGTCTCAGTATTATAGAACTATGCAATTAAGTTTAGTGAGGCAGACATTCATTTACATATTCCAGGTTCACAGGAATAAAACTGACTCTGCTGCCCCATTCTTATATACATCCTTCCTCATATTTTTATTATAACTTGTGATTCAATTACTTATTCTTAATAGATAAGCATATTCTTAAGGAAATCATGGCAATAGTACTTTCTCCCTTGTTTTCTGCATGTATTGCTCTTTGTACATTCCAGTGTTGCTCCATCTTGGGATGGTGCATTCAGACCATGTCCTGGACATCCATTTTTTCTCTGCTGCCCTCCTAAGTTAGCTGTATTTATCCGTAAAGGTAAAAGGAGCTGCAGAGAGAGAAGCCTGCCAAGTGCACAGCCAAAATACACTTGGTCACGCCCTGGTAATGGACTGACTTTGGAATGACTGCACAGATTCCACCCCGATAGGTTTGGTACCACACCCCCTATCTGATCCACTCATTTCAGTATATCCCACAACCATGCAAAAATAGGCCTGACCTGTAAATGCCTGCAGGCATTGTTGTCCACTCTACCCTGATCTGAACCAACAGATAAACTCAAAGTTTCTGAAGTACCTTTTCCCAACACTATTAATGAAGGTTAAAACCCGGCTACTGGGAAGTAATGGGAACTTTGCCAGTGAGTGCTGACGCCTCTGTTATTTTGTTCCTTGGCTTCCTAAGTGGAAGCTGCCAATCATGCTGTATTACACTGTAATTTTATTAGGCATCCAATCGCAATTTCCGCAAAGTACAGACAAGTTATCCTTTGCCTTTGCTGGGAACAGAATCGGGCGCCTTCAGCAAACCACCAAATTCTCTATACATTTATTTTGCTGGAAGATAGAGTTCTAAACGTCTTGGCTTCAAACCACACCTTATGAACTGATAGACTACAACATTATGATATCGAGTACATACGGCATCAAACTCCTAGCATCAGGCCTATTTTCTGACATTTTCCCTTCTTTCAGGAGCTCAGGATTTTACAGTTTCCTTCTGGATAGCAAAGTCTGTAAACCAGACAGTGGTAGATTCCATGTTATATTATTCTGCACATTATAATACAAAGTATCAAGAAAAATAAAATAAAAATCCACTTCTCATTTTTCATCAGAAAATCAACTTGAACATTATGAAAATGTTATTGTTTCGGACTCCGCCTAGAGGTATGTATTTTTACTGTGTCTTTTTTTTTTTTTTTCTTTTTCTTTTTTGTCTGATTATTTTTAAAACAAATAATAAATCTACATGACAAAACACATGACTAATCAAATTAGGCAATCTCCTTAAAATGTTGGCGCCTTGGCACAGCAGCTATTGGCAGAACTGAAAGCAGTAGACAGATATGGCTTAAACCTCCTTCCTCTCCATGTTTCCCTTTCTCCAGTTCTAGCTACAGCGAAGGCAAAAAGCCACCTCTATTCTTTCTACAGTGGTTACTTTTAGTAGCCCTCAGGAAGAGAAAGCAGAAAAACAGATGGCCTGAATAGACAGAAATCAGAAGGTAGTAAACATCTACCCACATGGTAGATGTGTTACGACAGTCTGGTGAAGACTGGCAGTGTGCTCCAATATCTTCAAACTGGTGTTGGGCCTGGCGTTACCATCTCGCAAGAGAAAAGTATCTTTTCTGGCCTGACTCTGGAAGTCTGAGCCTTCAGCTTTGTCAGCTGTGATATAGCTGATGGTTCATCTGGGTTCCAGGAAATCCAGAATGACCACTTCTTCCCTATTCCAAAAGACAGCACACACCACTTCACCCACTGAAGGCTGCATCTTGAATTTTTTCTTTGATGGCAAATTCACATCTCACCACTCAGTGGACTCCTGCTGATGGTGGTGGCACCATGTCTTGTCACTGGTAATAATGTGACCCAGGAAACTGTTCTGTTACCTTTAGCAAAGCATTGTTTCAGTAGGTCCCAATAAAGTTTCATACAGTTTTCTTCTTGTTCTTGTGCAAGCATTTGTGGAACCTACCTAGCACAAACTATGTGAGATTCCAACATGGCCACCATAATTTCCAACATATTGAAGCCAATATTCAGCTCTGTACATAGTTCTCTGGTCATATCTGCTGATTTACATAGACGAGATGATGAAGATGCTCTTCATTTTGTGGTGTGAAAGCTCTGCATGGCCATCTGGAATGTGGCTTGTTTTTCACATTGCTGTCACCACTGCTGAAATGCATCACCCGTTGTCTCACTGTGTTCATATCCACTGCTTGGTCTCCAGAAACATTCAGCAACTGTTGATGAATGTCAGTGGGTGCCATTTTCTTGCATGGAGGAGTTCAATGACACATCTTTGCTTCATATGCATTTCCATGTCAGATGCCAATTTGTCAGAGTGCCCTCTGCTGCCATCTGTCACATGACAATATGGAGTGGAATACTGGTAGGAAGGTTCAGCGTCTACTGCCGTATGAACATCCATCACTGACATCATGGGCTGACACAATAAAATAGGAAGCACTACTTTTGGAGCAGCCCTAGTAGCAAGAGGTATTATGTGAGTTTCTGATGCTATTCATTCACATTAGGACTATGAAAACATTTACACAAAGTATCCCAGGTAACGCAAGTAACTAATGGCTACAAGAAGCATGAGTTAAATAACATGATCTGACTACTTCTGCTGACAAATTAAACTGCAAATAGAATACACAAGCATTAGAGCTCACTGAACAAAAGAGATTACTTACAGACAGCCAAAAGAGAAAGCAACATCTGTTATGAGGGTCCATACAAGGAAAATATTAGCATTTAACTGCAATCAAAACCATTCCACAGTTCTTAAAATCCACGGGTCATTTTAAATGTATACTATTTTATTTGAAACCTGATCTTTTGCAAGATTTTCTTTATTGCTTAAAAAAGCTTTTATCCAAAATATTTTGCAATAAATATTGAAATTCTTTTCAACAGGTCTTACTCTTTACACAGAGCAATACTGCTCACAAATGCCTTTTAGTTATATTGTGGTATCTCAGTCGTGATTCAGTGCTTACATAAATCTATCACTGAGAGTCTTCAGAGTCATAGCTTTCAGATCACAACTCTCAGGCTTCACAGTGTACTTGTAAATGAAACTAGCACAAAAAATGAAACCTTCAAAGTAATCTCTAAGTTCTGAGAAGTATGATTGTGCATTGATTGTGTATTGAAGGAATGATTATTTCCTAAGCTGATCCTCCCCTGTTGTGGGTAGTACCTCTCTCCCACAAACTCTGCTAGCAACTACAAAAAACTGTAGAAGATTCTGCACTAAATACTGAAAGAAAGCAAACATTCCTTCCTGTGTTCAATCTCAGCCACACAGCTCCTTACTTGACTGCATTGGTTTCCTGCTGTGCCTGCGGTATGATTTGCACACAGGGGTAATCTCAATGACCAACAAGTGTCAGACACAGGCAGCTTGAATTTACTTGAAAAAAGGAGGGCAACATTTTTTATTTTTCCATTTAAAAATAAACAAATATTTAGATCTGAGCTTTTGAATGATTCTAGTGTTTTGACTTAGAATTTCTTTTTTTTTTTTTTTTTTTTTTTTTTTGCTTTTTTTTAACAGAACCACATTGTGATGCTCCACTTATCTAAATTACACAGTACATACCACTGCTTTAGCCCATCTCTATCAGGGCTACAGATTTCATTGTAAGTCCAAATGGAACTGTATTACTAGATTCAAGGGTTGACAGTAACACTGCTTTAATCCTGTACTTGAATGTAAGGTCTCTTTCTCTAAGTCACAATTTGCTTTTGCTTTTTTTTTTATGATGTTACTGAACAAGGCATGTATATCCACACCATTACAGATCAGAAAATAAGGAGGAGGTACAAATCCAGGAAGAGTTCTTCATAGGAGAAATCTGAACTAAAGGATGCCTGGGTTGGAGGGAGAGATGAACAATATAGATTAAAAAGTAATCTAAGCACAGTATTCTGGATCTCCTGAAGTTTAAGAGTATAGGGATTTAGAAGAACTATAAAAGAAAGAGCTGAAATACTTGAGACAGGAAATGATTCAATTATGAATAAGAATTTCAGCAGAGCCAGAGCTGAAGCAAGGAAAAAGCCAGGTGGTGCTGCAGAGATCATGAGAGATCACTGACATACACCCAAACTGCAGGGGGTGTAGTGAACTGAAGAATTGGTTCAGATTCAAAGATTGTTTCAAGACTTCTCGCCTTCAGTACTGCAGAAGGTTATTAAGCAAAGTATTGTATTAGTTGGACTGATCCTACAAGGTTAAAAAATAATGATAATAAACAATTAATAGCTGCCACGCCAGCATCCCTGCAGGCTCTTCCTGCCATTCAGTAACAGTTAAGGAAAGTGGAGATGCACTAGAGGAACTACAGTGGTATTCTGGTAATGACACCTGTCAAGGATGGCCTTAGTGTGCTAACTTTAAAAGAACCTTTAATATCTAATTGGAAATGCATATGCAGAGTATTTATTTGTTTACAGAGACACTGCAGACAACTAAAGAAGCTGTAAGAGAGATTTGACATTGATAGCTCTTTCACTGGTAATGATCACAGAGAGGAACATGGAACAGAAGGATTACAGTGAATGCAGGATATGGTAGGATCGTTTTATGTAGACAGAGCTTAGGGGCTCAGCAGAAATCAGAAATGAGGTAAATGAATCAGGTAAATGAAAGTAAGTCACGGGCACTATTCTTGAAAAAGCAGTTATGATTCAGGTTGAAAACAATACAAAGCTTAGATGAAGAAAGGGTCCAGAGGAGAAAACAGTGCAGTTGCATGCTTTTCAAGGCTGTTTGGAAAGTCATGATGACAAAAGCAAGATGGACAGAGTTCAGTGGAACCTCTTCTCCACTCTATATATGCTAAATTCACTGTAAGTGTATATACCATAGAAGAGTATAAAAATGGAGAGTGTACAGCTGGCTTTTTATGCAAAGCTGTTGTCTTAATGAGCAAATGTGAAAGTCCGAAGAATAAACATAAAAGAATTACTATTTCATAGGCTTGTAAATGTAGCAACAGTTCTAGAGAAGAAATAAACAACTCTTAGATAAAAGGATTCATGGATCACCTTCACTGGAGGAATAAGTTGATATTTATTAGCTTTTCTTTCTCTTTGCTTTCTCTTTTATTTCTTAAAATCAGCTCCAAATAAGTATACAACTAAATGTCAATTTGAATTATGTCTACAGTTTTCTGACAGATTCATTGCATTTTCAGGTTTACGTCCAACAGACTGACAGTTTCTAATCAATAGAAGACAATTCCCTTTGAGAGTTATTAAAATATACCTTCCATTTAAATGCAATAAAAAGCTTGACTGAACATGCCTCTGTTCCTCATAACACATAAATACCACATCTGGTCCATAAAAAACATGAGTTTGTATCAATGCCAGATACATATTATTACATGGAACTGTTTTATCCATCTAGCCTAATTTCCACATGTTTTATTACTTGCAGACAAGAGTATTGTCAAAATTGTTGCTGGAAGTCCATTTATTTCAAGAGGGCAAGGGACAGGAACAGCAAGCTAAGCTACAGGAAATGTTTGTGATACAGCTAATGGCAAATCACATGACTGAATCACCAGTATTATCATGTTTGAAGAGATGCACTTAAAAATTCAATTTCAGACTAAAATTTCAGTAGACTTCATTATAAATAGGAACTTATTCTTCCAGCAGCAAGTGCCACGTAACTGCAGGCAGTATTCATAATAAGCAGACTGAGCAACTAATGGAAATGAAATGGAAACAGTTAGTACAAAAAGCAATGGTAACTGCTGAGTTTTCCAAAAACGTATCAAGCAGTCGAATGAAAATACAGAGGGTACTGAAAACAAATTTACTTTAGACCATAGGTGTACAACACCTTGGCTTGCCTGGGTTGCACTGAGTGAAGAGTAGTTGTCTTGAGCTACACATATAAAATACGTGATACAGCTAATTTACATGAATAACAACACTTTTTTGTTGTTGTTTTGTTTTTACATTTTGTATCAAAGATTAAAGAAAGAGACTAGCAAACACATAAGACTAGTGGAATATTGGACCTTGTTTTTGTGAAACTAATGCATCAGGATGTTTCAACGGCAATGATTGCAATTCTCAATGAGTTCTCAGGGTCTTTGACAGAGATTTTTGATGAAATTCTACTCTTCCTGTGTTTCACCCTTGAAAACAGCTGCTCGGGAATCCCCACATTCTGGTATCAGTGCAGACAGTGCCCATCACACGCTGATGTTTGGCTGTTGCTGAGCAATGGGTGCATGCACAGGGCTGGTCTGCTCAGCTGGGCAGGGCAGAGCAGCCATCATGATGGCATGGGGCAGGGATCAGGCAGTGGGTTGGACTTGCTTGCCTTAGTTTCTCTAGTTTGGAGTTTGACTGTGGGATTTTTTCTCAGTCTTTTTATCTTTTTTTATTTTATCTGCCAGGGCAGAATTGTGTTTCCAAACATTATTTGAAATGAAGGTGACAGTTCTCAAGGAGCCATATGACATCTGAGAAGCTTGTTTGGATCATTCCCTATTGCATTACAAACCTCAGTCTTGTAAGATCTCTTAGTGTTGTGTAAAAATATGCACTGTATGAAGTAAAGGAGAGGATGAAAAATGTAGGTGAGTGTACAACATAAAGGAAAAGCAGCAGGCACTAAATAATAAAAACAGTGTTTCACCAAAATGTCAGAAGTGACAGTATGAGCACAGCAATGTAAAAATGAAACAGATCTAAGAATGCTACTAGAAAGTACACAGCAACAGGGGTTGGAAGGTAATAACTGTTTTTTCTCATCATTGAAGTACATTTCATTAAGCACAGGATTTGGTTTAGCGAGGCACAAGCTATACAATATGTGAAAACTACTAAAAAAACACACTGTTCTTGGAATATTTAGAGTTTTGGCATGATTTCTGACTTAATCCCTGAAAAAAACTTGCAGTGATTACAGTAAATCTGCTTTGGAATCCTATGCAAAATGGCATTATAAATGAATCTCCTGTCTTCTAACAGGTAACGCTGACCAAAGGCTCTCTTCTGTTCTGCAATATTTCCTATGCCATCACTGAAAACCTAGATGTTCTCCACAGTTCACTGTGTGTCCTATTCCAATTTACATAATACTTTTATATCCTAACTTCTTTTTTTTAAGTCCTAGGGATTAACACTGTTATCTTAAATAGTAAAGTATTCATCATGCTGCCCATAAAAAACATGATGGTTACTTCACTGCCACCAGTAGTTGCTCAGACATAAGTTAGGGTGGTCATTAATTACACATGCTACTTGTCAGGTTAAGGCCTGTCCTGCTGCAGAAATTTGTTCTCTCTTCTAAAGGCCCAGCGACTGCTCACTGATTAGGATTTCAGCAGGCTCCTTCAACCAGTCAGACAACTTGAGGTTTGCTGTACTGTCAACTACAGTACCATTACATCTAGGATTATGGAATGGCAGTCACACGGCACAGAAACTCTCCCTGGAAAACAAAAGACCCACTGCTGAAACTGAATGGTTTCCTTAGTGGGACTTTTCAGAATGGAAAGTGGCCAAAGCCCAGAGAGTTCTCACCTCCCCTCTCAAAACGTTTGTGTACAATGGTTGAACCTGCTGTGATAAGATTAAGGAAGTAATTAATATTTCTCAATGTATGCATCAGCTTCATCGCTACTGCATGATTTCCTCCCCCTTCTTCCAATTCGTTGTTCAATTCCAGTAAATGGAAAGCTATCTGGACAGAGAGCAGTCTGATTATCAATTGCTCAGACAAGATGGAGCATACAAGATAATCTTATGTATCAACAACACACACACACACAAAAAGGAAGACAGTGAATGCAATTGTGCAATGCTAGAAGAAAAAAGTTGTATACACCTGAGCAGAGTTTCTGTGCTAAAAACTTAAACAAATTGTTCCTTTTTGGATCCCATTAAGAAGCTCTGGCTAAATTAATCTTGAGGCTCTGCATGACTCCTGCTATTGAAAGTAAAAACAACTCAGCTTCCCTGTGCTGATGAACATTCTGACACCTCTAGGGATCAGATCTGTCACTTAGAATATGCCTGTACTGTATCTACTGGAATGAAGCTAAACTTAACTGACTACAGCAGTATAAACACATAATAGTGAGAGAATTCAAAACAAGCATTTTGTTACAAACATCATAGGATCTACATCCTTATGCACAATATGGATATTTTTTCCAAAGCTCAGAACATAAGGACTATAAAAACTAATGGTAGTGTTTATGTTAAGAGGTCTCCAAATACCTGCAAAGGAGACACTTCTCCAAATATTCCATACTAGCCAAAAATATGCTAACCAAGTCACAGAGATGGAAAAAACCCCACGCTAAAGTAGAACAGCTACAAATTATATGGCAGGTAAAATTGGCCTCATCCTCAATCTTTACTGTAATGCATTCACCTATGTCCCACTTCCATACATTTCTACTGAAAGCACCTGCAAGCTCTCCCTACAACATTGTTTTCCAAGAAAAAGCAAAGTATTGTTAAAAACAGAGCTGTGTCCTCTCTTTGCACCTCTGGGGATTTTTTCAAAACACCCTTAGCTGTTTTGTTGTCTAAGATATAGGGTATTCCTTTTGCAGCTCACATAAAATCCAAGGAAAGAGGATATCAATCTATAATTCATTTTCTGGACTAGAAAATATGTCCGTCTTCTATGTGCTCTGGACCCTGTCTGCACATATGCTGTAATCCTAACACATGTTCTTGTTTCATTTTATAAGAACCAATAGAAGAGTTTGTATCCACCGGCTTTTTTACTGCTCCATAAAGCATGCCTGTTCTGTAATCAAAGTTTGTGATAAAAAAAAGAAATAAGCCTAAGGAGGCTAATTTGTACCTCCATACTCATCAACCACCTCATTCTGCATAAAGGAGTCTGCATTTGACACTGCAAAACAAGATTTCAGACTATTTTCGTCTTAACAGACTACTATGCATACATCTGCCCTTCAATATCATGGACCTGTTTTAAAATAAGGAAAATCAGCACTAAACAATGTACCAAATCTAGCCTGGCAAAGCACTAGTACACATTGGTGGAGCACAACACAGTCTGAGTTTTTGGACAGATACTGAATAGATACCATAGGCCAAGTGTTACAACACATTTTAGCCAGATCTCTGACTTTAATCTTCTACTAACTCCTTTCTGGGTAGGTGATCTGGCTGCCTCTGAGCCTGAACTTTATTCGTGGGACTTTACCATTGGAAACTCTAGAGTACTGAGTGATACAAACACATTTTTTCTTCTCTTCCCTCCATGCAAGGAGGGAAGCCCCTTCCAGGGCTACATAGAGGCAGTTGTAGCTGTGCTCTACGTCCAGGTCAGTTGTTCCCAATCCTAGCTGCCCCAGCGTAGCAAGGCACAGTCACGTTGAAGCTGCTAGGTCTCTGCCTCCAGCTGGAAAAGGGTAGAAGGGAAAGGCACAGAACAGACAGGTGGTGTAATGCATCTCCCCTAGCTAAAGATATCAGAGAAGGACAGAAGGTAATATCACTACAGTGATGCATATGGAACCCAGGAGCACCTTCTAATGAGCTAACAAAATATGCAGACGCAACTAATTCCTATTTTCATCATGCTGTCGGTCCACTTTAGGGAATTGTACCCAGGAATGAGAGCCAAACGCTGATTCAGTGAAAGCACAGCACCACCTACTGCTAAAGACAAGGCTTCAGAAGGGAAAAACGGCTTTTTATGTCTTGCCAAATAATATTACTAGTTCTAAGAAGGATGAAAAATAAATAAATAAAAATCTCTACCATGGGTGTTGTGTGGTTACTGCTACCATGTGTTTCTGGACCACTTCAATTAATTCACATTCCTATTAATACTTATATAATATATACTATTAATACTTATGAGATGCTTCTCTAGAATATCTTTTTGAGCTTGTACAAACAAGCAGTTCAGCTGAATGCAAAACAATGGAGGCAAAAATCTCTGCACTATGTAATTTATCACAATGATGCAAGAGAAAAATGACAAAGTTGTTCTAATTGACAGTAATTTAACCTCCAGCATACAGTACTTCTGATTGTATGGTTCTGCCTTTTGTTCATAATATATTCACAGTTCTCCAGGTGTCTTCCTGTACTATATCTTTCCTGGTTCACTAGTCTGCTTCTGTTGGTGTGCTCTGCTGCCTTGAAACCCCACCTCTCTGATTAAACACTGCTGTACCCCCAGCCTTGGTCCACTTCCATCCTCATAGTTCAGAAGAAAGAGTGACTAGCCAGCAAACTCAGACTTGGTTTATGTGCTATGCTGCCTTGTCACGTTATGAGCTGGAGCTGTGCTGGGATCATAGATTTTATTCCCAAAGAGGCAGGAGGCCTCAAATATCTGGTTAATATCAGGAATCTTTTAAGGAAATTACTGTCTTGCACTGCTCTCATAGTTGTCTCACACAAACTAGTAGTTACTTCTGAGTCCCCTCGCCCCATCTAAGTTGCACCCTCTCTGTATATGTACAAAGAATCTCCAACACAGTAAGACGTTTTGCACTTAAAAACCAAATAAACAAAATCTTTCATAGCTCATAGTTACATGATTGAGGGAATTCAGATGCAGGAAGATAAGAAGTTCACTCATATTTGTGAAGGTTTCTACCCCGAGAAAAGTTAAGAAGAAAAAATGGGGCTATTTTAGGATTAATGTTATCTAGTAGAAGGCCAGAGTTATGTGGCTGCTGGATCTGCAGTGGTAAAGATCTATGGATCTCAGTTCTCCTTCTGCCTGACTAGTCTTCATTCCTCTCTGCTCGGCAAAGTGGCTTCTTCTAATCCAGCACCACCCTGCCTTGTTCTATCCTGCAAAATGTATGCACAGACATGAACACACGAAAGCATCAGGTAATGATCAGGCACCAATCATTACTAAAGAACAACCTCTTTAAGAGCCCTTACTTGATTGCTCAATTCAACCTTTTTCTCCTTCTGACATCTCACACAATCACTTGGATGCCGAAGAACCAGGACTGATGAAACTGAAGACCCTGGAGGAGTAACGAATTTGGGAGCAGCAGTTCTACAACCAAATAGAAGAATTCCAGACCTCAGAATCCCCAGATAGTTGTGAAAAAAAAAATACACAAAAAAACACTGAAGACCACAAGGAGTTTTACAGTCATCCAATAAGTACAATAAACTATAATGTTCCTGCATCTGGCATATGCTGTCACTTTCTTCCAATGTCTGTTTTCACACCTTTGAGGAACTCAAATACTGAAGTCACAGATTTGACTCATAAGTGTCAGTCAGACTTTCTTGTATTCAAGTAATAAACCAAATATTAGACACTAGCACACAGTGAGGCTAGCAGCCTAACCACAGCTCCCTTTACAAAACAATATGCATATTTTACACATGCTGGGTCTACAGTTTGCCTTGTATCTATTTATTATATTTACACTGATCATGCTTCTGGCATGTGCATCCATTCACAAACCATCCTTGTTATTATTTGAAACAGCTTTGTCCTGTGAGTTTTCCTCAAGTAACACCAGTTAAACATCCTGTTTTTGTTAGCTCTCATCCCTAATTACTTATGTATGTCAACATCAATACCAGCATTCTCAGCATGTAGTTCACACACAGCTTCTTGTAATATCAAGTGGGAGAACCCTGTGGTCACATACAGGATTTGTAGGCTGCTGAGCATTTCCAACCTACTAGATCTTTTGGGCACAAAGGATGTCCTTAAAATAAATAAATAAATAAATAAAATCCGTACTAAGCCACCAGGATGTGACCAGTAAAATGTGGACATACAACTATACAGAAGAATTTACAGTGCAAGTCACTTCCTGGTAGTTGTTTTTTTTCCAAGCTGCAGAATCTCTGAAGGCTTTCCCTTTAGAAAGTTAATGTGAGCAGCTTCTTGTACTGCAAAATTATAATCCTAAACTCACTCTGCCACAATAACTTTTTGTTGGCAAGTCCTTTAGCTATGTACAATACACCATTTACCAAGACACTAAACTACTGCTTGCAAAGGTACTAGTCAGACTCATCTGCAAAGCAATCTGATCATATACTGGAACAGCTGAACTGCTTTCAGCCACTAGGGAAGTATCTACTTGTGATACAAGCCATTTTCAGTTACCTTAGGATTTTATCTTAAGAAAAATCACACTTACTGCTAACTTCCATAAACTTTCTTAAAAAATAAAGAAATTTAAAAAAAAAAAAAAACAAAAAAAAAAACAACACATTGGACAAGCCTACATACTCTAAAAATGTCTTCAAGATATACCAGTGTGAAAGTATTGGTATGGTTTCAATTCACAGCCTCAACAGTAACTTCCCCACGTGCTGACCAGGTTACACTGGCCACACAATATTATTGATAAGTCACTATTTCCCCTCAGCCTCTTTGCTGTTTCTCAAGTAAGAAGAGGAGAGAACTGCAGAGGTTCTGTAATAAGTCCCTCTGCACATGTGGAAACACTGCTGAGAGAGTGCTACACACTTGTAAGTGATTGCTATAGCCAGATTACAATAGGAAGATCGGAGAGCTAGACTCAATAACCTGAAAACATCTTTGCCACTTACTCCAACAAAATATATTACTATCATCATAGAATCACAAGGTTAGAAAGGTCCTACAAGATCATCTGTTCCAACTGTCCTCCCATTACTGTAGCTACAACAAATCACTAAACTGTATCTCGTAGCTCCTTATCCAGACACCTCTTGAACACTGCCAGGGATGGCAACTCCACCACCTCCCTGGGCAGCCATTCCAGTGCCTGAGAGAAGAAGTT
Organism: Excalfactoria chinensis; assembly: GCF_039878825.1. Lineage (NCBI taxonomy): Eukaryota > Metazoa > Chordata > Aves > Galliformes > Phasianidae > Excalfactoria > Excalfactoria chinensis. The sequence continues at coordinate 23,346,890 of NC_092857.1, read as the reverse complement.
CTTTCTTATGTACAATCTAAACCTCTTCTGGTACAACTTGTGGCCATTTCTTTGGGTCCTGTTTGTTGCCTGAGAGAAGAGGCCAAGCCCCTCCTCACCACAACCTCCCTTCAGGAAGTTGTAGAGTGCAATGAGGTCTACTCTGGGCCTCCTCTTCTCCAGGCTAAACAATCCCAGCTCCCTGAGCCACTCCTCATAAGACTTGTGCTCCAGACCCCTCACCAGTTCTATTGCCCTTCTCTGGACACGTTTCAGGGCCTCCATGTCTTTCTTGTAGTGAGGAGCCCAAAACTGAACACAATACTTGAGGTGCGGCCTCCCCAGTGCTGAGTACTGGAGGATGACTCTCTCTGCTCCTGCTGGTCACACTATTTCTTATAGAGGCCAGGATGCTGTTGGCCTTCTTGGCCACCTGGGCACACTGTTGGCTCATGTTCAGCTGAGCACTGACCAACACCCCCAGGTACCTTTCCTCTTCACAGACATCCAGCCACTCAACCCCAAGCCCATAGCACTGCATGGGGTTATTGTAGACAAAGTGCAAGACCCGGCACTTGGCCTGTTGAACCTCATCTCATTCACCTCAGCCCAGCTATCCAGCCTATCCAGATCCCTCTGAAGGGTCTCCCTACCATCAGGCAGGTCAACACCACCTCCCAACTTGGTGTCATCTGCAAACTTACTGAGGGTACACTCAATCTCCCCATCTAGGTCATCAATAAAGTGTCATGGTTTTGTAATTTTTCTACTGGTATATAAATATAAACATATGTGTGTGTGTGTGTGTAATATATATGTGCACATATATGTATAATATTATATATATATTATTTATACGTATAGTTATAAACATACATAAAGATATTAAAAAAGATGGGCCCCGGTACCAACCCCTGGGGGATGCCACATGAAACGTGTCACCAGCTGGACTTAACTCCACTAACCACTACCTGTTGGGCATGGCCCTCTAGCCAGTTCCTTACCCAGTGAAGGGTATACGTACACAGGCCACAGGCAGCCAGTTTCCCCAGGAGAATACTGTAAGAGGCCATGTCAAAGGCTTTGCTGAAGCCTGGGTAGACTACATCAACAGCCCTTCCCTCATCTATCAGTCTGGTCACCCAGTCATAGAAGGAAATGAAGTTGGTCAAGCACGACCTGCCCTTCATGAACCCATGCTGGCTGGGCCTGATCCCCTGGATGCCACGCACATGCCACATGATCTCACCCAAGATGATCTGTTCCATAATTTTCCCTGGAACCAAGGTCAGGCCGATGGGCCTGTAGTTCTCTAGATCCTCGTTATGGCCCTTCTTGTAGATGGGAGTCACATCAGCAAGCCTCCAATCCTCCAGGACCTCTCCAGATAGCCAGGAATGCTGATAGGTAGTAGAGAGTGGCTCGGCAATCACCCCCACCAACTCCCTCAGCACCATAGGATGAAGCCATCTGGTCCTATGGGCTTCTGAGAGCCCAGATGGAGGAGGAGTTTTCTAACTGTCTCAACCTGAATTACTGGGGGTGTATTCTGCGTAGCATCTCAGACTTTCCAGATCAGGGTATAAAGTGCCCTGAGGATAACTGATCTGCCTATTAAAGGCAGATTTAAAGAAGGTGTTGAGGACCTCTGCTTTCTCCTTATCCTCAGTGGTCACATTCCCTACTGCATCAAGTAAGGGATGGACATTTTCCTTGGTTCTTCTCTTACCACTGATATATTTGTAAAAGAATTCCTTACTCTCTTTTACTGTAGTGGCCAGTCTGAGTTCAGGTTGGGCCTCTGCCTTCCTAACTTCCACCTGCATACCTTAGCAACTTCCTTGTAATCTCCCCAAGTAGCCTGTTCCTGCTTCCAGAGGACATAGACCCTTTTTCTTCCAGTGTTTCAACAATAGTTCTCAGTTCATCCACACCCGTCTTCTTCCCCTACAGCTTGCCTTATGGCTTTCAGGGACAGTCTGTTCTCGTGCCTTCAAGATTTCTGTCTTGAGGAGCATCCAGGCTTCCTGGACCCCTTTACCCTTAAGGAGTGGCTCCCCAGAAACCCCTGCTACAAGCATCCTGAACAGGTCAAGGTCCGCCCTCTGGAAGTTCAGGAGAGCAGTTTTGCTAGTCACCCTTCTGACATCTCCAAGAACAGAGAATTCTACAATTTCATGGTCACTGCCCAAGACAGTCCCCAACCTTCACATCACTCACCAGTTCTTCACTGTTAGTGAACAGCAGACCTATCAGGGCACCACCCCTGGTAGGTTCTCATACCAGCTGCATAGTGAAGTTATTTTCCACACAGACTAGAAACCTCTTGGACTGCTTCCTCTGCACTGTATTATGTTTCCAACATATATGAGGGAAGTTGAAGTCTCCCAAGAGAACGGGTGTTGGTGAATGTGCAACTTCCACAAGCAGCTCATAGAATCCCTCATCCATCTTTTCATCCTGATTAGGCGGTCTATAACAGATCCCCACCAAGACGTCTCCCCTGCAGGCCTTCCCCCTGACCCTTACCCGCAGACACTCAACTTTATCATTCCCAACCCCAATCTCTTCAACATCAAAACAGTCTTTAATATAAAGGGCTACACCACCACCATTCCTTCCTCACCTATCCCAGTCATGGAAGCAGTCCCACCATATTTCGGTAATAGCAACTAGGTAATAGTTCACTTGATATACACTTGCTTCCAGCTCCTCCTGCTTGTTGCCCACACTGTGTGCATTGGTGTACATGCACTTCAGCCGAGTCATCTGCCTCACCTGCAGCTCAAACACTGCTCCCCTAGGCTCACTTCTTGCAAGCGCGGTTTCATCTCCTTCCCCCATCATAGCTAGTTTAAAGCTCTTTTGATAAGCCCTGCTATATCCTGCGCTAGGATTTGTTGCCCCCTTTTGGATAGACAGGTTCCATGGGCGGACAGCAGGCCAAGTAAACTGCCCCATGGTCAAAGAACCCAAAGTTTCTGGTTTGACACCAGCCTCTTAGTCATTTATTCATTACTTGTACTTTCAGCAGAAATGCAGAATCCTAATACTCATTTAGTAGGTATTTATGAGCTATAATATTGCATAAGTCTTAACAAACACACATACGAGCACATTCCTTGTTTAGGACAAGTTTACAGTCTAAGCAAAAAGCCTACAATAAAAACAAAATCCATACTTCTCAGAGGCATATGAAATATACAGCACAGGCTAAGGATAAAACATGATAGCTTTCCACATTCAAGACTTGGAACTGCTACTGGAGCACAATGATCTCTGAGAAATACTATCATTGCTTCCCTGGGTTGTGCTATGAATTAGGGGTTCAAACTCATAAACAGGTATTTTAGCACAGCAGCTGCTAATGGCAGTACACTCTGGAAAAATAACCATATCTGTCATCACTGAAGGTAGCCTTGGTTATCACTTGATGCATTCAACCTACCAGCAAAATTCAAAAAGAAAACCAATTAAGAGCACTTTTCCATATAACTGTGACACTTTCGTATCCCACTATAATAGGTACCTACAATAAAGTGTACCTTGTAGTTGAAATTTGTTTCTGTTGTCAAAGCCTCTTTGCTTTATATGAGATTAAAATGTCTTAGCTGAGGTGTTTTCTCTACTCCTATTCCCACCTGTTATGGCCCCATTTTGTTATTTCTACAGATAAGAGCAAAAAATTCTATTCTTTCCCAGTTCCTGCTTCATCCACATTTAGTTCTTCTACTCTGTCTCATCTTGTTTCTCTCTTCCACTGCCCCCATCCATACTTGATTCTCTAAAAATACAAAGGCAAAGTAGACACAATTAATGGTTCTGTAAAAGGCAGAAAAGTTATTCAAGAATTAAATTCAGTGATGCATATTCTTCAGGCCACGGAAACTATTATGAAACATCTCACTAGTTATATGTTATATTAATGAATCCCACCAAAAAAACTCATTATCTCACAGACCCCTTCCCTGGGACTAGCAGGAAATAATGCACCACATAAAATATCTGATATCAGTGTCCTGCTTTCCCTAAGAAGAAAAGTGATCATTTGTTCTGCCATGGATGTGTTAACAACACTGGATACTATGGTTTGTGACTCACACTGCAGAGAAGGCATGCTGTATTTGGGGAGGGGGAAATGGAAGGAAGCTCTCCGAGTAGTTATGGGGTGTGGTTATGAACTTCCTAACAAACAAGGTAACTAAGCAGGGTGTCTGTCACTTCCTTGGTTTGAGTAATAATTTAAATCATATTGAAATGTGGCTATTTTCCCTGTACCCTTTCAAGTAAAAACTTCATTTTGAATTTATTTAATCTACATGAAGCCGCATGATGTTGACACTGAATTATGCCATATCTATATCATTTTTTATTTTTTTTTCTGCCTTTTTAGTTGCCTTTAAGGAATTGAAAGCTGGAACTGAGTGGGGGGAACCACTCAGTCTTCTAGATCTCACGTTTTCGTATCCATGAAATACAAGAGGAAAAGCAAGGGCTCTCATCCGTCTGCTGTTCTCTAACCTCATACTCCATTCCATACCTTGGTATCACAAGCTCAGTTTCTTTTGTTGTTTCCTCTTGATGTGTTCCTCAAAGCAAATAAACTATTTGGTTACTTAATTACTTAGTTAAATAGCACGTTGCCTTGAAAAACACTGATGTCTTCTCATCCAGCTCTTCATGCACTGCAGTTCCCCCAGCCTGCTACACGCAGTGAAAACCACGGTTAAGTCAGCAGGCCTCTGACGCTCAGCAGCCAGCTGACAGGATGGGGAACTGCAGCCTGCACTTCAGTGCTCCTCCACAGTAAAGCTCTAATCCAACAGCTTTTAAATTTCAGCGTCCAATTTAAAGCTAAACTATCTGAGGTAGATGTCTCAGGGAGATTACATTCCTGGAAGTTGCTTCACAACATCTGAGTAAGAGAACTAAGTCTGTGTTTCATATACTTACACATGAAAAAGCTACCTGCTGTCCTTGTCGATTATCAGAAGGTCCACACAGAGAAGAAAATGCAAAACTGTTTTAATTACATGATAGTGCACAAAGCAGCTTGTTTAAAGGGTGACATCAAGAAATAAATGTACTTAATACAGCAGGCCTGCTGTTACAGCATATAGCTCCCTACCAAGTTCAGTTTGTCACCACTTGCTCTGAGAGCTTATTGATCTCTCAGTTGTGCTAAGGAAATATATAAAAGAATCCAGATTTCCTAAATATGCCCCAAAACATGACCAGCAATGGATACCATGAGCAGCTCCAGCAGCACAACTGAGAAGATGGTCAGAGAGGGGAAGGGGTAAGAGCACATCAAGAAGCTGGAAGTCTGTGCTTGGACTGCATGTACAGTACAGCCTCTGGGAAAGCCTGAGGAGACCACTTCTACACTGAGCTGCATGCTGCAGGTGCCTACTTGGTATCCCATAATAAGGAGTTTATTTTTTACCTAAAATATGATAAGATTAAGTACCATCTTGCCATGGTCAAACAGCTTCCATCAAGATTTGCTAAGTGGAAGGTGCTGCACTTGGGCTGGGGCAATCCCAGATATGCATACAGATGGGGAGAACTTGAGAGCAGCCCTGTGGAAAAGGACTTAGGGGTCCTGGCAGATGAAAGATTTAACAGGAGCCAGCAGCATGCACTTGCAGCCCAGAAAGCCAATGTTATCCTGGCCTGCACCAGAAAAGGGGTGGCTAGCAGGGAAAGGGAGATGATTGTCCTCCTCTGCTCTGCCCTCGTGTGGAGTACTGCATCTAGGACTGAGACCCCCAGCATGGGAAAGATTTGGAGCTTCTGGAGAGGAGGTCCACGACAATGCTTAGAAGGCTGGAGCACCAGTATGGAGAAGACAGGATGAAGGAGCTGGTTTGTTCAACCTACAGAAGAGAAGGCTGTGAGGAGATTTCATTGGTCTTCCAATATTTAAGACATTATAATCAGGAGGGAAAGGAGCTTTTTTACATGGGTAGGTAGTGAAAGGACAAAGGGGAATGGTTTCAAACTGAAGAAAGTCAGATTTAGTCTGGATGTAAGGAGGAAGTTTTTCACAGAGGGCGGTGAGGTGCTGGCACAGCTGCCCAGAGAAGCTGTGGATGCCCTGTCCCTTGAAGTGTTCAAGGCCAGGTTAGAGGGGGTGCTGAGCAGCCTGAGCTGGTAGGTGGCAAACTGCCTGCAGCAGGAAGGATGGATAATAGATGATCTTGGAGGTCCTTTCCAACCCAAGCCATTCTTTATACCCCAGTTGTGAGAACAGGCATGGCAACTGACAGAAGCAGGATGGTTTGTGACTGTTTCTTTGGTGCACTGTTTCACAGCCTAAGCAGGCCTGGCACAGCCTGAGCCTTCCCCAGGTCCTGCTCCTTCCTATACCTTATTCCAGCACACTGAAGGTGTGAGACACCAGACCAGCCAGCCACCTGGATGCTCTCACTGTGGCACCACACCAGCGTCAGCATAAGAACCCAGGGCTGCATCACACTGCTGAGGACAATCAGTGGCAAGGACTCATCTTGCTGTGCAAACCCACTCCGCAATTAGTCACAAGAGTGAGGCTTTTTGCAGGGAAGCAACCTTGACAACACAAAAGCATCCTCTCCATACCTCATTTCTTCTGTTTCTTCTATCCAGAGCGCATGTCTCCACAGCTGCCTCCTGAAAGAATGACGGTGCTGCTGGCAAGGGTGCTGCTGGCAGAGGCACCTCAGGAGCAGTGTGCAGCTGAGAGCGTCCAGCTGCTGTCCTTTGTCACCTGAGCAAGGACATTAGCATGCAAGGCTCTCGTTAACCATTTAATTAGCAGTGCCTTCAAATCAGAATGCCTCCCTACTGGAATTTCCAGCTTCCAGCCACATGCCTTGCCCTCCAAACACCTCACGACTTCCAAGATTTACAGTGGGACCTGTCGGTGCAGATGTTACTTTGTTCCACGTCAGACTGCTGCTAATGCACACCAGTTTACAGAATCACAAATCACAGAATCGTATGGGCTGGAAGGAACATCTAGAGGTCATTAAGCCCCCTTCAAAGCAGGGCCCCTAAGGAAAGGCTGCACAGGTTGGCGTCCAGGGGTGTCTAAGTATCTCCAGAGGAACCTCTCCGGGTTTGCACACTTCCGTTCTGCAGAAAGCCCTCCTAACAGGTTCAGCTAAGGCCGAAATTGCTTTCTGGCAATACAGACAACTCCTTCGCTGCGCTGGAATCCTCTGCACAAACCACGCTGGCTGCAACCCCCACGCCCCCACTCGCCGACCCGGCCCGGCCGTTGGCTCTCTGAGGCGCGGGGCGCCCCGCCGTGGGGCGGCGCGGAGGGCGGTGCGCGGCGGTCCCGTGATGGCGGAGGCGGAGCGGCGGGCTCACTTGGCGGGGCCTCCGCCGGCCGCAGTGCTATGGGTAGAGCCATGGGAGTAGCCGGGTTGCTCCTGGGGCTTCTCCTTGTACCCGCCGTGCTGCTAGGCGCCAGCTTCGGCCGCGGAGAGCCGCCCCCCGACCTGCAGCCGGAGCCGTCCGAATGGGGGGCGGCGTCGGACGCCGTCCCCGAGGACTCGCTGTGGCCGCTGCCGCAGTCGCTCCGCACGTCCCGTGTCCGGCTGCAGTTGGCCCCCGAGCGCTTCCAGATGGTGCACGGCGCCGGCTCCTCGGCGGGACCGACCTGCGGACTCCTGCAGGACGCCTTCCGCAGGTGAGGGCAGGCGGCGGGGCGGCAGGGGCTTCATAGGGGCTGCAAGGGCGGCGGGCGGGCAGAGGGGCTCCGTGGAGCAGCGTCAGCTCCGTGAGCTCTGCGCTCCCCGCAGGTATTACGAGTACATCTTCGGGCGCTCCCGCTGGAGGAAGCCGCACCGAGCGTCGCCGTCTGCGCAAGGGGAACTGTCGCAGTTGCAGGTGGTGATCGCCTCCCCGAAGCCCGGCTGTAACAGCTTCCCGCACCTCGCCTCCAACGAGGCCTGTGAGTACCGTGGCGTTGTGCTCAGGCTTAACGGCCAGTGCAGGAGTCAGATGGTGATTTATTTTTTCCTCCCTGGATATAATAGGCTCACGGAGGCTCGTGAGGACACAGCAGCTCATACCTAATCGCTGTTGTGTAATTGAGAGCATGCCAAGTCATGACATTAGTCAGTGGCATCATGTGTGATCTCCTCAACATGAGGTGCTGGGTGAAAGAGCAGCTGAGCTTCTTCACCTGTGTCCTGCAGTGCTGTAAAAGTGCTTTCATTTTGTCAGCAGGTACAAGGCAGGATTAACAACGTGATGGTTACATTGGATTTGTCCTGCTCTGATTCTCCATGGCTGACATCCAGATTGGACAAACACTCTAAAATAAACTCCTAACCACTAATTCTTTAGTTTCTTATCACAGTTATCACAGGAAGCAGCAAAATGCTTCAGTATTTTTATGCCATGGTCAGCTTATTACATTGCCTTACTACTAGCTGAACTTCGGACAGCCGTGTGAACTTCAGTTCTTAATGAAAGCTGATTCTTCTTTTCTGTAAGGAGATTATTCACTTGCTGCATTGAGCAGTTTGTTGTTGTTTTTTTATAAACAGAAATGGTATGGTTTAGTCAGTGGTGTAAGAGTGGTCACATGAGAATCTAATGAGGTTTAACAAGGCCTGGTGCAAGGTGTTGCACTTGGGTTGAGACATTCCCAAATATGAGTACAGGCTGTGAGAAGAACTCATTGAGAGCAGCCCTACAAAGAAAGACCAGGGGGACCTAGTGAGTGAAAAGCAGTGTGCGCTTGCAGCCCAGAAAGCCACTGATATCCTGGGATGCATCAAAAGAGGGAGATGGCCAGCAGGGAGAGGAAGGGGATTGGCCCGCAATGCAGGAAGGATGCAGAGCTGCTGGAGCAGGTCCAGAGGAGCACCATGAAGATAATCAGAGTAACGGAGCACCTCCTCTATGAGGAAAAGTTGAGGGAGTTGGGCTTGTTCAGCTTGGAGAAGAGAAGGCTCCAGGGAGACCTCACTGTGGCCTTTGAGTACTTGAAGGGAGCTTACAGGCAGGAGAAGAGCTGACTTTATGTACAATTGATATTGACAGAACAAAGGGGAATGGCTTCAAACTAGAAGAGGGGAGATTTAGATAAGGTGTTAGGAAGAAATTTTTTACTCAGAGGATGGTGAGTCACCAGAGAGGTTGGCAGAGAGGTTGTGGATACCCCAGTCCCTGGAGGTGTTCAAGATTGGGCTGGATGGGACTGTGGGCAGCATGATCTAGTGTGTGGCAACCCTGCCCATGTCAGGGGGTTGCAACTAGATGATCTTTAAAGTCCTCTTCAACCTAAGCCATTTTGTGGTTCTATGATGAGGAGTATAGCTATCATTTAAAAGGTTCAGTTTATCCTTACAAAACTTGTTGTGCTGCATTCATTTAAGATAGATGTTGAGAAGCACATCACTGATTGGCCCACAGTTTACCACAAAGAGAAAAAAATAAAGCAAGCAAGAAAAAAAGGTCCCAGAAAACACATAGAGATTGTATCCATCTTCTGTTTCTTTCCCCGTATTTCCAGTACATACAGAATTGTCTCTAGGTTAAAATGGAAAACTAAATACTTTCTTGATGTCCTTCGTTGCTTCTCTCTGAAATATTTGTTTAGTGTTCAAACCAGCGAGTTTGTAACCAGCTGTTCTTACGGTCTGAGGCATATCCAACAAACTGTCATGCAACAGTTGTCCCTCTAATATTTTTGTCTTCAATAGAGTTGGTTGAATTATCTCATATGAAAAAATGAAATGGCTTCTATTTTTTTTTTTACACCTCTGGTACTTTATGCACAACAAGGGATTACTATAGATCCCTTCAGATACTCTTCTCCATTTCACTTGCCTTTCTTTATCTTACTCCTGCCTTACAGACTTTCATTAGATGGTCTGTCCATTTTTTTTGCTTTGTAATTAGACCTTTATAAGTGATATCACTAAAAAAAGTAATCAGTAAGCATAAAGTGTCTGAAATGAACGTAAAGGGAGAAGTGCATTTCTGTGGTTCTGTCTGGCTTAGTTACTCAACCTTTCTAAATGCTGCCTGCTTTCTAAATGCAAAAGCATCATTTAATATGTGTAAAAATCAGGTAAGCTAAAATAGGCTGGTATTGTGGTCACTGTACAAAATTTAACATAGTCATTCTTCATATTTGTTTTAACACCTTACTAACTATGGCCTCTGACTGGGAGCTTGCACATGTAGCAAGCATATGTAAAAATGAAAAATGTCTGCATAGTATCACCATTGAAAAGAGCATTTGTTTGAATTACAAAGAAAAAGCAAAAGCAAAAAAAAAGAAAAAAAAGAAAAAAGGGAATCATGATTATCTTAGTGCCTGATAATGTCTTGGCAATCCTTGCCTTCTCTAGAAATAACTCTTCTTCCCTCTCTTTAGATCATTTGACTGTAACTGAGCCTGTGGCTATACTAAAAGCAGATGAAGTATGGGGAGCTTTAAGAGGTAAGCTGATGCTTTCTGTACAGAGCTGTTTTTGTTCTAAGCTTATACAGACTGCATGGCAGAGTAGGAACCAGCTGACTGCTGAGGCATGCCCTCATTCAGTCCTTCATGGGAGGCAGATTTGGGTGTGGGGGCCTAAAGGTACCAAGATGTGCACTGCACACTACCTCAGTCTGTGTGTTCAGTATCCCAGATCCAGTGGCACACCATAACTGCCTGCTCACTGTATTTGAAATCAGCCAGGCCAACCAAATCCTGAGTGCTAAAAAATCTCTCTATCTGTAGTGTCAATAAATTGTTCTGTGACTGCACTAATAACAACGTGCAGGTCACCATCACCAAGTAGACCATGATGCTGAAGTCTCAGTCTGCATTTCTTACTGGAATGTTATCTAAATTAGCATTTTTTATTATGCTGAATTGGAAACTTCACCTGCTCCAGAAATGACAGGAATATATGTATGATAACAACAGACATTCGTACCTCACTCTCTGTTGCTATCATTCTGTCAAAGATTAATTTGGTGCTTCTGAGCCATGGTAATAATATTCAATGCTTGTGTATAATGGAGAGTTCAGTATATTCTCTTTTTGGTACTTTGTTAACTTTCTTGTTTGAGCAACAAAGGCAAATGTGATAACAAGAAACTCAACAATAAGGCATTCTTTCTTGCTATGTGTATTCCCATAAATAATTTGTGTCATATTTTTAACTAAAATCTTAAGGAATAACAGTGAGTTGTATTCCAGATTCCTTTCTTTGATTTTCCCAGGTTTGGAAACCTTCAGTCAGTTGGTTCACGAAGATGATTACGGAAGTGTAAGTATAGATGTTAGCTGAAAACACAGTCTGATAACAGACACCCACATTTATTCCTCAAGGAACAGTAGATAAACAGGTTTTGTTAATTACTTACTCAGAAAACAGTGTTTGGAAAGCTGTTAACAAACTGAGGAATATTTCATGTTTGTAATGATGAGCATAAAATGGAAATTCTAATTCTCAAATCTCACTTTTATAGTTTCTCATCAATGAATCTGAAATCTATGACTTCCCAAGGTTTGCACACAGAGGAATCTTACTTGACACGTCAAGACACTATTTGCCATTGAAATCTATTCTTACAAACCTGGTAAGTGGAGTGTCATGGAAGACTTATTGTAACCGTATTTTTTTCACTGAAGTAGGTAGCTACTGACCTTGGTATGAAATGAGAACCTGGATAACATTTGAAAGGGCAGGGTGAACTTTCCTAAGTGGAGGTCAGGATCTGTGCTTGATATGAATTGAGTGGGCAGATGAAGTGATTCATAGTTTGTCAAGGAGACTGGGATTTTGTGCACCTTGGGTTTTCAGTATTTGCTGTTGCCTGAACCAGGTATTTCCCGGAAGCATGTTTGAGGCATCTGTCAGCAAGCAGTATAGGGGAGACCCTGCAATCACTTATTTGGGTGCCAGTGGTTGCAGGAAAACGACAGTCTTTTAAGTAACCATGTAGTCAGTTCTTGAGTTGCTAGGAGTAATTCAGTAATGAAGTACAAAAGGAGGCAAATTCTAAATGTTCATTGTGAGCTGATTTTTTTTTTTTTTCATTACTGCTTTTCAAAAAAAAAAGAAAAAAAGAGAGAGAGAGAGAAGGTAGTAAAATTTCTATGAAGAGCTGATGCAGAGTAAGAAATGCATATTCTCACTTGATGAGAAGGTCAGAAATTTTTCTAATTCAGCACCAGACACCATGGATTTTCTTACTTCATACTGCCCTATTTTCTCCTAAAGTACTTGTAGAAGGTCTTGTTTGGTTGAAGTGGAGGAGCCTGTGAATGAGGGCATAAGCAGTTTCCTGTCTTGTCTGTCCTGTTTTTCAGGATTAATTTTTCTTAGTTACTTCCCTTCTGTGTTCCTGAACTTTGCAGAGCAGGCTTAGGTGGGCAAAAGGAGAGTGCAGGTAGAGCCAGCCTTTATTGCTGGGAACAGCACTTGGAGCTAGCCCCTCCATAAGTTTTTACGGCTTGTTTTTGCCTGTAACATCATTCCATGCTCAGCAATTCGGTTTATGTGGGTAGTCATGTACAACTGGGAATGTTCCATCTACTCAGGTGGTTCCTGTGTCAATATTTGTTGTCTTTTCTGAAAGAACAGATGTGTGCCTGAAGTGTAACTTGACTTTTGAGCCTTGAGGTTTCTTATCATTTTTTAATTTTTGTAACTGTTACTCTTCTGTTTTCTTTCCTTAAATGATGTCTGTGGTTCAGCTACTTCCTCAGAGCTGTGCTTTAGGTCATTTTACCAGTTTAAGAAAAAGTGTGCTTTTCCTTCTTTGTGTCTGCTTGAATCCAGAATAGCCTAATAAAAAGCAGCAGTAATCCCTTCACTGACATGTGGTAATTAGATGCTTAAGGCAGCAGTTTAAGTATGTTTCCTGTTTGTGTCTGACTGCTGTGCTGTATCACAAGGAAGGGCATTGTCCATGGGGAGGGAGGGGCTGGGGGAGGATCAGGAAGTGTAATTTTTATGTGGAAAGGTGTGAGTCTGTAGAGATGCATGAAGACAAGCAATAATAATTCAGCTGCTTCAGAAAATTCGGCTTGGATGAAGGGGAAAAGATGGATTGTGCAAGCAATTGGAAGCAACTGTGTTGCAATTGCTTGTCCCAGAAGAGCACAAATTCCTCCCTGTATACAACATTTCAGTGACTGAAAAACTTATGAAACCCATAATATGTGTGTAAGTGCCCATCTGGAGTAATGATTCTGTAATAAATTTGTTTACATTTGTGTGCATAATGTACGGTTTACAAAGAAGAAGTACTGACACTCTATTGACTGAAAAATGCACAGTATATTTTGCCTGAATTTGAAGTGCATTCTGAGGAGGTTATTGTCACATGAGGATGTAATCAGTAGTAGGAACATAACTTTCAAGTATAAAGTATTTAGGTAGAAAAATGTAAGCTTTCCTATAAGCTGAAGTAGCCGATCGTTTGTAGACAAACAACCAGATATGTTGAGAAGTGGAAAAAATCCACAAGAATTTATAGATGTTCCCCTTCTGCCAGTGTAGCATGATCAATTTCTTGGTGACAGAACTGCAGCAAATAGGTGGTAGAGGAAATAAGTGATATTAATCAGGTTGTTGCATTTTGGTGTTTACTTCTGAGTTTCAGTAAAAAATGGTATGCTTTTGCTTTGCTTTAGTCATTGTGCTAGGTGTGCAGGGTACACTGGGACGAAACCATCTTTTTTGCACAGGTTTTCTATGAGAATAAAACGCTTAAGTGAACTTTCTTGCATTGTTTGTTACAGGATGCCATGGCTTTTAACAAGTTCAATGTTCTCCACTGGCATATAGTAGATGATCAGTCATTTCCTTACCAGAGTATTTCTTTTCCTGAGCTTAGTAACAAGGTGAGTAGACATCTTCAGAGTACAGTGGAAAGGGCAGAAATCTGGTGTATTCCTTGAAAACCAAATGCAGACACAAGAACTTACAAATGGTTGATTACATCTCCCTTGGCCTATTGTGAAACAGAGTTACCCACCATCTGTATGTTTGCTTTAGTAGTGAATGTAACCTTACAAGGGTCCTTTGTTTCAGAATTAGTGATAAAGAGATGGAAGGAAAGTCAAATTTGCTTCTTGTATAAATAAAAAAATAAATAACCCTTAACTACTAAGAAAGCCTGATGGTGTAATGTTATGTAAACTTTGTCTAAATATATGCACTTCACAGGGGGCTTACTCTTACAACCACGTCTATACCCCTACTGACGTCCGTCTGGTGATCGAGTACGCCCGATTAAGGGGCATTAGAGTTATCCCAGAGTTTGATACCCCAGGACATACACAGTCTTGGGGAAAAGGTATGTCAAAGAAAGTGCTAATGATTAAAGGATTGTGATGAGTAAAGTGCAGCATAATATTCCTATATGAAAGTAAGTGGGCTTGTTAAAAGCAGCTTTTGAAGTTCTTTGAAAGGCATTTGGGAAGAGGTAAACAAGGAGAAGAATCCGGTGATGGTTAAGACCTTAGATGTGAGAGAAGCAAAAGTGAATGGAGGAAGCTGAAACTGAGCAGTCATTTCCTGTGCAGGGTGCGTGTGCAAAAACTAACTATAATCTATCTGCTTTGGTTTCATATTGGTGTTTTCACCCCATAGAGTCATCTTGAGTTTAGAGTAATAAAGCAGAGGGTAGAAATAGTGAGCTGCTGTCCCTGGAGGTACCTTTTCTTTCAAAGTGGCTGATGTTATTGTTGCCTAGTAAAGTCAAGCTCTGCTAGTGTACAAAATGTAGCAGAGTTGGATGCATACTTTACTCCGTTTTCTTGCTTTCAGAGTAGTAATGTTTTTCTTTATAGAACGCAGAGTTACAGTTATTACATGTACTCAGAGATCAGGAAACCTTGTGCCTTGATTCAAGATGTATGGACTGCAGTTAAGCTGCAGAGTTTTTTGCTAAACTGAGACTCATATATATTTTCTAGTCCTTGTAGCTACAAGATGAGTCTTGTGCTCGTCCTGCAGGAAATGTGGACAGAACATCGGAAGATGCCTCAGGCTCTTCCTCACTTTTCATGAGAAGGAAATGAGCAACATAGAAGTTGAACTATTAAGCACATTTTCTGAATCTTTCATCTTATGTAGTCTTGGTTGTTATGAAGCTGTTATGAAGTCTGTTAAAGCTTTGTTATTCAAGTAGTCATCCAGGAGTTGCTTTTCAGGTGGTGGAGTATGTTCTATAAATCTGTGGTTTTAAATCAGAAGTTTAGAAGTTAGTCTTCATTTCCAGTTAGAAGGTTCTTCAACTTCAGGCATAATTGTTTTACCTCACCTCTATTCAATTTTATATGGAATAGATGTGGACTTTGTCATGAATATTAACCTTTGTAATATGAGTGATCTACTTTCTGCTAGCAGAGGTAGCACACTAGCATGGAACTGAATATCCTCTATTGATTGTTTCTATTAGGTCAAAAAGATCTTCTCACCCCTTGTTACAGTGGAGAACAGCCAAGTGGGTCCTTTGGACCTGTAAATCCTATTTTGAATTCAACTTATGACTTCATGGCTACATTATTCAAAGAAATCAGCAGTGTGTTTCCTGATGCCTATATCCACCTGGGAGGAGATGAAGTGAGCTTCAATTGTTGGTATGGTCACAGTTCAAAGAATAAATAGCCAGTGCCTCTTTAACTTGCCTAAACCCATCAGTTGTGAGATATTTCTCACTGCTTGTCCCGAAGATATTCTGAAAGAATGTACAGGTGGAGTATTTTCAGCAAGCAGGTGTTGTGGGCGTTACAGTTGTGCAGAATTTTGTTTTGACCATTTGTGTTTCATGCATGTTGGGATACTCCAAGGGATTTCTTTATGAAAACTAACCATTCAGAAGGGAGAACAGTTCGGGGAGTTAAGCACTATAGAAGGTCATTAATTATGAAGTGCCTTGTGTTAAAGGAAAACTAGTCCTTTCCACTGAGCCCTGCCTTATAGAAAATCTGCTAACGTTAGGAATTACAGTACTGACTCTTGTGTGCGTGCATTACAAGCACTGCATATGTTTATACAGGTTTTCAAATTGTGGATTTTGGCTATTTTTAAGTCTTTATGGTGGAGTAACTAATAGTATCACAGAATTCAGAGCTGATGTAATAGGAATAGCATTCAAATTGATCCTAGTTAGTGTTTGTGGCTTCTCTTGAAGAAACAAACCTGAACACTCAGAACTTGCTTTAATTTTTGAAGTAGAGATAAGTTCTGTCAAATGCTTCAGTACAAAGTGTCAGTTTGCTTTAAGGGAGTTCCTTTGAAGTTCAATTATTAGTGTAACTGCTGCAGATACCCTGGTGCTCCTTGGCTGCTTAGTTTCTGGCCCTGCTGGCGATTTTTTCCACTGAGTGAGAGAGGTGCCAGGAACCCCAGAGCTCTGAGCAGCTCGAGGAACCCTGCCAGAAGCTGCCTCAGGGCAGGGACTCCAGTAGCTTTCCCAGAGAATTAGGACTATTGGCTTTGTTTCAAATCATGATTAAATTTGGCTTCAAAATACCCAAATCGTATTATTCTGCTGCTTCTGCTCTGTTGTGCATTTAAGGCTATGACACACCTAAGGCATCTATTAATGTACTGTGTCTGGATAAAAATAACTGAGAAATGAGGTTTAAAACAAACAAAAAGTAATTCTTATGATTTATTTTTTTCTATTTAAGGAGATCTAACCCTGAAGTGAAAGAGTTCATGAAGAAGCAAGGATTTGGCATAGACTATGCTAAACTGGAATCATACTATATTCAGAAGTAAGTGCTTAATTTTTAACTCCTGCCCAGCTTTTCACACCTGCTATCTGAGAGGGATGTCAGGGTGCACATATGTAGGCTATTTTAGACTATATATATTATAGTTTTCAAGAATTCCCATGCATGGGGTACATCCCAGTTTCTTTCCCATTATTACACTGAATATAGTGTTTACATCTTTAAAATGTGGGACACAGCGATGATATGTAGGCTCGTTCTAAACACACTCTGAAAGTATTGGATATCTTTAAACTAGGTGTATTGAAATGTCAGTTAACAAGTTTGGGAGAGAAAATCAAAAGGTTTTTGCAGACATCTACTGATTTTTAAGTGGCATTTATTATTTCAACATCTTTATGAGTTACTGGCAGTTCTGTACCAAAGTTTGTGTGATGTACATGCATATCATTATATATATGTACTATGAAGAACACTGAAGGCCAAAATGAGAAAAGCCTGGCTTCTTTAGGTCCCTTATGAATGAAAAAGTGCAATGTGCATTAGAGTAAAAATACTACTGTGTTGGGTGTCTGTGTTTGGGCTACTTGACATTCACATGCATGATCTTATTTCTAAATCCTAGGATTTTGGATATTGTTGCCTCCTATAACAAAGGATACATGGTCTGGCAGGAAGTGTTTGACAACAATGCAAAGGTAAGATGGAAACGTAAATAGGATACTCTCATAAAACAACACAATATCCTGGGAGGCTTCCAAAATAGACTATTAAGTAGTTTTGGTTATTCTTGTGTTTAAAGGAAATCTATGGACTTGATAGACAATACCAGTAGGTCCGCCCAGGTGCGGACCCTAACCTGAAATTAACATTTATCTAATAGGTAAAATAGGTGAAACAAGAACAAGAGCATTGCAGCACTTTCTTTAAAGTAGGAATAGATAGTATCACTTAATGTAGAGCATGCGTGAAGAGTAGGAAAGCTTCTCTGCTTTCTTATATACTTCAAATTTTCCCAGGTAACAGACTAGTAACACCAGGTGCTCAGCTTTTGGAAGCTGTCAGGTAACCAGTGTATGTAGGAGCCATCTCGGGGAACTGACTGTCTGTAATCTGTACTTGATTCTAGTGTGAACTGTGTTTAAAACTAATGGGTTACTAGTTTTAGACTGTCTAGAAAAAGAAAACAAAGCCAAAAGCTAGCCTACAGCGTGCTCCTTTTCAAAGCAGAATGCCCCCCTCCAAGTTTTGGAATCTGTTACTGTGTCTTTTTTCCTGTCAAGAGCAATTAGGATGGTCTTTCATGTTGATTTATTTTTATTTTTCCTTTCTAGCTGAAACCAGACACTGTAGTTGAAGTGTGGATGGCAAATAACTACGCTCACGAACTAAGCAGCGTCACTAGAGCAGGGTTCACTGCTATCCTGGCAGCTCCCTGGTATTTGGACTACATTAGTTATGGACAAGACTGGACAAAATACTACCGTGTTGAACCACTTAACTTCCCTGGTTTGTTACTTTTTTTTAATATGATGGTTCTGTGTGTGAATGTATTTGGTTCATAATAGGGCATACACTGAATAAACAAGGCTATTCAGAGATGCGTGCAGTTGGTATAATCAAATACTCTATAATCAGAGGTCTTGTGAAAAAAAAATATGCAGCTTCCTGTTTCTGAAATGGGAGAGCATTAGTTCCTCCAACATGTGGCATTGGTGCATGTGTGAGACAGGAAGCTGCACAGCGTGAACAGACGTGTCATGCATTAGGGACAACACAAAGCAGCTGATAGTGGACTGACAATTAACTTGTATTTTGAAGCAACTTCATACAGTGTTATGATATATACAGTGTTAACAGTCATAGACTGTTAAAGAAAAAGGTATATTCCCTCCCTCTGGCTGAAGATGGTGGTCAGAACTTTTGCTGTTTCCTAGG
The DNA here is from genome assembly GCF_039878825.1 of Excalfactoria chinensis. Taxonomy (NCBI): domain Eukaryota; kingdom Metazoa; phylum Chordata; class Aves; order Galliformes; family Phasianidae; genus Excalfactoria; species Excalfactoria chinensis. The sequence goes on along the minus strand of NC_092857.1, from coordinate 23,328,271 downwards.
CTTTCTTTTTATGCAAAGTGTTAGGGAGAACATCTGAGTTCCACGGGTTCTTCAAGTAATGTTCTGTGTGTTGTAGAGAGAGCAGTTTGAATGAGAACTTGAATCCCTGAAGAGTGAAGGATGGAAGATAAAAGTTACAGTCTTTTCTGCCACAGGGGGAAGGAAATGTGTTTTTATGGCAAATATGCTGGCCATTTCACATTCTATTACGAAAACACGAAGTTTGTGTTCAGGACAGATATGTGATAAAAATAAGTAACAGATGAAGAGCAGTCCTGAGTATTGGAGAAAAAGAAAATAATTGTGATACATGCCAACGTCCTGGACAAATGGAAATTCCAACTTTCTGCTTTGAATACAGGATCTGAAAAACAGAAAAGGCTCTTAATAGGTGGAGAAGCTTGCCTGTGGGGAGAGTATGTGGATGCAACTAACCTCACACCAAGATTATGGTATGAACTTCTTTGTATTTGAGAAAGCTACAAGGAGAATGAATTAATCAGTCAAACTACTGTATGTTAGTGGTAACAGTGCTGGAGTTCTATACTGACCATAAGCAGCGTTAAGAATTGATGCTCCTTGGTAGAAGAGCTGGTATTTAAGACTTCTATCCATTCTTGATTGCAGACTGTATCTCCTCTAAAACTCAGTATATCTTCACAGGCCTCGGGCAAGTGCAGTAGGGGAGAGACTCTGGAGCAGCAAAAATGTGACCGACTTGCAGGATGCCTATAAAAGGCTGTCTAACCATCGATGCCGCATGCTCAGGTAAGATCCATGTTTCTAGTAAACCCATGGCTCTCACGCCTTAGAGCCAGCGGAGTTGAAGTACAGGCATAATTTGCTGGTTCCAAAATGAAGGAAAGCTGGGAGACTAATCTGATCACATAAATATCGTCCCAAGTGTTTCAGTATCCCCAGAAGGGGAAAAAGAGTTATATTAAGACAGGAGTTCAGAAGATTCTTGCAGATAACGTTCTCAAAACCATGAACGCACCTAACTGAAATGCTAGAACTTCTCTCTGTTCTGCTTTCCTCTAAAGAAAAAACAAACATATTCCATGACTGACTTATTTCAGACTTAATAAAAGGCATATGGGAGGAGTGCACAGACAGGAGAAAAAAACAGACTGATTTTTTTAGTTAGTTATTGGAAATGACAAGTTAATTGTTACCACAGGTAATCAAATGGAGCTTCTTGCAAGAGAAGTGGACCTGAATGACCTGTTTTTCCAGGTGTTCCCTTAATGTAGAGTGTGAAGGGGTGGATCTGGAGCCCCTGCTGAATTAAACTTTTTTTTTCTTAATGCCTACCATAAACTATATCAGTTTATAACAGATTGTTCACTGCAGTTCTTTCTCAGAAAGTGGACGGTTACTGGTTCTTTATTGCTAGTGCTGTCTTCGTATATTTGTGGTTGTAGAAATGAGTCAGTTCCAGGTCTTAAGTTTCAGTGTGACTCCGCTTGTAAAAGTACACAGCCAGAAATCAGTTTATGGTTGCTCAAATGTTGCTGCAATTGGTCTACAGCAAGAACGAGCATGCCATTTAGTTTTATAGTTGTCCATGACAAAACACAGAAAATTCCAACCATGAGAAGAAGGATTTAGAGAGAGATACAGACCAGGTTTTTAGAGGACAGGATATATGGCAATTTCAGTCAGCACCCAAAATTCAAGCACTCTCCTCAGATTCCTGTAGATACCTCAGCGTGTGCTTTGTTGGCACATAAACTCATGGTGAATATGGACTGTTAGAAAAGGCATGTCCTCCTTAAAGGCACTACTTTTATGTGGGCTTTAAACCAGAAGGACGGTAGAGAAATCATCCTGTTTCCATTGGTTAAATGAGCATTCCCTCTATCTGCAGTTACGCTGCCTTCCATTGGACCTTCCGTGAGATTTCCTGACTTTTGTTTCAACTCCAAAGAGCTGATTTATATTTATTAATTGAACTGATACAGAAGTTTAGAAAGTGGACAAAGGACTACATCCCTGATACCATTTTTGTACATAGAATACATACACACAAACAGTGGTGATTTCAGCAGGCTGAGGAGCCTCTCCAAATAAAACAGCTCAGGCTTGCTGTGTGCATCAGATTACCAGGCAGAGTGAAAGGGCAGGCAGAAACTTTCTAACAGCTAGATCAGTCAGTGGAAGAACAACAGCTCTTCTAGTATAAGGGAAAGGTTGTTGCTACCGAAATTGTACTGTAGAAGTAGTTTCCATTCAGATCTGAACTCAGCTTCCTGTAGTGATGAGCTGAATGAAAATGACATAATCAGAGTTGCATGCTTAGGAAATAGAGGGGAACATGCAATGTTAACTGTCTTGTGTTTTCATGTTAATTACTCATCTTAAAAGCAATAGATTTTACAGAACAGCAAGACCACCAGCCCTGAAATTAGGCTTTTCAACTCATTTTCTAGTATTCTGGTAGGTTCAACTGAAACAAGGGTACTGTACTTGGCTTGGTAACCAAATGCAATCTACAGAACAGGGCCCTTTTTCACTCTAAGCAGGCAGTCCAATTTGTTTACATAAAGCAGATTAAAACTGACTGCCCTTATCTCTGTTCCTTCCTAAACGACTAGCCCATTATTTGATTTATTCATACATATTCAACTTTATTTTAACAGCAGAGGCATAGCAGCTGAGCCTCTCTTTGTTGGCTATTGTCCCCATGAAGCAAGATGGCGGTGACTGCTTCAGAGACCTCCACTCAGCAACCTGAAGTGCCTCTGAGGTGTGAAGATGTGCACATGTGGTTTGATTGCTGAACCAAAGACATGTTCACTTTTAAAATAAAGGTCTTTCACATGCTTGTTGGAGTAACCTTTATTTTTTGAATCTAGGATGACAAGGTTAGTTCCATATCAAACTTTAATTAGAAAGAGGGATTTTTCCCTACAGAGTCTTTATTTTCCTTCAATTTTAGTTATGTAAAGTTACATGTGTAGAAAAGTCTGCTCTCTGTATATCAGTGTGTCTTGTCATTTGGTACTTTCCTAAATAACTGCATAACTGCAAATGACAAATGAATGCCCAGCAAATCCAGACCATTTAAAGCTTCCATCAGTCATTCTTAGATGTCAGTAAAATCCTTCAGTATAAACCAAGGCAGCAGGGGGGACTGATGTTGTGGTTCTTGTATTTTTTGCTTACTCAATTTGCAGAAGGACATATTCCAGGTACTTGTTAAAGTAAACTGAAGTGAGTTATATCCAGTGATATCATATTCTATTTCAAGTTGATTTCTAGCCATACAGAAACACATTTTTATAGTTAACAGTGCTTCTTAAACAGTCTCATGTAGCTGAAAACGAATCAAGATACAGCGTTGTCAGTCTGTAGCTACTCATCTATAGACGTTAACTTACAAACTTCACTTACTATGCAAGAAATAGTCTCTTGTACACACTGAGATGCACGTAGTGCTCATTCCTGTAAGAAGGATTTGCATCACTTCTCATTGTGGTTATCTGTAAGATAAGGATTGCCAAAGCAGCAGATGGTAGTTTCATCTCTTGTCCAGCTGCCCTGCCACTACAAGGCTTTGTGTGAAGATCAGCCTCTTAACATCCCCATGGAAAGTCACAAGCAGAAGTCAATCATACTGCAGCTAATTCATCATTTGCCACAATCAGTTCATCGCAGAAGAACATTCTGGTCTATGTAGGCAGTCTCCTAAAAGTATCTGGTATGGAGGATAGCTTGTATCTATTTTTCTACAGAGCGAAGCAGTCACACCAACCCCATCCTCCTCTGAAGCAGCGCATTTTGCTCTTGGCTGTTCAGGGCTTGATAGCTGGCCAGCTCCAAAGTGAAAGTTGCTGAGCCTGATGTTAAAGAACGCAGAACTGTTGAGTAGCCCTGAACAAAAAACAGAGAACATGCATCACCTCATGCAGGGCAGAGAGGAGATAAACCAGCAGAGAAGACTCTTACATGCCTAGGGGAAAAAGGGACAGAGTCTTAAGAATACTGCAACATTCTAGAAGCTTTTTTAACATTACTATATTAAAAGTGCAATGCGCACAAAAATTAACCTTAATTTTATTTTTTTAGCTATTCTCTGTAAAAACAGATTTTACTGCTGCTCTGGCATAAAACTGATGACACACCATTTTAACACACTGAATCATGTTCAAAATGCTGTTCAGTTTGCAAGCACAGTAATGAAACAGGCTCTAAACCCACACAGCCTCCACATAACTTGCCTCAGACCTCCAATAATTAAAACATGATTAAAAACATCAATTCCAAATTTGCTCATATGTAACAGGAAAAGCGATCCGAAGTCTGTAAGTCTTCTTACGCATCACCACAATTACGCACCATCATTTCTGCTAACGGAACGGCAGCAATCACAACTTTGTTGTCTTGGCGACTCTGGATTTCCTGAATACTGCCTCTTCGTTGTGCAAGATCAGCAAGTGCTGCGCTGAGGTGATCTTCGCTTACTGTGATTTCCAGGCTCATCAGGGGTTCCAGTATTTGCACACCAGCTTTTTTCAGAGCCTGCGTGGAAGCAATGGAGAGTTATGCTGAACCGAACCCCTTTTTAAAAAGCTGACCTAAGAAATGTTCAGTTTGTCAGCTCTGCCACTCGCATTTTCTGCTTCCAAAAGCTACAAATTCCCCAAGCAAGGTTACATGTTCCAAGAACAAATTACCAGGTAATGATATTCCCCTGTCTTCCCAGTGACACATCACGCTCCTGTGCTCTACAACAGCTTACGGCTTTGCTATACCTTTTGCAAGCAACGGGAGATGCAGGCTGATATCATTGTGTCAGAGGTATCGGGATGCACTGTCAGTGACTGCACTGTCACGTCTATATCCTGAACAGGGAAGCCTAGCAAGGGTCCTAACAAGAAAGAAAAAGCAAAAAAAAAATGTGCATTAAAAAACAGACACTTTCTTTTCACAATATCATGACACAGAGGAGGAAAAAAGTTTCAGGATCAATGTGGAGCTTCTTGCTTTCCTCCTTCCCTTCTCCTCCCTATGAGCATGGCTACTTGCTGTTGTGTTTCATCATTACCTAGCTTTGCCTGAAGAGCAAGGCATATGGATTCATAACTTCCTTATTCTCCTTACCAAAACACAGCTAATGATTTTCAGAACTGAAAGTTCCTGAGCACACTCATCCAAACAGCTGTTCCCAAACTGTCTTACAAGTTGCAACATCCAAAATTCATCTGCTAAAACAAGGCATTAACTGAAAAAAAACAACACCAAAGTAATGAAATCTTTTGTTTAACCTTGAACCAGCATATCTTCTATATTTTCAACAGAGAATGACTGCAGCAAATTCCTAGTACCAACCCATTACCAAAACTGCAGCAGTAACTCAATTCTGTAACAGATCACCTGCCTCTCTAGTTACCTATTGCTGGTATTGCATAAGGGGTATGTAGCCCTTTTTGTAGGTAAGGAGATTCCAGAACTTCCTTTGCACCTGTAGTATATTTATGGTTAATATGTTCTAGCTTTTAAGCTCCCAGGTTTTTTTTTCCTCCCAGAATCATACTGAATTGATTCCTGCAGAGAAGTTAGACCAGTGTAGCTGTTACAGCACTTCCTTTACCTTGAAGGCATGAATTCGTGATTCCATTTTCTACTGCTTCCTGCAGTTCTTTGGGTAGCACCTCAATGATACTCTCCGCGTACCTGATGATAGGTTTGGTCACTGTTCCTTCTCCTGACACAGGCCTCACCTCAAGCTCTGTGGTCACACAGTGTCTTTTATCTCCTACTACTTTATCCAACACATCTTCAGGATACAAACAAACAGGAATTTGGTGGGGGAAAAAAACAATACACGAATAAGTTACTTTCAGATGAATTTTAAGCAATACTTGAAAGTAAATCAAGCAACAAAACAAGATACAAGATGTTCCTTAGGTTCCTTCTTTTTACCCGTGGCTTGTGCAGCATTTAGGATGGTTTCTCTGTAGGCTATTTGAAGTGGTCCCAAATATGTCTCTATTCCATATTCACGTTTGATTCGGTCATGAATGATCTCTATATGCAGTTCTCCCATGCCACAGAGAATGGTCTGAAGAGATGACAGTAGAGAGAGAGGTAGAAGAATATAAGAAACTCGTGTTTTCATAAGAACTGTTCAAACAAGGGCTCACGGGCTCTTAATACCTTCTTAAAAGTATTTCAAGGAACCTCGAGAAAAAACAAACAGGACTACTTTATGCCATCCAACAAGCACCCTACGTGCAACAGCAATTTCTGTTCTAAAACCACCTGGTAAGAGAGCATCTTACATTAGCTTAAAGAGTACATAGTTCAGATTCTTCTGACCTCATGAATAACTCTCAAAACACGCAGAACATAGGATGACCTCCTTTATTCCATGAAGTGTATGTGCACAAGGTTTAATTTTAGTTTGTTTAGAGGCTCACAGCTTTGGTCCTACATGACACAAACACTGAGAGAAGCTTTTGATTCACAGCAATCAAAGGATGTAAACTAAATGAAGGGTGGTCCTGGCAGTTCTAAAATGAAGCTTAATTACCAGGTGAGGAATAGAAGATTCATCTTACCTGCCCTGTGTCAGGGTCTATTTTCACTTTTAAACTTGGATCTTCACGCTGAAGGCAGCTCAATGCATTGTCCAAGTCTGTACATAAACAACAAACAACACGTCCAAAGAGTCTTCAGTAATTTGAGAGTGACAATGAATCCCTGAACATCACTTTCCTTGCAGGGTCATATCTTACTCTCAGAAGTAGTCTAAAGGACCCTAAAGAAGCACGCATTTTGGTAGACACTCAACTCAAATTACACACAACTTGCAGCTTCTCTCCAACAAATTAATTGCATGTTAGAGAGAGCTTCCATAACTGATCAGTCTTCTTAAACAGCAAAATTTAATGACACCAAGCAAAAGCTGAACAGTCTCCACTCAACATTTAAAGGCAGAAGCTTTGGAATAAAATGACGGTCTCACTTACAAGTAACAGCTTACTGGAAAAATGACCAGCTTAAATTCTACCACAAAAAATACATTTTTCCAAGTCATATTTTACACTTGTATAAAGACATACATCATGAAAATGTGTTTCATCAAACAGTAAAAAGTACCATTCCCTTTTTATGGATGAGAAAAACTGTCAAGCCTTATACGATTTACCTACGTTTTTAAAGATGAGTTCAACAAGAGGAAGTTAAAATGCAAATAACTTGTTCTGATTCCCCATTATCCTGTACAACTGCCATAGAAAACAGCCATAAAAAAAGAGCAAAGATGGAAAAATAAACTCACAGCTGAAACTGCATTTATCTACTTCACAGCCCTTGGAAAAAAAAAAAAACAAAACTTTAGCAGAAATAACTTGCAGCCCAGCGGTTCAGACTGCAAGACAGGTGGTTCAAAATCTACGTTCCACCTTGCTCCTTCCCATCATTCTATAGCGATTCTTATTATTCTTTCACCTTCACCCTCCAACCACGCTCAGCTTTGTTGGAATGCTGATAGATTGTCTAAAGGATAAACTTTCAAAGAGCCAAACAGGTTCTCCGGTACAGATTTTTCTGTGAAAGACATTAATATTATAGGTGACACTGCATAGACAAACCCTAACTAGGCATACAGCAGTTTTGGTAAGGGGAGACTTTGCACACCATAGAACTGTGACAACCACAATCTACGACATTCTTCCTCCTCAGCAGCTACATTGTACCTTGTTGTTTGGCCATTGAAGGAGGTTCAATGGTGCAGAAGAAGACAGGCTCTGGAACCTCAACACCTGCCAGCAGAAGTCTCTCTATGTCACCGGTGCTCCTCTGCTCTCCCCCAGCACTCCTTCCAGCCTGCCGTGCAGCAGCTACAGCTGAAGGCTTTGACGACACTAGGGTATCTCCAGTGGCACTCTGATCAGTTCCCAGGGATTCCACAAGAGACGAAGCAGCAGGGGTTGGGGGGGTTGTTAAAATGAAACCAAAGTCATAGAGAACGGTACATCAGTAAATGAAAATCTGCTTATGCATTCCAGAATAGATCATATTTAGAAAATGTGGGCAAACTGTATTGGTCCAGCTTGCTCAGGCACTGAAACACTCAATTAGGCAGCTAATGGGAGCATGAAACGAGCACATTTCAACTTCAATTGTTGATTTTTTAAAACTAACTTTCAGTCTCACTCTGAGGCCTTTCTGGGCCATTACACAGCACTCTGGTATTGTGAAAGTTACATTGTAAACATAAGGTCAGAACCCTACTAAAATACAATGTCTTGAGGTTCAGTTCTTTCCACCTACCAGCACAGACTTTCTCACATCATTTATTTACATTCCCACACGATAATTTTTCAGTTTAGGAGGAAGTATATGCATGTATACTTAATGCAAAATGACAGCTGTAACTACAGTCAAGATACAAACACATGTGAGATACAGTAGCACGGAGGTGGAAGACACTCTAGTAAAACAAGCTTTCTTTACAAACAAGTACTTTCAATCACCTGTTTCAAGCCAACGGCGAGGGCAATGTTTCCAGGCATTAGTGATGGTATTTCAATTTGTTGATCAGCAAAAGGCAAGAGCAGACGGCTCATCCTCTCCCTGTAAATTAAATCATTTAATTGTTCACGACTGTAACAGGCATCCAAACGCGACGCAAACCCACAGCCCCACAGCCTGCTTTTACTCACGTGCAACTTTTGTTAATATTATATACAGCTGACTGAGGTTTCAGTGAACCTGAATAAATGCGAATGAAAACTAATGGTCCACGACATTTATCATGGAGAACTTTAAACGCCAGGGCACACAGGTCATCATCTTTGTACCACTGTCTGCAAAACAGAAACCACAACAAAAAGCACACTGGTTGGGATTACTCCACCTCAAGCCTGCATTTACATAAGTGTTCACTCTCTTAGGAACCTGTATGTTTCTAATTGCAATATTAGTAGAGACGTTTTATATATGTTCATATACCAAATATGCTAACCTAAGCTGTTCCACTTCTAGTAAAATATGGTGGAGGTCGTGTGACTCAACCGGCACTAGAGATGATCCTCAGCCTCCACCTGTAAAACGTCAGTATTCTCAGACTAAAAGGCTTTGGGACCATAATTGCACGCCAGGTTCAGTACTTGAGTATTTTTAGGTCCGCACACCTTCACTGCACATCTAAAACCAGTAAAGATATTAGCGGTCAATATTATTTTCTCCCTTTATACTTTTCCTACTTGCTTTTCCTTTTTGTTGACCCTCCCTTTCTTACTCCACTTACAGAAACTCATAGGAACGCTCATGAGGTGCAGGTAAGTACATGGTAATAGCATCCAGTAACGGCTGCACTCCTTTGTTCTTCAATGCGCTGCCACAGAGCACTGGTACGGCTTTCTGAGCTAGTGTGACTCTGCGTATGGCAGACTGGAGCTGTGAAAAAAAGAAGGGGAAAAGAAAAAAGAAAAGGCTTTCTGTTGAATTTTGGACAGCGCTTTACCCTTAGCATTCCAGCCACCAGATATCACTATCAGATTTTGCACAAAGACCTAGGAAATGACAAGGTCCTTTATAGATTTTTTTTCATTTGCAGGAAAAAAAAAAAAAACAAAGAATGTTTACTACAGGTAAACAGTGCCTTTTTCACTTCATTAAGTATGACAACAAGACCATTAGTGTGTAAAAAATGCACAAGGACAATCCAGCAGACTTTGAACAACGTACTAAAATACCACTTTGACATCTAAGTTATTACCCCGTAATCAGCAGGCTTTGCGCTTGGCAGTAAGAGTTCATGAAGTGACTCCAGAAACTGTTTGGGAATAAGCAGGTATAGCAAGTAATGCACACAACACTGAGTAAAAAAGATGACGGGAGCCACCGTGTTTGTCTTGGACAGCAGGGTTTGCACGGATGGTACACTGCGCTCTTGCAGGGCAGTGCCATCTGCAAGCACATGGGTGGATGATGGACAACCAAGCTACTTACCAGAGCTGCTGTCAGTAACTACCCTTGCATGCACAGTGCTGCCCAGCACCTCCCGTTAGCTGGAGGTAGACTGCAGAGGCCCAGTTTTCAAGTCCAGAAAGGGTTAATTGCTTCATTAAATTACAAGAGGATCTTGTTTCAAGATTTTAAACAACGCTGATTTTTGCTCATGTCTTTTCATTTGAAGATGTTACTTTCACCCTGATTATAAGCTTTGCCAGCATCCACTCCTCAATTTAAAGGTACCTATGCTCTGTTGTTTTAGCAGTCAGAATTTGGCATTGCATTTAAAAGTTCTCATCTTTCCTGTGTAACAACCTTATTGGGAAAACCCATTTATTCCAGTACAAACTTGACAGGCGTCAATAGGTTATTTACAGACAAGAATAATTATTCACTTCTACCAATTATAAAAGTAATTTAGCAACGCTGTCATCTTCCAGTCAGTGCATGTGAGACAGTGCTACTAAATTCAAACTAAGAAAAAAATCACTCTTTTCTATTATGAAACTTTTGCCTCACCAGTTTCAATATATCATGTCTTAAGAGCCAACCAACTCCTAGCCACTGAAATGCTACTTCTGCTAGTGAGACTCTGTAGCTCAGACACAGCAGGCCGATTCTATCTGGTGATTTCATTCGTGTTTCTCTTAAACTTCTTTTGCAGCAGCCTGTCAATAAAGATCATCCATAAAGGTTGAACTGTTACAGCTGTGCCCTGCATGTTTGAGAATTACCATCAGTATATCATCACATGTAATTCATACTAAGCTTAAATGTATTTTGCCCTAAATTCACAATGCCATCAAATCACTACAAAAGCTGGTGAATTTTTTGCTGGTTAAAAAATGCACAACTATACAATCATATCTGCACATGCCAAAGGCAAAGTAGTCCCGACCTTCAGAATAACAGACAGTGAACCTTTATTTACAAATAACAAAAGGTAAAAATTACCTTGTCAGGTGGTATTAGGTCAAAATTTTCACTGTATTCTCCTAGGATCAGTTCAGCAAATTCATCATCCAGATCTGCAACCTTCAATAGAACAGTTCTGCTTTATTATTTGGTCACCAATCTTAGGTAGTTGAAAATACAGCAAAATAGAGAAGGAACTAAGCTTTTAAAGATATCAGAGATCATAAACTTAAAACAAGCAATACAGAAGATACATTTCATGTCTCACATCTCAACTCAGTTATTATGCGTCCCCAAAAATGAAAGAGCCTGCAGCCATGTTGTGACAGCCATGGAGGGCACAACTGAATATATTCTGAGCTGTAAAAAAGCTGAAGTCTGGACTAAGCAGAAAGTGACCTTTGTGAGCTAATGGATAAAGCTAGGGGAAAAAAAACAACAACCAGACAAGCCTTCAGGGTATTCTGACCTTCTTCATGTCAGAAGCTTGTGGGTCAAAGAGATCATCTGTGCTTTCAGACTGTTCTGATTAGCTTAAAAATTAAATATACTTCAAACCTTGACTCAAATACACCTCTTGCTCCACTGCACATCCACTAAGGTACAATTAAAAGTCTAATTAAGCCAACAGATAAAACAAGACAGCAAATAAATCTTGTGTTCATGTGGTTAAATGGAAGCCAAGTTTACAAGAGGACCAGTAGTCAAATTACTAAATTTTATGTTTTACACTTCTGATAAAAATAATATTATTAGAAGTAGAACATAAACTATTTTAGGAACACAAGGTTATCTGACTTATCACACTACTGGGCCACCCCGTCCTGCTTCAGGAAGGACCCAGAAGCTAAAGAAAAAAAAATACAGTAAAAACATATAAAAAAAGGATTGAAAACCATTGTTCTTATCCAGATTTCTACCTGAGATTTCCTAAGAGAAGAGGCTGAGCAACCACATTCCCATTTAAAACCTGAATATTCTGAATACCAGGTATGTTTGTGTTTTACAGAACTCGGAGCAAGTCAAAAGGGATCGCTCAGACTGGTGTTTCTCAGGGAACACAAAGCCCAGCATCGCCTACGTACTAGCAATATGTGTTCCAAATTTGCATGGAAGGCACTTCTCATAGCAAAATGGCTCAAAACCTCTGGCAAACATAACTGTTAATTTCACATATTTTTGCATATAAAGCATACATTTGGATGTAACTGCTACTACACTTCTAAGGCTGTATAAAAGCAATTAAAGTTCTAGGCTGCAGAAAAGCAAACAGAGTACAAAATCACACTTTTAACTTGGAGATAAGATGTGTTTGGGGTCTCTCAAGTACAGCCAGCTCTTACCGCTGTATTAACACAGAACAAGGTGGGACTTTAAAGCATTAGCTCAAATAAACTATTGGAAAGAAACTATTTCAAAGGCTCTGCACAGCCCACAGGCACACTTTCACTTCATTATTCTTCAGCACTTCTAAACTGTCTCAACTCTGCAAAACCTGTCAGATGTCAGGATCAAGAAAACTATGCTTCTATTACAATTTCTTCTCTTCACAGGATGACAATCTATGGGACATATTTATATCCTTCTCATCTCTCCCACAGACTTAATGGATGGATCTGGTATTTATGATGAGATACAGTTTCCTCTAGCACAGCATTTAGCATCAATTGGAACAGACGCTGACATCCCATCCAGTTTCTAGCTGTCATTCCAGAAGGGTATGAAAAAGCTGCAGGTTCTGGGTTTGAACCCACTGTGAATGTTCCAAATATCTTTGGGGATCTAAGGCGGCAAAAGATGCCATGTTAACAAATTTAATATTAAATCTAGGGTCTACTTTTAAACTGCTTAATGAGCTATATAAGCAAGAGTACTGAGTGGATAAAGGCAGGCAGTTATCACCGTCTACTCACCCTCTAATTGTGAAGCTACATCTTAGACACTGTGATTTTAGGTTTCCCAGCACAAAATAAATTGAGAAACAGTGGGAAATTTGGCTGAAAACCACAGGGTGGTAAATCAGAATGCAGCGGGAGTCCCAGAGAGATGAGTCTGCCTAACCTGGAAAAAGGAAGGATGTATATGCTGCCTCCTACTACCCACAACCTGAAATGATTTTTCAGGGAAAACAAAGGCAGATTCTTTACAGAGAGAGGTGCTCAAGGAAAGGATGAGAAGCGCTGCCATAACAACTCAGGAAATTTCCATACAGACAAAAAGAAATAATGCATCTACAAGAATGGTCAAACGCTGAGACATGTTGCCTAGAAAGACTAAATTTCCATCCCTAGAGACCCCAAGAACAGCCAAACAATGCCCAGAGCAACCTGATTTAAAGCTGAAGTTACCTATGTTTTTAGCAAATCACTGTACTGGATACCCTCAAAGATCCCATTTTTCTAAATAACAGTTTTAAATGTATTATGCATTTACTTTAGAACTTTACTTGTTCTATTAAGGTATTTCTAGCATCCTGGACTTCTTGGAACAGGTTGGGATCATCCGACTCTAGCAGTGGCTTCTGCTCAAAAAGTTTTCCATCATCCAAATCAGAAGTAGGTTTCCAAATCATCTGCTCCTTAGTTACAACATCAACCAGCCCTCTGAAGGTTCTGGCTTCCCCAATGGGCAACTGCAAGTAGAACAGAAATTTTAGAGAGTTGAAAAAAAATTAATAAAGGTGTTCAATTCAAAAGAAATGCAGGTAGATTTCTAAGCTTACCTGTAAAAGCAAAGGTTTTGTCTTCAACTTTTGTTTGATACTCTCAACAGCATATGTAAAACTGTATTAAAACAACAGACATGGTTACAACAAATTTAATGATATAGTAAAAATAGTGTACTCTCATTTGTTGTAAAAAGTACTCCAACGACTACATAGCATATGTAGCCATTAAAGATGTGTACAGTACAAACTAACATAAATCACGAGTTCTGTGCTTAACAGAACAACTTTAACTTGATCAGAAACATTCTATTACGAGGTTATTAACAGTGATTAAAACAACTATATGAATACCTTGCCCTGCTTTTGTCCATCTTGTTCAAAAAGCAGATTCGTGGTATCTGATGTTTGTCTGCTTGTCTCCACACTGTCAGAGTTTGGGCCTACACAAAAAGGCAAAATGGTAACAATATTGACAGAGGAACTATATATACATTTCCTATGATGAGAAGTCAAGCATCTTTCCTTCATCTTATATTCCTGCAGCTGAGAGATTGAGCTTAGAGTAGAGAAGGGAACTGTGCTGAATGCATTGTGATAAGCCCTTATCTAGGCACACAGATGAACTCCACAAGCAGCTTTGTCACAGCTCTTCCTTCATCTGTTGTCTTTCCTCCAGGGCATAGAGCAAAGAGGACACAGAGAGAACATACACGCTACATGAATGCTTTCCAGTAACATATTTAACTAACACTGACCAAGAGTTCCTTCATCCTTTACCTCAGGAAAAGATAACTATTGAATTTAGTGTTCCATATGACATGTAACTTTTCTACGGAATTGAACCTTCACGTCAAAGTCAAACACTAGCCTGGCTACACCTTTTCTGCACTATGCCCAATGAGCTTATTAAATAGGACAGAGCGGAGGGGGAAATTCTGGGTGAAAATTATTAATTTTTCAAGTGGAATCAGAAAATGAGATGTGAATGGATGCCCATTACTATCCACTGCTGGAGCTAGCCAGAAGCCATCATATCAATCTGCATTTGTAAATAAAATAAAAAAAAAAAGCAAAACAACAAAAGAAAAGAGTAACCAAAGGAACAATAGACAACAGAGTTCAGAGGGAACCCTGTTTATTTTCCCCTCATTACCACAGCAATTCCTATGCACTTAATAGAATACATACACTTAAGGTAATCATTCCAGCCTCTTTCAGGTAATTTGGGAATAAAAAAAGTTACCAGTCATTTTTACCTCAACACCAGCTGAAGCATCAAACACTGCTACTGCTCCATCCAGGACTCTCAAGCAACGTTCAACTTCCACTGTGAAGTCCACATGACCTAAAAAAACAATTGAAACAACTCCAATTCATAACCTAAACCACAATTATCAGAATTCAAACAGGCAACATCAACAGATCATGATATATATATATATTTTTTAAATGTCTAAAAACACATCATGATTACCACCTTACCTTTCAGGAAATTACACCTTCAAGTCCTTGAAACATACAGGCTGCCCCTGAGCTAACCATAAACAAGTTGGAACAGTCACAGAAAACAGTGACTAGACAAAGGTCAACAGAGCTCAGTGCAGGCTTATTTACTGCAGCAATTGAATCAGCCAAATATCGCACTGTATCCAGGACCTCAGTTCAGCAATGACTCACCTCATCTACTGCCTCATGTTATCACATGTGTATCACTGAAGTACAGTACCTGGGGTGTCAATCAGATTGATTCTGTAGTCCTTCCAGTCAAAAGTAACAGCAGCAGACTGAATGGTAATACCGCGTTCTCGTTCTTGTACCATAAAATCTGTCACAGTGTCTCCATCATCAACATCTGTGAGCAGAAAACAGGATTGCAGCTGGGTACATAAATAATTCAAAGGCTGAAGCTATCTTAAACTAAAGATAGTGAGAGACATTTGGATATACTCTCCCTTTTGTAAATGATCAAGTTATGAAAACTGCTCTAAGACACGGAATTATAATGTCAGCTCATACACCCAGATTGCCAATGTATGGAACAAACTGTTTGTAGGACAAAAACAAGAAATTCCATCAACCTTTTTTCATTTTTAATCAAAGAACAACATTGTGTAGAAGCTTAAAAATCAAGCAACATTGTGAGAAACTTAAAAAATCATAGCAAGGCCCAAAATAATGAATAAATGACACTTTTGAAATGAGAGGCTGCTCTTCGTATACAACCTGACATTTAAAAATTTAATAGATGAAACTCAATAAGGTTAGACTTAGGTTTAAGAAGCTAAGGATTTTTATCATTTTTAATAAAAAGAGAGAAAGTACCACACTTTCAAACAAGCATGCCACCACGTTCAGTCACTCCTGAAGGCTCACACCTTCTAACATTCTCCTGGGCAGCAGAGGAAACACCACTAAAATTAAAAGGTCAGAAGTACCATAAAGGAAGGCTGCTTTGGTTTCCTCAGTATTAAAAGATTTCAGCGAGAGTTGGTGAAGAAAGGAATTCTTCCTGTGCTAGGACTTAAATATAGATTAATTTTTGGTAATCTGGTCCCTTGACATGTCAGAATTGATCCGGAGGAGCAGCTTTGCCAAAACAACCAATGAACAACATGTAAAACAGAAAGAACTTTTGAGTAAGTGTTAAACAAATAGCAAGGTATGAAAAAAACAAAAAGGAAAAAAAATGAATCAACAAGCTGTCAACTGCTGTAGAAGTGCAACCATATTCAAATACAATAGAAAACACATTAAGCTTTCATTAAATTGAATAACAACTCTGAAACAAAAGGCTTCTATGCTAAAAACTGTACCACCAATCTCACTGCATGAGATTGACACAATTGTAAAATCTCTCACAGCTATGGAAATAAAAAAATACATATACTGCTAACCTCCAAGTGTTCTTATGTATCCAGAGTAATACAGCATTCTTTCTGTTGTTGTCGTTTTCCCTGCATCAATATGAGCCATGATACCAATGTTACGGATTCTGCACAAAGCAAAAACACAGCTTTTACTATGGCACTTTTTTTTCCACACTCACTAAGCATAACACAGAAGATGAATAGGGTTTTTTTCCTCTGTCACTTAACTGATACAGTGCACGTGCTGATTCTGAAGTATGATAGCACTGAAATGGTGAATTTTCTTCAAAGTGGCAATAGTCAGTAGTTCTGGAACACATTTCCACACTTCACTTCTGTACCTGCTTGGCCTTATTCTGCACTCACATGTCCCCTCTACAGATGGAATCAGCCCCATCACCTTCTTGTCTGTTCCAACCCCTGAATCCTGGTGACTAAAGCAGTCCATTGCACGTATCACCAAATCACAGGACCACAGAGGCTGTAAGGCACTTCTGGAGATCATACTGCCCAGCCCACCGCTACAGAAGGTTCCCTGGGGTAGGCTGCACAGGAAGGTGTTCAGAGGGTTTTGAATATCTGCAGTGAAGGAGGCTCTGCAGCCTCTCCAGGCAGCATGTTGCAGCGCTCTGTCACCACCACAGTAAAGTTTTTCCTCATGTTTGTATGGAACTTTCTGTGTTCCAATTTGCACCTGCTGCCCCTCTGACCTGTTGCTGGGCACTGCTCAAAAGAGCGTGGCCCCATCCACTGCTCATAAGGTATCGGTAAGTGTGGATATTTATGTCCCAAATCTAGCATGGAAGTTCTCACAAAGTTGTATGAGATTTTGTTCAGACAGATCTTCTTTCCTGAGATATCTTGCCCAGAGGCTTCCAAGCAGCTCTTCTCATTGCAGGCTTGTGATCAGCTGTCATCTGCACAATTAGCTTTGCCCTCATTCATAAGGATGTCATCTCTACAGCTAAACACAAGGAATACAGTGGCACCCATGGTGGTGAGCTACATGCCAAGAAGCTCCTCCCTCTCATTTACCCATCAGCAATCACTGTGGACTTTGAACTTCTCTAAGACACCATTTTTCATTTCAACACAATCGAGAGATCACAATTTTTCCAGTTCAAGATCTCTCTGACACTCACACTGAAATGTCAGAAAGCTGAAAGAAAGGAAGTATGAACTGCAATTTAAGACATGTATTTAAGTAACACCAGCAGCAATAACCCTTGACATTGTACATCAGTTCCCCTCACTATCAGTTACATAGGGAGAATAAGCTACAATGACGTACCTGGATATATGAGGATTAATAACAGAACGCAGAGATTTAACATCTCCTGGAGACAAAGAAAACAAAAAAGACGTGTCAGACTGATCCCAACTAGAAATTATTGATTTTAACAAAATTAAGCAAATTAAGAAAACTCCTAAAAATCTTACTGGAAACAAAGATTGAGAGTCACAGCTCTTGAGAACTCCTAATTCTCACCTATCCCAAATGACTAAAGATTTCACAACATCTCTCGCTCCCTTTCACACATGGAACTCTTCAGAACTTTAACTTAGAAACAACAGGAAAATCACAACACATGGAAAAGACATATATATAATCAGACCAATAGAATCATAGAATCATAGAATTGCTCAGGTTGGAAAAGACCTTAAAGATCATTGAATCCAATCACAACCTAAACATAGTACCCTAATTAACAACCCTATGCTAAATCATGTCCCTGAGCACCACATTCAAATGGTTTTTACACACATCCAGGAACGGTGACTCAACCACCTCCCTGTGGAGCCTATTCCAGTGCATAACAACCCATTCTGTAAAGAAGTTTTTCCTCATATCCAACCTAAACTTACCCTGGCACAACTTGGGGCCATTTCGCCTCCTCCTGTCACTTGTCACCAGTGAGAAGAGACCAACCCTGCTCTCACTGTAAGCACCTTTCTGATACTGGAAAGGAGCAGCCTCCTCTTCCCAGACTAAACAGGCCCAGCTCCTTCAGCCTCTCCTCATAGGGCATATTCTCCAAGCCCTTCTCTGGACCTGCTCCAGCACTTCAGTGTCCTTTCTGTACAGAGGTGCCCAAAACTGAACACAGGACTCAAGGTGAGTCCTCACCAATGCCGAGTACAGGGGCAGGATGACTTCCTTAGTCCTGCTCACCACACCATTCCTGATACAAGCCAGGATGCCATTGGCCCTCTTGGCCTCCTGGCACACTGCTGGCTCATATTCAGCAGACTGCCCATCAGCTCACCAAGGTCCCTTTCCATCAGGCAGCTTTCCAGACACTCCTCCCCAAGCCTGTAGGGTTTCCTGGGTTTGTCGTGACCAAAATGCAGGACCCGACACTTGGCCCTACTGAAAATCATACAGTTCACCTTGGCCCATTGATCCAGTCCATCCAGGTCCCTCTGTAGTGCCCTTCTCCCCTCAGGCAGATCAACACTCCCTCCCAACTTGGTGTTGTCTGTAAATTTACTGCGGGTGCACTCAATCCCCTCATCCAGATCATTGATAAAGATGTTAAACAGAAGTGGCTGCAGTACTGAGCCCTGGGGGACAATGGTCATGACTGGCCACCAACTGGATTTAACTCCACTGACCTCAGCTCTTTGGGCCTGGACATCCAGCCAGTGTTTCACCCATCAGAGCGTACGCCCATCCAAACCATGGGCGGCCAGCTTCTCCACGAGGATGTTGTGGAGGACAGTGTCAAAGGCTTTACTGAAGTCCAGGCAGACCACATCAACTACCTTACCATTATCCACTAGGTGGGTCACCCTGTCATAGACCGAAATCAGGTTTGTCAAAAAGGATCTACCAATCATAAACCCACGCTGACCTGGTCTAATGGGCCCAGTGAAGTCCTGCTCTGCAGAAGCAGTAACTAATCAGGCCACGACTCTCTTTTGCCCTAACTCTGCAAAGATAAGTGAATGACAGTAACCTCAGACTTCCTTCTGTTAATCATAGATGTCTCTCTTGGCTTTCGTGCACCATGCTGGCTATCAGCAATTAGTCAATGATCTATTAATACTCATACTTCAGGCAATTGGACAGGGATTACTGCACCCTCCATAGCTAATCTGGCTTTTTATCCACCTGTGTTTTTCATTTTTCTTATTTCCTAAATCCTTACACCACAAAACTACTGAGAACACAGCAGCAATACAAAACCATCCTTTCCATTCTTGAACCTTTTAACCACTCCGTGCTTCAAATGCCAAATATTATCAACAAAGCTTTGCAGGTACTTTTACTCACTTCTACGTAACTCCTGCTAATAAGTCATAAATTACATTCAGAAGCATAAAAACATAATTTACAAGCATACCTGGCGGAGAGCTGTAGTTTCTTTCACTGTTCTTCACACTTAGGACTGTGACTTTTGGCTTCCTGAAACACGCATGCTGGCAATGGAAGGAAAAAGAGAAAACACACACAACTGTCATCATAATGACTTAATAAGCATAACATGATTATTGATTTGTAGGCGTAACTTTTTCCAGTTGTACAAAACAAAGTATAAACAAGACCTGAATCAACTGATGCTTATTAGCTATTTACATAAACTGAAACTGTCACCTGCGTGGAAGCAGAAGCGTGGCCTGAGCTTAAATAAGAGTCTGCAACATTCAGGAAGCTCAATAAAAACGTGACATACAAGAAGCCTGGCCTCAACAAGAGCTTACGTTGATTACTGTATCTCGAAAGACCAAGGTAAAATAAAATGCAATAAAAACGGTTTACTTGGTGTAACGTGGGCAATCTCCTTAAACTCATGCAGAAGGCGTTAACGCCTGGGAAGGCATTTACCTGGCTGCACAAACTTGTCAATTTCAGCGACAGTTTTGGTGCGTTCACTGAAAACTTCCTCATGATTCTCCACATTCTGGCTGCCGCCTCTACAGCCGTCCCTTGCCACAGAAGCCCAGCACAAAGTAAGCGCTGCACCACAGGCCGACTGCTTCCTAGGAGCTGCGCCTCCGCTGTTTCCACACGGCTACACCAACAGTTTTCCACCTCAGATTGCCGTTCCTCACGCCTGGCTGCAGCCGCAGCGCCGTGCGGCCTTCACCACGCGGCACAACCCACTCACGCACGGTTTCTGAGCCGGGAAATACACCCTTCTGCTCTCGAAGGCGGTAAAAGTGCTCTTTTTCTTTAACAAAATCAGACGCTACATCGTCAAAGCGGCCGCGGCGCAGCGCCCACGGGCACGCCGCGATCCGCCGCCCAGCACCACAGCGCCCAGCCGGCCCGGAGGACGAGTCGCCGCACCGGAAGGTGTGCGCCTCATTGAGCTCCCCCGCAGCCATCCCGTCTTCCTCAGTCCCGCCGCTAACCAACAGACGCAGGCCTTAACTAACAGACACTACGGCCTTTTCCTCCCGTTTCGCCCCTTTTCTGCCACGCCGAGACAGGCCGCAGCCCTAGGGACGAGCAGGGTGCCGTCCGTTCCCAAGGCGGAACCAAAGAGCCGTGGGGAGCGTTTCCATCCGGGGCGGACGGAGGAAGTAACAGCCCTTTTGGCAGCGGAGGGGCGAGCGGCGCGGACGGGAGACGACGTGTGGCCGCCGCCATGGTGAGAGCGGGGCTGGGAGCGCGGCGGGACGGGTCGGGTCGGGTCGGGACGGGCCAGGCCAGGCCAATGGGGCTGGGGCTGGGGACGGGACTTGGACTGGGGACGGGGCTTGGGCTGGGGACAGATGCGGCCCCGCTGCCCCGCGCTGATGGGGTGCTCCCCGGCCTCGTCCCGTTGGCGTGAGGCGCTAAACGCGCTGCCCTGTGCCCACAGCCGCAGAACGAGTACATCGAGCTGCACCGCAAGCGGTACGGATACCGGCTGGACTACCATGAGAAGAAGAGGAAGAAGGAAGGGCGCGAGCCTCACGAGCGCTCCAGGAAGGCCAAGAAGATGATTGGGCTGAAGGCCAAGCTGTACCACAAACAGCGGCACGCCGAGAAGATCCAGATGAAGAAGACGTGAGTAACGTTGTCCTAGAACCATAGAATTACCCAGGTTGGAAAAGACCTTGAAGATCATCAAGTCCAACCGCAGCCTAACCAGTACCCCATCTCTAAGAAAACCTCTGCTAAATCATATCCCTGAGTACCACATCCAAACGGCTCTTAAACACATCCAGGGATGGCGATTCAACCACCTCCCTGGGGAGCCCATTCCAGTACCTAACCACCCTTTCTGTAAAGAAGTTCTTCCTAATATCCAACCTAAACTTGCCCTGGCGCAACTTGAGGCCATTTCCCCTCGTCCTGTCACTTGTCACTAGTGAGAAGAGACCTGCCCCACTCTCACTGTAAGAACCTTCCAGGTACTGGAAGAGCGCGATAAGGTCTCCCCTCAGCCTCCTTTTCCCCAGACTAAACAGCCCCAGCTTCCTTAGCCTCTCCTCGTAGGGATAATTCTCCAAGCCCTTAACGAGCCTCGTTGCCCTTCTCTGGACCTGCTCCAGTACTTCCATATCTTTCGTGTGCTGAGGTGCCCAAAACTGGACACAGTACTCGAGGTGAGGCCTCACCAATGCCGAGTACAGGGGCAGGATGACTTCCTTAGTCCTGCTCACCACACCATTCCTGATACAAGCCAGGATGCCGTTGGCCTTCTTGGCCACCCAGGCACACTGTCGGCTCATGTTCAGCCGTGCATCAATCAGTTCCCCCAGGTCCATTTCCTCCACACAGTCCTCCAGCCACTCTGTCCCAAGCCTATAGCGCTGCCTGGGGTTGTTGTGGCCGAAGTGCAGGACTCAACATTTGGTCTTGTTGAACCTCATCCCATTGGCTTCAGCCCAGCTCTCCAGCCTGTCCAGATCCCTCTGTAGGGCCTCGCTACCCCCAGGCAGATCCACACTCCCAGCCAATTTAGTGTCATCTGCATCTAGCATCGTGTTTGTATGCAGGCACTGTTCCTTAAATGTAAATGCTGCGTTTACTTTAGAGAATATGTTGAATAGGCACAACCTAAGCTATTGCATCTCAAAATTGGCTTCTTTTCTGTTCTTAATATTGTGGCGGTGGTGTTGTTTGTTTCTCCTTGCAGAATTAAAATGCATGAAAAGAGAAATACAAAGGAAAAGAATGAGGATAAAACTCCTAAAGGAGCCGTACCAGCATACCTGCTGGACAGAGAGGGCCAGTCCCGGGCTAAGGTTCTCTCTAACATGATCAAACAGAAACGAAAAGAAAAAGCTGTAAGTAGCTGGATTTATTTCAGATACTAAGTATGTCTCATGGTGATAATCACTGTGTTACTGATGCTTAAGTGTCTTGCAGCTTGTGGGTGAGGTCTAAGCATTGATGTGCGAAAGCTAAAACTTTGAATAGCTTAGTCGCCTTGAGCAAAGTAAGCATGTGCAAAGTCTTGATTTCCATAAACCTGAATGCTAATTACAGTAAGTAGCTCTTAGTTGCATAAAACGCATGGTTTACAGCAACTCTGATTAGTTAAAATTTTACACTTTGATTATCCTGTCTGATTTAAAACCAGCACATACCTAATGAGAGTTGTGTTTCCTACAGGGGAAATGGGAGGTTCCTGTGCCAAAGGTCCGTGCGCAGGGAGAGACAGAAGTTTTAAAAGTGATTCGTACTGGAAAGAGAAAGAAGAAGGCCTGGAAGAGAATGGTTACAAAAGTTTGTTTTGTTGGAGATGGCTTTACTAGGAAACCTCCAAAGTATGAAAGATTCATCCGACCAATGGTAACGTTCTTGAAACTTTCAAATATTTAGGTGCTAATTATTTTAACTTAAATGTACAGCTACCTAGAAGGAAGACGTGTAATAGATGGGCGTTTAATGTTTCACTATCCATGAAATTATTTTCAGGTATACAGTAATAAGGGAAAAAAATTAAGTCTAAAACCTACTACAGAAACAAACACCTGATTTCTTCATGAAACATGCTTTACTCCCGAGAGTGATGATTCTTCTTTCACTGCTGTTAAAAAAGCTGCATTCTGAAGCTAGCCATTAAAAAAAAAAGTACCTAACGTTGTCATTAATCAGGTTCTTAACAACCATTCTGTAGTAAGCAAACAATTTTCTATGTTCTGGCTTGTTTCATTCTTCCCAGTCTCGTAAAATGTATAAATCTGAGGACATAATGCTAGAAATGTTAAATTAGCTCTGAGGACTTGAAGTATATATACTCATGTTTTTTTAACACCTTGTGCTACAGGGCTTACGTTTCAAGAAGGCACATGTGACACATCCTGAACTTAAAGCTACTTTTTGCCTGCCTATCCTTGGCGTGAAAAAGAATCCTTCTTCTCCTTTGTATACAAGTCTGGGTGTAATTACCAAAGGTACTGTCATTGAAGTGAACGTGAGCGAACTGGGCCTCGTGACGCAAGGGGGCAAAGTTATTTGGGGTAAGTATTTAATCCAGTAGCAGTGCAGAACAAGTTTTAAGTCTTTATTGCCTGATTATATTGTGAAGTCTGTGTCTTGTCATAATTAATTTCTGTTGAGTTTTGGTTGTAGCAGAAGCGACTGCAGGACAGCTTTAAAAAGTATTAATCTTAGGCTTTCAGTTCACACTTTGAACATCAAATTAGGTGAAATCCAGAAAAAGGACTTAATGCAAGACATCAGCCATCACATCAGGCAGCGTTACAAGGCTATTAAGACCTACCCATGTGAAAATGATTATGCCATGTTTTCAGTGAAAGTCGTGTGTTCAAATACCTTCATTGAATCAGACTGACTTCTTTTAACAGTGAGGCTGACTTGGATTGTGACAGAACCTACAATATTTATGAATTCCTTGAGGTTCTGGGTATGTTACAAAGACAGCCTGAGCACGATACTTTGGGAACTGGTTTGCAGCTCATCAGAAAGTGTGTTCAGATTCACAGTGATCCACCTTCAATTTTGAAGCAGGAATTTCTTCCAAGGGGGCTTGTGGGTTAAGTTTTCAAAATGGAAGAATCGTAATTTACTGTATGACTTTTGATTTCCTTTTCTCTTTAGGAAAATATGCACAAGTCACTAACAATCCAGAAAACGATGGCTGTATTAATGCAGTTCTGCTCGTCTAAATTGTTCGATGCTACACACTGGATGCCGCTTTCTACAACATCAGGGGAGTTTCAACAATTCTGGGAGATCTCTGAAGCTTTCAGCCATGCTGATCTTTTAAGCGTGCCAGAAAAGACTGTTATATTTAAAGTCTGAGTTATCTATCTGACCATTGTCCAAATAAAGAGATTCAATTTTCATATTTTGCTATGTTATGGATTTCGTCTTTACCTTCATGATTGTAGAGTAGCAGTCAGGCAGATTGGGTTATTTTCTATGAATATCTAGCTCACATCCCTATTGACAGGAAATACAGCCACTGTCACTTGTGCTGAGTTACTGCAAAGCTGAAGTTAGGCAGATATTTAAGATCACAGGTGCTATGTGAGAGTGCAGGAAGGGAAGTGTATTAGAATCATAGAGTGGCTTGGGTTGGAAGGGACCTCAAGGATTACTGGGTTGCAATCCCCCCTGGCCTAGGCAAGGTTGCCAGCCACTAGATCAGGTTGCCCAGCACTACACCCAGACCAGTCTTGAACACCTGCAGCACTGGGGCATCCACAGCTTCTCTGGGCAGCTATGCCAGCACCCCACCACCCTCTCAGGGAAAGATTCCCCCCTGCCATCCAATCTAAAGCTTCCATCTTTTAGTTTAAAACCATTCCCCCTTGTTGTATCACCACTGGCCTGTGCAGAAAGTTATTTCCCTCCTGTTTGTAATATTCCTTTCAATACCAGAAGGCTGTAATGCAAGAGCGGCATAACAGTACTGATGTTACAATTCACTGTAGCTATCTTGGGTGCTTTTAACAAACATTGAAGTGAACCTAAAGGCACAAGCATCAGCTGGTAATGTATATTTAGCTTCCATCTTCAAAACACAGGAAACAAAAGCTGCTTTTACACTGACTTCTTCCAGTCAAGAATTTAGTGGTAAATAAACTAAGCACCATCTGTCACTACAAACACACACTGATACACACCATTGATTCCTGTTTTTACATAGTACTCCATGCAGAGGAGCTTTTAAGCACGAATTTGAAGTAAAATCCTGAACTTTTCCTAGTTTATGAAAACCCTCTTATTCCCCCAACACTGTAAGAGGGAACTTTCAAACAAAGCTTCAAGGATCCTCAGAAGCCAAATAGTGAGTAGTCTGGGGAGTTGTTTTTAAACACAAAAGAGGCAGCTACCTGCACCTGCCATGTCTGCAACAGGCTACAGGAATAGGCAGTCTGAGTATCAGATGGTGGCAGATAGATGATAAAATTTGAAAGGAGCTGCTGAAACTTTCTAAACATCCTACTTAAAGAAGGACTCAACTCTAGTGGTATGAGGGACCACGTTCAGACAGGTTTTAACTATCTCTAGGGATGGTGACCTACCCTGCGCAATGTGATCCAGTCTTTGACCACCCCGAGTGTTTATAAAAGTTAGGAAGTGTAATGGAATTTTCTTCACTTTGTTACTGAGCTCCACTAAGAATCTGTTTCCATCTTCTTTATAGCCTCACAGCAGGTATTTGCACATAAGGGAAAGATGTCCACTCCCCCAGCCTCAGACCTTTTAACTCAACTGTAGCGCTCTCAGCCTCATGAATGAGTGATGCTCCAGCCATCTTCATGACCATAACAGCATTTCCAGACCTGGAACTCTAGCCAGGAGCATCCTGGTTCTGCATGTTTTGTGATTTCTCTTACACCATCCGACAGGAGCAGTACTTTTACTGCTCTCTCCTCTTACAGGCTACTTTGTTTAGTTCACCAGTTTCCCCTAGCCTGGACTCTGTACTGCAACTTACTAAGGTTCTTGTTTATTTGTTCCTGCATTGATAAGTGATTCAAAACTAAAAGGAGGTCACAAGCCAGTGTGTGATTTGCTTGGGGAGAGGGCATTTTGTCAAAGTGTTACATTAGCTTTTAATGCATTTTAATAACATAAACTCGGCTGCCTCAAGAGCACTGCCACATTTTGCGTTGTAAATACATGGCTTGTTGGCTGAGTAGTACAATTATTGCCAACCAAACTACATTTTAACACTATACAGAGAGTTGGTTAAGTTCATAGAAACAACGCAGGATGAAGGAAACTGCAAAATGCATACGGTAAGCATACTTCTTAAAGAGCTGTAGAATAGGCTATTCATAAGATGCACAAGCTAAGTAAATACAGCACTTATAAAAAACCCAAAAGTACAGGAATTCTTTTTCAATTAATATACTTACAGCATTTAAAGCTCTTCGGTAGCAGACAGATTGCAAGATAATAGATTGCAAAATAACACCAAATATAATGACACAGTTTTCTTCTAGTGAATTGAACCACTTTAAAAGATGCCACCTGCATAGCAGAAAGGGATCGAATACTTACAAATGAATCACAAAGTAAGTTTAATTACTGTTTCAAAACATTTCAAAAGCAGCCAAGACAATACAGAGAAAGGAAAATTCCGAACACGCTAACTAGCTCAAAGTACAGTACTCTAGAACAGCATCACATCTTTCATAGGATTTATAAACACTAGTTTAAAAAACATCTAACACCACATTCATGAAAATAAATATAGAAGTGTATCCCCTTGGTAATAGTATTTTTTAATGGTCACTCGAGAAGAGGATGAAACTTAGGCCTATTTATTGCTGTTTTCATCCTAGTAGTGTTGATAGGTTCTAAATGATCGATTTGATTACTGACACCCACAAATGAAATGGAAAAGAAGTATGGCTTAAATAAAACAAAAGCAAATTGCAATAAATATGCATTTTAATGGAAAAGGCTATGGAACGTGAGAATGGCAAACAACAATTCTGCGTGAAATGGAGAGACCAAAAGGAACTGGGTGAAACAAAGCAAGTTCTTTTAGAAATTAAGAAGCAATACAAGAGAAACGTTTTAACAAGAGATGCATTCAAACACAAAACCATTTACTATTCAAGTGCAAGGTTGAAAGTCACAAATAAAGGCCCTTTAAACCCCATTCCCAGGCTAAATAAAGCTCAAAATAATACTGCTCGCTTCCACCATGCACACGCAGTTCCATGGCATATTGTAACAGTATTTGGTACAAACAAATGAACTTTGATGTTTTAATCACTGGTTGCTGGTATGGTAAGATCTTAAACTCTTCAGCAGTTCAATGGTAGGAAGCCAGACAGCAAACCAACCAAAGAAAAAATGTCCAGGCATAAAACACCTTTTTTTTTCCCCCAAGGTAAAACATTTCAGTCAATACAGTTGTCAGGTTAAGTTGCCTTGCTTTAATGCAATAGAAGGTATAGACTATTAAACTACTGTTCCAATTGGACAATCAGCACAACAATACAAACTATTATTTAAATCAGTAGTTTGATTTGGCTACTCAGTATTTACTGCAAGATGACTGATGCCCAACAAGTTATTACAGAAATATGCTCCATTCTAGCTCAAAGTACTGCTGTGATCACAGTTAGGAACTATTTCTAGGTTTCAAGACCATACTGCTTATTAGAACTGCTAGTTGCTCCATGACTGCCCACAATAGGTAGATAACAATCTGGCCACTGGCTACTACCTCAGGCACTCCAGACAAACAGAGCCAGCTACTCAAGAGTACACGTAAAGATGTGAATTTTAGCTCAGTGTTTCACAACTCTGTGGAATCTGATCTGATAGCTGACTGCTTCCAACAGAAACCAAGACTCACCTCATTTAATAGTTCTGTTGTAGTTTTTTGTTCACTCAATATATAAATGTCCTAAAAGGAAGGTACTAATTGAAACTAGTCCCAAGTCAGTCATGAAAAGAAATATCAAAAGTTAAATAACCTTCCCATAAAGGGTTTTCCGACCTTACAAGGAAATACAAGTGACAAAAATGTGCATCAAAAAAATCCACCTAGAGGAAACAAGCACATCTCACTTGTTCATGGACAGCAGAATTCGCAACTGCGAACACATGTACCAATTGAAGTGTTTAACAGATCAGTACTAAGTAAAGCTTGCTTTAACAAATAGAACACGAGTGACTAGAAACTGTATACATTTCTTAAAACATCAGCCCTCCGATTCCACCCTCAGCAATGCAACAGATGTCTGTTTTGTGTGTGGGTCTTTTTTAGTTTGGCTGTTTGTTTTTACAGTAATTTAGCATTATAAGACAAATCATACTATTGGTAACAAGTCTGTCCCATGTGCCTTATAGAAAATGTTTAATAAGTTTTAGGAATTCTTAAGGTTCCCTTGAATGTTTTTACAATGAATCATTAAGATACCTTGAACGTTAATCAGTTACAGGGCTCATGAGAAGCACCTGCACACTGACAGGAAGTTACAACTATGCTCAGCATCCAAGAAACTCAGTTATCCCGTCCACTTTGAAGTCTAAAGTTTGAATCAAAGAGGTATGTAATTCACATGACTAACAACAAAAACAACACCTCCCACATAAGCTTTTCTTAAAATGGATTAAAAATAGGATTGTATTTCAATAGGTGAAATAAATAGTAAGAATACATCTTATACAGCTAAAATACTATATCAGTACACCGGAACTATAGGCATAAAGTAGATTCTTACTTTAGCTTCACAGAGGGATAAAAATTAAGACAGCATTGCAACTATTCAAGTGAACCTGAACAGCAATTTTCAGAAGCCCAAGGCTTCCAAGCCACAATAGGAAACTAGTTCACTAACCTAAGATTAAACAGCAGGGCGAATAGCTGTGTAATTTCCTGTTACTAGGACCACTGTTCTTTCTTATTCCTGACTTTTCAGCTCTTTACAAGAGGAACTTCATTTACTGAAACAAACATATTGCAAATTAAAATGTAACTCAATGTAAACCCAACAAACTTCATTAAATATATGCTTTGCTGGGAGAATTTCTGAAGGTTAATCTGCGTAATAGCCTGTTTGTATTTCTGCTTGTATATAGCAAGGTTTAGTTCCTGTTTCCAGTAAGAGCTATGAACTGGGAAGCTGTCAGCCCAGAAATTACACTCAGTTTACAAAAAGGAAGTGGGAATCACAAATAAGTGCAACAATCTCCTAAAGGTGTAGAAGTTTGGCCAAGGAAAAAAAAAAAGAAAAAAAAAGCATTCACTGTAACATCCACTAATATTTTGACAGTAATGAATGTCACAATCACCTGAAATGCCAGAGTTCACGGGAGCTACACACCTGGCAGTTACAGCAGAAGCCAATTGTTTGGAAAACACAAAGCACCACTTCCAGTTGGACCAGTACCAGATCAAACATTGTCTTGTCCTGCAGCGCGACAAGTAAGCAAGTATTCATTCAGTACATGCAAGTAGTCAGAAGGGCTGTGCAAACAATTTTCTAAGCGCACTGGAGTCCTCGCTCCATACATTCTGGAGAAACTCACGCTTAACAAGACACTCACTTCAGAAACTACAAATACAGTCTTACCATGTAGGCATCTCTAAATCTTCCCACATAAAAAACTTCATTTTAGGTGTATGCTATGGTAGATGCCGTGTTGATTTTGTTACTGGTAACTCAGCTGTTTCAAGTCATTAGCAAATGAAATTTTCTAGTCTGGGAGTCAGAAGCGGAGCCATTCTCTCCAGTTCGACTCTGGTGAAAGACAGATGCTACATTATGTTGTTTTGATCTACAGAATTATAACTTGTATATTTTGAGACCAGGAATTGCAATCTGACATTCTTTTATCTCATGTGAAAAAGCCCGTGGGGAATTAAGAAGAGAGGAGTGATGTTTCTTTTTCTCTGCTGTGGAGAGAAGCAGAACGTTAGAATGTTTTAAGTTCTTTTAAAATAATTTGTGATGAATGGCCTCACAGAAGTCCATGATATTTTAGTAACGTTAATAAAGCCAGAATTTCACACTTCATTTTTCCTTCCAAGATTGAAACCTGAAATATGCAAACTGTTCTTTTGCTAGCACATCTTTATTTAGCATGTATCCTTTATAAAAGGAGGAGACTGGCTATTTACTATCATACTCTGAGGAAAATCAATTTATACTGGTTAAAAATTTAAGAAATTTTGACCAAAGGTGGTGAATCTCAAAAGGAAGTCCAACCCAGCATTTCTTTTAAATGTCCTGTGTTCTATATGGTTTAGTCACAACCTAGTGTTTTACACAAAATAACAAGGTAGGGTTTTTTTTTTGTACAAATAGATGAATTAACGATTTATTTTAAGCTGGCTTTCCTTTTTTCTTGGGTGGACCTTTGTAACCTTTGGCCTTCCTTCGCAAGTTTCTCCGATCCACAATGGGCACCTCGATTTCTGCTTCCTCAGAGCTGCTGTCAGCCCGCTCAGCTCCTGTCTGTGTGTACTGGTCTGTCTGCGTGCACTGCTCTGCCTGCTCAGCATGCTCCTCCAAGTGCTCTTCTGTCTGGTTATTCTGTCCTTCCTGTCCAGAAGACTGCTGAAAAGAAACACCCTCCAGTTCAACCACCATCAAAGAGCTCTGACCCAAAGCAACAGAAGCCTCCTGCGAGTTCTGCTCTGCTTCCTCGTTTTGATCTTCCACTGAGGAAGCTGGTTTGTGTGCCACATTTTCAGAAACAGCTTCTCCTACTGCTTCACTTTTAATGGAGTTTGGTAGGCCATTGTTTGAGAGTTCTTCCTTTGATGTTAAAGCAATTACATTTTCAGCAGATGATTTTTTTTCTTCAGATTCTTGCTTATCTTCATCAGTGCCCTTCTTTTCCACTGATGCACTTTCTTCAGTCAGTCCTTCTGAATCATTTGCATTTAAAACCTGAGGGTGTGCCAAGATTACCAAAGGAATTATTAATTTAAGATACAAGAGGATGAACAACTTTTAACCTTAGCTAGCAATCACAGAGGATATTTTGGCATTCAACGGTTTCCATTACTTCATATACAGTCAACTAAACAACCCCCTCCTCCTCATTGCACAAAACTATTTTGTGAACTGCATTTGATATTCAGAGTTCTCCATCATGTTTTCATATTCAAACTATTAATAAATAAATAAATAAATGAGTAAACATATTCTGAAATTATACCCAGGGAAAAATACCAGTGTTTCAAAACCGCCTATGGTAAAACCCGTGTTACAGAAGGTACTTTAACAGTAATTAATTGCTTTGTACACTCAATCATTGCAGATGTACTAGATAAAATATAGATGATGCTTTCAGATATATCCAACAAATAATTCAGAGAGAAACAGCTGTTTTGTTACTGCCAAGGGAAACTGGAGTAAAATATCTCTTTTCACTTTCTTTTATCTTGCTGGTACCGCAAATATATGCCCCACTTCTGCAATCAAAGCAGAAATGGCAGTATATTTTGTTAATGGATTAGCATCATCTGGCGTAATAATTGCATCTCCCAAGAATTTCATACAGTGGTGGGTGCCTCCCCCTAACTGTTACAAAACGGAAGGAGGAAACAGCAAAGTATGTACATTCTGAAGGAAAAACAACACTTTGTTGTGTGAATTCTCTCACCTTCTCTGACACAGCATCTTCTGAAGGTTTTGTCGGAGGCTCGAGGATTAATGGAACAAGCAGTGTTAAGGGTTCTTCTTGACTCTCAGACTGCAGCTTTGATTCACCACTTAGGACTTCATTTGCAGTTTCCTCTTCAGCCATAACTAAGGTCTTAGAAGTTTCTTCTGATACCTCCCCATTAAGAGATTCAGCTGGAGTTCCCTAAAAATTATACTTTTAAGTCAAGATTATGCCAAGCCTTACCCCCATCACTAACAGTGTATGTGTTCTAAGTTTGTACATTAGATAAAAAAGCAGCTAATTCAGGTACCTTGAAATCTATAGTAAGCCCAGTACACAGTAGCTATGTAATTACTAATCCAGCATATTAGCTTGATGTTGTCCTAAGTTTCTGACTATGGCATACATGATTAACAGCCAAACCAAGTAGCATACATGCTACAATCACTCCTTGAAATGTAAGCTAATGAACCCAGCACAACTTATTATCTACCTTCTCAGAAATCAGTATGAATATAGAATCCTGGAGGTATCATTAGACACTAAGGATACCCCAAGATCTGAATTTAAGCTTGCATACAGTAACAAGACTTTGTTCAATTCCAACTTCTATCTATAAAGTCAAACAAGCTTTACAGTGAGAAGAAAGAGAGGCAACAGTTATGAGTGAAGCACATCACCTGCTGATTTCTTCAACTAAACCTTTCCCTTTTTTTTCAGAGATCCTGGATCAGACCTTGACCTTACTCCAGTTCTCTGCAATATTTGAGAAGTTCAAATCAATCAAGAATACTATTTCAATAAACAAGCTGAAAATTTATTTTGCTGAAGAAACTATGAAATCTACCTCAAAACCCACAAGGGTTATCAACTCCAGCACCTGACACAACATAGGAACATCCAAAAGCAAAACCCTACCTTTAAGAGCACTGTTCAAACACTTCTTGAATTCTAACAGGCTTGGTGTTGTGACCGCTGTCCTGGGCAGCCCGTTCCAATACTCATCCACCCTCTGGTGAAGAACTTTCCCCTAATCCCCAACCTGACCCTCCCATGAGGCATCTCCATGCCATTCTCTTGGACCCTGTCACTGTCAGCAGAGAGCAGAGATCAGCATTGCCCCTCAGCTCTATTCATGAGGGGCTGCAGCTGCCATGAGGCCTCCCCTCAGACTGTTCTTCTCTTGGCTGAACAAATCAAGGTATCTCATCTGTTCCTCATTCATCTTGTCCTCTCAGCCTTTCACTATTTTCACAGCTCTGATTTAGATGCTCACTAATAGTTTTATATTCCTTTATACTGTGCCCAAAACTGCACACAATGTGGGGCCACATCAAAGCAGAGAGATAGACAACCCTTTCCCTCGAAGAGCAAGCAATGGCATGCCTGTTGCATATAAGTTTAAAACAATTTTCCATTGTCAGTAATTCTGTACAAGCTCTAGCTTCTCAGATATGCTACTCAACAAAGCATTGGTGCAAAAAATGAACAGAATCACATAGATCAAGGCAGGAAGGAACATATTTAAAGGAAACTGTAGCAATGCTCTGAATACAGTCATCTACCGTGACTGTTAGAAACCATCTCACCTCCTTCTCACTCAACTTCTCAGACTGTGATGCACGTAGCTCAGTTTCTAATGCACTCTGGTTCTCTTCTGAAGCAATCACTTCCTCACCACTTTCAACATCAACCTCAGGTTCTTCCTCTATGACTTCAGACCTTTTCGATGTGTGAGCTGGAAGTTCTTGCCTGCAGCAGATATTTTTATGTACCCCAGTCAGATTTTGTTTTACAGCAATATGCCAGCATAACAAGAGGTCAAAGACAGAGAGCTCTCCCAGACTGTGTCTAGCTTTGAAGATACACATCCAGTTATATTACTGTAATAATCTGTGCTGTATGTGTACAGACATTTTTACTCTAATAACAACCAATCTACATTAGAACAAAGTCCGCTTGTAAATACAACTTAATGCCTCACTATTTCATTACTGTTATTTCCAATACCTGCTGTCAGAAACCAGTGTTTTGGTGCTCTAATTCTTCACATGCTGTTTCAGTGTCTTTTCTCACAACAGGCTTCATTTGCAGTCATTTTAAAATCAAGTAAGCAAAGCAGAAATAAAGCAGAAGAAATTCCAGTTACCACAATGGTACTACTACTATAGTTGGTGACTCCCCAAACAAAAGCATAAAAGATAATAAAATACTATCTCCTTTACCTGCCTGCTGATGTGTGAGGAGTATTTTCGTCATCTCCTTGGGATATTTCAGATTCCTGGCTATTTTTTCCCGTCCTGGGACGTTTTAAGTGTCTGCTTCGTGTCCGAATGGTAACATGTTCTAGTCAGATATAAATAAATAAGCAATAATAGACAAATAAATAAGCAGAGGCAAACAAATGCAGTTTAAGATATGTATATAATTTTGTACCTTGATACTTCATTAAAGCTACTGAGTGCAAGTAAAACAGCATTTCACTGTGGTACTTATTTTCTGAAGATATATGCATAGCTTTTTAGTAAGATAAATAACAAATCATTTTATCCAAAGACCTCCAAATGTTCTTGAGCTGGGCCACAGCACCACAGAGGAAGGCATGTTTCCACATGCTTCTTAGATGAATGCACTAAGTTAGAGGGCAGTAAAAGAGCTTGCTGACCTACTAATCCATTATAATTACAATGCTGATAATCAACATTATTCTTACCTTCAGATGTGCTTGCATGGTCATCTAATGATTCTTGGTCTTTTTGAGAGTCAGCCTGATATAAAAGCAAGCCCAGTGTTACTCAAAAATTCAGAACTCTCTGAAATACCTTCAATTCCCTATCTGTGGTAGCATCTTTCTAAATTATAATGTTATGGAAGTGATAGAAGGGAAGTGACTACAACCACTCCTGATTTAGTATGTATATACTGACACATACACATATAAACAGCACTAAAAGCTTTTGCTCTAGAGTACTCTAACACTAAAAAGCAAAAAAAGATGTGCTTTAAAGAGATTAAAGACAAACCTTTCAAGCACTTTGCATTGTTACAGCAAGCCTATTTTGACCAGTACAGAAGTGGATTGCTGCTGACAAGAACTCTTGTACATGAATATTTATTTTCTTGCCATAGCAAACTGTAAGAGCTCTTCACATTAAAGCATAGTCTGAATTGAAGGTAATTCTTTTCTATTCTGAATCTATCTTAGGAATAAGTCTGTACAAAAATAGTAATTCAAGTAAACAAGACATACTGATTAAAAGAATTGTGCTACTTCTTGAAGCTCTGAATAATTTTAATGCAACGGTGAAAGCTTGTTTTGTTTTTAAATGAATATGCAGTCAACATTAATTGAGGTCTGAGAGAGTCTGGCAAAAAGACATCAGTCAGCTGACAAGATATTCCCAGCGGACTAGATGATCTTATAAGTCCCTCCCAACCTTGTGATTCTATGAAATGCTACCCTAAAGAGACTGTGCAAATATATTCAATTCCTCTACTAACTAACAGATCTTGATTAAGAAAAAAATTTATACATTATTTGCTTAGAGTAAAAAACTGCAGAAATGCTCAGGTAATGAAACTGCTGTCTTCCATTACTAGCGTATCATCCGTCCTTTCTTAAGTGTTTCAACCCGTTTCTGTTATGTGGCACAGGAAATACAGGTGTCCATGATCACCAAGGGCAGATCTTGCCTGACCAATCTGGTGGCCTACTTCGATGGAGTGGTAACTTCGGTGGACAGGGGAAGAGTGATGGATGTCATTCACCTGGACTTCTGCAAAGCCTCTGACATGGTCCCTCACCACACCCTTCTCTCTAAATTGGATAGGTGTGGATTTGAAGGATGGACTGTATGATGGATTAAGAATTGGCTGACTGGCCACAGCCAATGGGCTGCAATGGTTCTGTGTCAGGGTGAAGGCTGGTCATGAGTGGTGTCTCTCAGGTGTCAGTCCTGGGACCAGTGCTCTTCAACACCTTCATAGGTGACACAGACAATGGCATTGAGTGCACCCTCAGCAAGTTTGCGGATGATACCAAGCTGAGTGGTGCCATCGATACACTGGCAGAAAGGGAAGCCATTCACAGGAACCTGGACAGGCTGGAGAAGTGGGCCCATGCTAACCTAATGAGGTTCAATAAGGCCAAGTGCAGGGTGCTGCACTTGGGTCAGGGCAAACCCAACTATCTACACAAACTGGGAGGAAGATCTCCTTGAGAGAAGCCCTGTGGAGAGGGACTTGGGGGTCCTGGTGCACAAGAAGCTGGATGTGAGCCAGCAGTGTGTGCTTACAGCCCTGAAGGCCAACTGTGTTCTGGGATGCATTAAAAATGGGGTAGCCAGCAAGGAGACAGAGGTGATTGTTCCCCTCTACTCGGCACTTGTGAGGCCCCATCTGGAGTGCTGCATCCAGGCCTGGGGCCCCCAATACAGGAAAGATACGGAGCTCCTGGAGCGGGCTGAAACTAGATGATCATTATGGTCCTTTTCAACCCAGGCTGTTCTGTGATTCTAATTCTGGCCTGGGACAAATAAAGCAAGTTAGGGAAAAGCTGGGAAAATGAGAGTCTCATGCAAAGGCAGCTTTCAAGACCAAAGATGTGTAAAGCCCCATTTAGAGAGGCCCTAACGCAGCTAGAAGACAGTGGAAGCAAGTATGTGGTGAGACCAGCAGTGAGTATGGACTGGGCCTCACAAAGCCCAAGGGCATAAACTTGAAGAGAGAGAGCTGGCACAGCTGCCGAGAAAAGGCAGGTCATCACTCTTGGAGAAAGTAAATAAAAGTACTTCACCACTGAAATAACATGCTTAAGTGCACAATTAGATAGAGGAAGGGTCAAGTATCCCAGGTGGCCTCATCAGAAAGCCATCCAAATGTAGCATGGTGTCCACTAACAGTGATTTCAGCAAAGAACAGAAAATTGCTTCTTACGTGACTGGATAAGAACTGCGATGGTCTGAATGGGATGAAGTTAATCTACTTCTTCCAAAGAAGCAATGGATATTTCTTACTTCCTAACTGACTTTTTAAAAATCATCTTTACTAAAAGCATGAAGACATTTTCTGCATTTTTCTTCTGGCCCCAACATGGAAGATAAGACCTAAAAGTAACCTGATATAAATAACAAGTTTTTTTTTTTTTCATTATTCAGTTTACAACAGGAATCTATAGAATGCTAGGAGCCTTTATTTTCTGTACAGAGAGATGGGTCCATACAAGAATAGCTGACAAAATTTAATAGGACACTTATCATAATACTTGAATTCTATTCTGTAGTCTTGTTTTTACCATGGTAGTCAACAAAAGACAGTATCCCATAGGTTATCTTTAAGAGATCAGACCAGCAATAAAAAAGAACCTACTCATGCAGCCGTAACACAGATTACATGCATAGTCAGCACACACTATTTATGTTAAAGCCCCCACTTCTTGAGTTCTTCTCCTTCACTCATCCATACTACCCCAATATCTCAGCTTTTTTTCTGCAGGCTAGAAGACGATTTTGTGTTTGAGCATGTGACAATCAGAAGTGTGCACAAGTTACAGATACTAAAGTAAGAACTCAGCGATTACTCTTAGCTGCTGTAGGAAACACAGCATTGGCAATAACCTCTATCTTTCCTTTTTAACTTCATTTTCAGCACAACTCAAAAAAAACAGCAACAAGTGGCCCCATGCAGATTCTGCAGTTTGAAACACATTCAAGCAAGTTTTAAATACATAAGAAGTTATAGACTAATGATAAATTATTCTAGCATTAAAACATATAGGAAGCACTATGAAATAATGTGAAAATACATCTTCACAGAATGTTTTTCTTCAGGTTTAAGGAAAGGTGATTTTTTCTGTTTTGTTTGTTTGTTTGCTTGTAGTGGTTTTGTTTTGTTTAGTGATCCAACAGCTTTCAAAGCACTGTTGAGCTTTGTTTCAAGTTCCTGAAGAACAGCCTGGTTGTGCAGACAGCTTGTACTTTCCATGTAGAGCTGTGTGTACAGCTGTGAGTGCAGGTGCCAACAAGAGGGGTGCCAGTAATTCTGTTAAGATGGGAGGAGTTGGGAGCACTTTGGAATCTGTTACTTTACTCTTCTTCAGAAAGAGCCATGAATGTCTTAAGAACTAGTAATATCCCTTTGCTGTTCCCTCCAAGGATACCCACATAGATACACAACCAAAGTAAGAGGTTTTGGATCTTTTTGGTGAAATGATCACTAGTGATCATCAGCAATGACGCTCAAGACTGCTGTAACCTGAAAACTAGTATACATATCAAATAAAACTATCAGCTATTGCTCCTGACAATACAGAGATTAAGAATGTCACTACTTTGCAGGAAGCTGTAATTCTCCTATGTAGATGATTTGCAGCCCAGAATGCCAAATGAACACTTTCAACTGTGTTCAATTGTGATGTGAATGTGTACATCTATAAACAGTTTTCCTCACTCTATCCAATCCTGTTGTGATTCTGCTGTTTCAACAGCCTTTCTAGACAGTTTAATCTCAGGCCAGTTAAAACACTCTCCCTCTTCTGTACCACTAGAAAGTGACAACCTCAACTATTACACAAGCAGTTGCAACACAGATCTCCCTTCACTCAGTGGAAAAAAGTGAGGACCCTCCTTCTCCCCACAACCAAGGGGGCATTTTTAATCCCAAGTTAGTTTGTCACATTAGCAGAAGACAACTTCCATGCAAAAAGTAACCAAAGCACTTGTCTTTTAAACTGGAGATGTGAAACAATTAAATTCTAGAATGGACAACAACAGCACAAAGCTGTTGGAGTGGGTGCAGGAAGCCATGAAGAACAGAGGGCCGGAAGACAGGCTGAGAGAGCTAGGTTTGTTCAACTTGGAGAAGAAAAGGTTCAGAGGAGATCTCACTGTGGCCTTCCAATGCTTTAAAGAGATGTTATAAACAGGAGGCAGACTGACTCTTCGCACACAGGCAGATACAAATAGGACAAAGGGGAATAGTATTATATTAAAAGAGGAGAGATTTAGAACAGATGTTAGAGGTTTGTTATTGTCTTTTAAACTCGGAGGGTGATGTTGCACTGGAAGGTGTTGCCCAGAGTTGTGAATGTCCCATACTTGAAGGCATTCAAGGACAGGTTGAAGGGACCCTGGGCAGCCTGATCTAACAGGTGGCAACCCCGCCCACACCCAGGACCACACAGGCTGTAAGATCCTTTCCAACCCAAGCCATTCTATGATTCAATGGATATTTTGTATACTTTGCTTGTATGTATTACTTAGTAACAAAACAATCAAGGGAAAAAAAGAAAAAGAAAAAAAGGGCATTACTTTCCAGTAAACATTCAGGACACCAGACTTCTTGCCACTTTCACATAGTGATGAGACACAGAAAGTACAAGTCACCCGCACAACCAAAGATTGTTCTTCAAGAACTTGAAACAAATATCAAACATGCATAGCATTCAGCTGGATTACATGCATTAATCTGCTAAAATCTTTCATAAAGTTCAGATATTTGCTCTTTTGTAGAGGTTAAAAACACTCACTGACCATGAAGAACTGGTAATTAGAGTTAGTAAACTATATGATTATGGAAGACTCTTACAGCTCAAGCTTTATTAATAAAGAAGAAACTGTATGTGTACCTACACTTAGCTGCGTTTCTGGCTTCGTCTTCGGTTCATTTGCTGCAGATTGCAGAACATTATCCCCTGTCTGGAAAGTCACACTTGCTTTCTGAGAGCCTTCTGTTGTTAAGAGCATTCAGTGACAATGGGGGGAAAGAAAAGACAGTTATGGTACCTTCATATAACAACAAACCAAACCTAACATGGTATCAGAACAACAGCAAAGAAGTCTTTCTACTAGTCTCCATAGGCAATGTTCACAGAAGTCACTGTCAAACCAATACAACATTCATAAACTGTAAGGGAATAACAGAATATCATTTCATACTTCTGAATTCTTCCCTTCGCAATACAGTGGCAA
Organism: Excalfactoria chinensis; assembly: GCF_039878825.1. NCBI lineage: Eukaryota > Metazoa > Chordata > Aves > Galliformes > Phasianidae > Excalfactoria > Excalfactoria chinensis. The sequence continues at coordinate 23,288,383 of NC_092857.1, read as the reverse complement.
TGGATTTTCTCTGGAACCAAAATCCAGCTCCTTCCACTTCACAAAAAAGGTCATTATCCCCAGGGTACTTCTCTAAATAGTGCTTCCAAGCTGCAAAGAAAAAAAGAAAAAGAAAAAGAAAAAACACTATTAGAAACATTATATATTCAGTCTTATCTCCATTTTTGAGTTTTATCTGAAATAAGTTAATTTGCAGTCTTTCATCAAACACAGATCACCACAGGAAGAACTCCTTGACAAAACAGCCCAGTCTAAACAAACATTTTCTTGCTTTCTGTTATTATCATCAGCTGAAAATAAAATTTGAAGGGCTTTTTTTCCCCCTTCTTCTCAAAGTACCCTCTTCAGAGTTTTATAATTTAATTTCTCAGTGACCCTGCCAATCATAAGTTCACAGTATCACAGTATCACAGTATCGTGCGAGTTGGAAGGGACCTTTAGAGATCATCGAGTCCAACTCCCGGGATTCGAGCCCTCTGTGTAGCAGAGCAGCAGTTCTGCCACTTACGCCACAGGGGGGATTTGAACCCCGGGCCTCTGGTGTTGCAAGCAGCAACTTATACCACTGCGCCACCAGAGGCACAGTTTCTCTAGGCAGGCTCGCCACCCCCTGAGTAAAGAATTCCTTCCTTATATCTAACCTGCATCTACTTTCTTTCAGTTTAAAGTACGTATTGTCCTGTCTGTACAGGTCCTTGCAAAAAATCTCTATCCACCTGCCTTATAAGCCCCCCTTAAGTTTTGAAAGGTCTCCTCTGCGCCCTTCCCTTCTCCAGGCTGAACAAGCTTCCCTCAGTCGTTCTTTGCAGGCCCTCATCTGAATCCATAATAACAAACATAATGCCCTTCTTATGCTAGCCATGCTTCTCTTAATGCAAATCTCTGGATATAGTTGGCTTCCTGAACTACCAGTACACCCAGAAAGCTCATGTTGTTTTACTACACATCCACCAGCACTCTCAGATTCTTCTTCACAGAACTATCCTCAATCCATTCATCACCTATCCTTTTTTCATGTTTGGGATTGTCTAGACCCAGATGGAGCCATGTTGAATGGCATGAAGTCCACATGTACCACTCTCAAGGTCCCTCTGGACAGCATCCCTTTCCTCTAGTCTATCAACTGCACCATTCAGCTTGACATCACCCACAGTCTTGCTGAGAGTGCACTCAATCCCACTGTTTATGTCATTAAAAATATTAAACAATACTGGTCTCAGCACTAACCCCAGAGAGGCATCTTGGTCTCTATCTGGAAACTGAGTTGAGGAATGCAACTACTTGAATACAGCCATAAAGCCAATTCCTTAACCAATGAATAATCCCTCCAAATCTCTCTCTCCAATTTAGAGACAAGGATAATGCAGGGGACTGGGCGAAATGCCTTACACTTTACTTTACAAAAGTAAAGTGGTATCAGCTGTTCTTCCCTTACCCACCTGTGCAGTCACTCCATGAGTGCTCCAACAGAGAAAATGGATTAGCCATTAAATTCTATTAGTAAAATTTGTTGGCCAAAACTAGCAGGAGAAAAAAATATATACATATCCCCAGCCAGATCCAATAGCAAACATTAGTAATTAGAAAAGCAGAAAATTTCCAGAGGCTAAGTAAGGAGGCCATACAAAATGTTAACAGAAATAAGCCGGGCAGATACGCAGAAAATAAGCCTTGAGAAATGGGACAAAGGAAACACTTCTTCCCTGAACAGTCCCAAGCAACGTTGTTTCCTGAATGTTTGTGGTTCTTAATGACATCATTCTCCCAGGCTAACAATGCAAGAGTCAGAAGTGGTTTCCTCGTACATTATTTTTCCCCTCATACATTTAAGTTAAACAGCCCAGTATGCTCACCTGACAAGACAATCGGAGAAAGCATGAATTAAATGACCTTGTGAGAATTTCAAGCAATTAAGGAAAAAGTGCTACAAAGAAGATACATATAAGGAGACCAGAAACAACTCAGCCCACCTTCCACTGTGGAAGGAATACAGCTGCAAACTGCATAGCTGTGGCTTAAAGCCATCAGAGATCCAATAACTTTACCTCACACAGACGACTAAATTCCAATCAGGAAATACTTCACAATATTATACATATCAGGATCTTCAGCCTTCAACGAAGAGCAGAACACTTCACAGAAACTGAGGATGCAGCCACATATATGCAGCTTGAATGACAGTGATCATTTGACATGAGAAGAAAGCATAAGGAAGATCAGGATAATGAATCAAACAACTTGCCTTTGTACATGAAGGATGACAGAGGATATCGTAGACCAAGAGTGGTTTCAGTAAAAGATTTCACAAAGTCTTCTAACATCATTAGCCCCAAGTCATTCCCACGACACTTCTTTCTTACAAACATTGTGTTTAGCACCGGTAGCTGGTAACAGTAAGCATGGTATGGGCTAAAAGAAGCTCCTGAATTAATAGAACAGGGAAGTATCCGTCATTATTTCAGTACTTACATGTTGTGGCAGATTTTTAGAGTATTTGGATAAGGACTTAAAAGACCTCACTTTTCCACTCACTGCGAAACACGTCAAAAGCAAAAAAAAACAAAACAAACAAGCAGAAAACAAAAATGAAAAACCATAACCCTTTCCTCTAAAAGGAAAGAGAGAGAAACAGAGAAGCATATAGTTGTCTATACAATATACTTAGTCTTGACACTAACAAACACACTTCATTTTAAAAACGATGAAAATGTGAATGGTTAGTTACACCAGTTAGATGCACTCAGGCAAACTTGTCAAGCTCCAATACTCATTCTTAACCATCAGTATTCCAAAGATCTCTTTCTCCACGTGGGCTACTCACTCGGAGAGTACAACACAGAATCAAATGTAGGTGAAATACTAGTAACACCTAGAAAAATTAGCTTTCTTTGCTGACTTGGCTTGAATTGAATGGCAGAGGATCATGAAAAATATAATAAATGTAAGTATAGTAAAACAATGCCACATATACAACTATTCCCATTCTAGACTGAACTTGACATTTCAACTTTCACCTGGATAAGGTGAAAATAAAAAGCACAGCAATGCAAATGTCATTTTGTGATCATCACACTACAGAAATTTTGACATTAAAAAATCCCAAGGCATACATCAATTATGCAGTCCTTCACTACTTCAATAAAACAAAATGAAACAAACAAACAAAATCAGAGAAAGGTAACAATTCAGAGTAAATCAGCTGTTTGTTTTCCTGTGTTTAATGCTGGACCAGAAATACCAATGACATTTCAGACTGTTTAAAATGGGATTTGCAAATTGCTAGAAATACAGTATGAATGTCAGATGGAGGAGTTAATCTATTCAATCACCAAATGTTATTCTGGAAAAAATTAAATACATATCAAAGACTAAAACAACTAGAAGGAAACTGTAATGTTGTTTAAAAAAAAAAAAAAAAGAAGAAAGAAAGAAAGAAAGGAAGGAAGGGAGGGAGGGAGGAAGGGAGGAAGGGAGGAAGGGAGGAAGGGAGGAAGGGAGGAAGGGAGGAAGGGAGGAAGGGAGGAAGGGAAGAAGGGAGGAAGGGAGGAAGGGAGGAAGGGAGGAAGGGAGGAAGGGAGGAAGGGAGGAAGGGAGGAAGGGAGGAAGGGAGGAAGGAAGGAAGGAAGGAAGGAAGGAAGGAAGGAAGGAAGGAAGGAAGGAAGGAAGGAAGGAAGGAAGGAAGGAAGGAAGGAAGGAAGGAAGGAAGGAAGGAAGGAAGGAAGGAAGGAAGGAAGGAAGGAAGGAAGGAAGGAAGGAAGGAAGGAAGGAAAGAAAAAAAGAAAAACTACACTGAAATCTGTGATATAAATTACATAAACCTGCTAGCTAAACTGTAGACTCTGAAGCAATAAACATGTATAAGGAAGAAAATGTCATTCATACCATCAAGCATAGCTGAATCTCATGTCTGTGAGAACAGCTTTTATGCTGTAATGCTATAAAACATTTAAGTGACTGTAGAACAGGATGCCACTTTCATTTCAGAATTAATTTTCGGGTTTTTTTTTTACCTAGTATCACATTTCGAACAGTCCTAGAGGTATATTCCAAAAGTAAGTGCTCTACAAAGAAAATAGAACTTTCAAATATAACTCATTTCCATGGCTTCAAATGTATTTTGTAGAACACAAAAAAGATCTAAGAATTAAGTAAGAACTAAGAACTACTAGCAAGAAATTTTAACTGCAATCTGGCTTTTCTTGACTTCAGGAATACACCAAATCACTAGGCCTCCTAAGGCTTGTAAGGCCTACTACTATTTTTCCAAATAACCTCCTCACCTCCATTACCCATTTTCCCCCATATCCCAGTTCATAACTGTTTTACCTGTAGGTTTAACGGAATAGAACCCAACAGCCTCTCCTTTTCTCCACATGATCTTAGCATAATCATCACTGCTGTGACAAAGGAATGGGGTCTCGTTTCTCTCCATTTCAATTTTGCGATAGACAATTCGATTCAGGACATACAGAACTATCCTCTCCCCCACAGAATTCACCTAAAGAAATACAGAATAACATTTCAGAAGAGTGGTCAATTCAGGTGATACACAGCAGATATTTTATATTTCAAAGTTTCCAACTAACAGAGCCGTAAATGGAGTCAAGACAAGCAGTTTAAGAGCTTTTAGGTTTGAGAGCTTGGATATACTTTCATGCCATAGCAAGTTAAATATAAAGCACTACCACAGATTGAGTATCTTTCACAACATCAATGTAAATCCCAATCCAATGGATAAAAACTGAGAGAAGTACCGGGGGGGGGGGGTTGAGGAGGGGAATATTTTAACTGAAAACTGTTTTCCATACAACAGCAGTATGGCAGCCTCAGACTTCCTGAGCTAGCATGTAACAGAAATCCTACAGAGGAGGCATGACAAAACACACTGGGCAGCAGGATTTAGTGCACTCAATCACTGCTGACACAGTGGCAGACAACAGGGCGCAATGCAGTGGAAAAACCAGTTGCAGCACTTTCTGTGGCACAAAACAAGGAATACAATACCTTTTTCTCTGTCCTGCAGGGTTCCTCCCACAAACCCGATTTAAATTCACTACTATCCTAACCACTGTAAAGGAAGAATGAAGGAACTGTGTCCCTTTTCCAATACCTAAAGTCTCAGCTACCCCACATGTACAGATTCAGCTTTCCTTTCTGCATACTATCCTACCCTTATGGAGAACACAGAAAACAATGCAACATGCCAAATTATCTAGAGTAAATCTAATACAAGATTCCAAGAGTGACCAAATTTCAGCAGCAATAAGAATGAAGTTCCTGAAAAAGTCAAGGTTTCCAGTTTTAGGAAAAAAACAGCATAACTATGCTACACAAGTGCCAGCAGTCTTGACAAAGCTCAGTGAACAACAACAAAAAAAGCAGATACCAAACTTGTTATCCCAAACCCCACGTGTAAGGAAAAAACATTTTAGAAAATCACAGGTATTGAAAGGGATCTCTGGAGATTATCTAATCCTATCCCCTGCGAAAGCAGGCTATCTACAGTAGGTCACACTGGAAAGCGTCCAGGTGACTGCTGAATACCTCCACTGAAAGAGATCCCACAAACTCCCTGGGCAGCCTGTTCCAGTGCTCTATCACCCTCAAAGTAAAGAATTTCCTTTTCCTGTTCGCATGGAACTTCTGTGTTCCACTTTTTGCCAACACCTCTTGTCCTGCTGCTGCAGAGCACTGAATATAATCTGGTGCCACCCATTTGGGTCCTACACTTCAGATATTCTAAAAAATATTTTAAGTCAATTCTCAGTCCTTTCTTCTCTAGGCTGAACAGATCCAGGTCGCCCAGCCTATTCTCATATGGAAGATGCTTCAGGCCCCTGAGCATCTTTGTGGTGCTCCACTGGACTCTCTCTAGATGTTTTTTTTTTGTTGTTTTTTTTTAACTGGAGATCCCAGAACTGGACATAGTACTACAGATGTGGTCTTGATAGGACAAAGTGGAGAAAGGAAGATCATCTCCCTTGTTCTGCTGGCCACACTCTTTGTACTACATTTAATGATGTCCTAACACCATTAACATGGAAATACCTTGCACACGCAGCTAATGCACTGAAGTTCTCTGTATACATTTTCACTAGAAAATTCTCTTCCCATTAGTGCCTACTTCTTTCTCCCTTTTTTCCCCTATTTTTTATGTAAGATAGCTAACTCATTTCTGAATAAAGTAAAAGTGTGTAATATCTCAGACAGTAGTTAGCTGCTATCACATTCCATTATGTTGAAAGATAGGAACAAGTGCTAGGTAAACACTGCAAAACTTTACCTGCTGAAGGCCCTCTCTAGAAGAAACAGATGTTCTCAAAATGTCATCAATCGACCACCACTGGTAAGCAAGAAACAGGGCTACAGCTTGAGACAACAAGGGAAAAAAAAGTTAGTGATTCTTAACATTCCAAAAGAAGATGTTCATTATAGCTGTCAAACCATTAGGATTACCACTACAGTAACCAAATTAAGCACCTACTAGTTGATGCTAGATTAATGCAGCTTATACTACATTAGCACAATATTTGTGGTGCTACATATCCCCCTTGTCCCCCTCCCTTATGCAATTGTCCCTAGTTAAGATCTTGCTTTAAAACAACAACAACAACAAAAAACAGTAAAGTTAGATGCAGATTTTGTACAGTATAACATATAGAAACTGCTTTTCAGACATAAATGATGCCCTTCACCACAGTACTCTAGTACCTCTTTCCATGAGAATCTGGGCCTGACAAGAGGAGTCTCATGTGTGAGCATATTTTAGTTCTGGGTTGTGGAATGCATATAGATGCTGAATGCATATAGACACTGTTCTAGAGAGTCGTGTGAATACAAGAAGGCTGATGGCCAAATGATTAGTGTTTAGGAAGAGTTTACTCTACTAGCATTTGTGGCACACTCGGATATCATATATGTAGTGTTATATGGAGGACTGTAAGGGAGAAAAGGGGGAAAAAACAAACAAACGAGGAAAGGTGAGAAAAAAATATGTATCAGTGTGATGTTACAGTCACTTCTAATTAAAAGCTTTTAAGTTCCTTGGCAAAATAATGGATTTTATGAATGCTCAACAAATTCCATTTGGACAGGTGATGTGTACATCCAAGTAATCAAGAGACACATGTTGTACTTTGATTCAGATGAGCATTGTGTTATTATGGTATATGTTTTATGTATTCAATGGGTCCAGCCCTACTCCAATTAGAAGGCAAAGTTCAATCCCCTGTGTACACGAATTCACAACAAAAAGAACAGTATAGGAACAAGTAGGCAGTAAACAACTAACACAGAACTGGCAAAGTTATGAAATATGCTAGTGTGGAATAAAAAAGGGACTAGTTACATGTATTCAACACAGAAAAAGAAACAGCAACACAGATTGGAATCTTAAAATGAAACCTGTGAGAGAGTCCTCTGGCGAAAACAAAGCAAGAACTTTTTGTGTCTGCTCTCCACCATAAAGAGGAACGAAGCCCACAGTTGACAAGCTAATAGGAACCTGAAACAAGAGTGCACAATACTTCAATAGGCTCTTACTAATACAAAATTAGTAAAATATACAGAGAATGGTTAAGCAGGGTAATCAAGACAAATGCTGAAAACCAAGTACTTAATGGTTAATTGCAAAAGACAAGCATCAGACCTTGGCCATCACTTCAGACATTTCTTCCTAGAAAGATTACATTACAAAAAGCCCTAACTCAAGCTCTGAAGACACAGCCACCGTAATTTATACTGTTACAGCTCACTGCTGATTGCAGCCCACTGTGCATAACTGCAGTGAAGTGTCTGTATCTGCTCCAGCTACATAAGCTGCCAAAGGCAAAAGAATAACAAAGCAGGTAGGTAGGCACAAAAACAAACTGGAACAGCTGAATTTTTGTTTGTTAACATGAGCTCTGATGTACCAAGGTAGAAAGGCCTGATTCAAAAGCATCTTCTTCACTATAATTGCACACCCTTTAGGAACCTCAGGTTTGCCTGTTTGATTTCTCCCTCAGCAATGACAGAAGAATGGTCAAATAAATCAATCCTTTGGAGCTGATACCTTTTTTGAAAATGCATTTTGCTACTTAAATTCATATGTTTTCAGTATTTTGTTAATAAACAAAGACTGCTGTGTTAAATTGACTTTCTTTCCTAGAAAGCAATTTGAAAAGATTATGATATGCTATGCCACTAACCATGACATTAACACAGACAAATGCAGCACTTGCAGAAATACAGAACAGTACCCAAGACTGCAAATGCAACAGAGCTTGCAGCATTGACCTTTTAATCTTACAGAGAATCCCCTCAGCAGTCTTATCTTTCATTAAAGCTACATGCTGCTGGTTTTTTTGGTACTATTAGAAGTGTTCACCTAAATAGAATCAACATCATTCAAGGGTTAAGTGTTCAAAACATGAAATGACATAGCCAGCCCCTACCAGAATTCTTAACAACTGCAGTGAATATTTCTCACAAAAAAGAAAACAATCACTCCTGAAATCAGTGAGATTTATCAAAACCTGAATTCTGCCATGAAGATAACTGGAAGACTGAGATGCAAACTGAGGCATTTAGCTTCAATAAATCATGAGCCCCTTAGTTATGCATGCAAATGCACTGCCCAGAAACAGTAACGCCCAGATTTACTTCAATTACAGAATAAAACAAACAGGAATTTGGAAAAAAAGATGCTTAAGTAGTGATATAATTCAATATATATAGATAAATAAATAGACCAGGTATTTCTAAGTATTTAAAATCCACACGTATATCAAGAGAACTGAGGCTGAGTTATTTGCTGGTTCTTACTTTGCTGTGGTCTGATAGGGATAAGAATTCAGGCTGAAATGGATCCCCACACCGAAGTTCAGACAAGTAGTCCTCTGCAGAGCTCTCCAAGTCTTCATGAGTGTAGCCACACAACATGTCCACAGGAAATGCCATTATCTTGAAAAACAAGAAAACTTATCACTGGAGATAGTATGAGGGAAACAATGCATAGTCTATCACTCATAGCTAGGGAAAATTAAAAACTGAGATAGATAAATAACCCCCTTGGCTGCTCTCTGGAGAGACCATTCAAACCAAGTAACAAGTATCACTCAACCTTGGCAACACAACTTAATTTTCCAAACATGCAACTTAAAAAAATAAACATACTTTTGCCAATTTTTCCTCAGCCCTGACTCTCTCCACAGTGCTTAAATGTGTCATTTCAACTGGCATGAAGTATAACCATATCTTTCACATTCAAGCCAGAGAGGAGAAATTATTCTGACATGTTAATTAGAATGGTGCCTATTAACACCCAGTCTGTGAAGAGGTACATGAGCCCAAAGAGTGTTCACAAGCAGAAAAGGAAGGTTTCAGTCTGTATGTGGGATGAGCAGTCAGAAAAGTGGCAAGTCCATTCTTTCATTCTGCACCTTTTCAACTTCAAAACTCACTTCCTTCTCACCAGGTCTCCTTCCCACCTATCACTTCCACCTCGAAATCTGAGACAACAGAATCTGAACACCAGAGGAACTTACCAGTATCTTCAACACTAACTGCCAGCAACTCCCTCTGACAGTTCTGTTAGCACCTCCTTTCACATCAACACCCATTAAAGTCCTTCCCAACTCTTTGCTATATCCCTCAGTGCAAATATCTCCAGCTGCAAGCTGCATGCCACTCTGCACCTCCTGCAAGAGCAGTGCATGGATGGACAGCCCAGCTGTCATCGTGAGACAGGCCAGAGCCGTGGGTAGAGCTGTACAGTTGTCTTCCTCCTAACCCATGTTTCTGAGGCCACAGAACAACAGCAACACAGCGACAAGCAGCCAGACAGTTTAAAAGTAAACGGCCCCAAAATAACAACAGGAAGAAGCAGATAATTTATTTTGGAGAGCCTGCATTTAAATATCTGAAGAAGTTGATTTGTTATTCAGAACTTCTCTACACACCTGGCCACCCAGTCTGACTAGCAGCTGGCTGTTTCCAGAAGTATTTCAACTGTGAACATGATGTGCTACAAGCTGGATAAAATCAGAGCCCCCCAATAGACTAATGGGACATTTCAGGGAAGTGACAAGGTAAGAACTAAAGCACTGACACCATAGGAGTAAGAGCTACTTGAATACTTTCAAAGTAGTTTCAGATTAAAATGAATGTGAGCACCCGGAAAACGCTGTATTATTTTCTTCTAAAGCTCTCCCAGTTCTATAAAACTATATACAGACCATCAGCAGCTCCTTTCATGTTAGAGTCCAAGCTCTCTGAAGTACAAACTAGCACGAGTTCACAGATTTAATCTCTTCTGGAGGAACCATTCATCCAAAAGTGATCTTCTCAGGGCTAGCAGATATCAACACACTAGCAATGCTGTAGCACGCGTTTTAAACCCATAGTTTATACCCATCTGGAAGCCAGCCACCAGCAGCATTCCCCAGGGCTCAATTCTAGGGTCTGTCCCACTCCACATTTCTGTCAGTGGTTTGGGTGCAGGAATGTAGTGCACCCTCAGCAAGTTTGCAGATGACACTGAACTGTGAGGGGCTTTGCATCCCTAGAGGGATGAGGGGCCTTGCAGACAGATCCGCCACACTAAGTACATTAACAAAGCACAGCTAGTTTGTCAAAAGAGGTGACTCTCCAGCTATACTTTGTGTTGGCACAACCTCATACTCAACACTGTATGCAGTCCTAGGCTACACAGGATAACTGATGTCAAAGCATCCATCAAATCAGAGTCCCTGAGGCACTGCTGAGAAGAACAGACTTCAGAAGTTGTGGCTGCTGCACTGGCCAGTCCCAAGCAGGGACTGTTGATGAACTTTGAAGAATACATAATACTGCATCAGTCTGAATTAATGTTGTCCTTTTGATACACCAAATGGAAAAGTATGAAACATGCTTAGCCAAGAAGTTGCTAGAAGATGAATCTTTTGTGTAACTCTTCTGCAGGTAGCAAGTCCTGCAGTTGTGAAGCCTTTCTCATAGCTTCCGCAGAATTAACCATCAAAATCCATTTTGGGAAACTTGAAGCATCCAGGAGGGAATACAACTGGTAACAGGGCAGGAAGGAACATCCTGTGAAGAGATGCTAAAGACATTTGCACTGGCCAGCCTGGAAAAGAGGAGGTTGAGAGGATCTCAGTGCTCCCCAAGGAGGGGAAGCAGCAGTGATGCTGGGCTTTGCTGCTGAGAACTGACTGCAGAATGGGAATGGCACAGAGCTGCCAGTGGAGGGGGTCAGACTGGGCACTGAGAAACATTTCTTTGCCATGAGTGTGGTCAGGAACAGGCTCCATGGAGAGGTGACAGATGCTCCATGCTTGTCAGCACTCAAGAGACATTGGACAATGCCCTCAATCATGTGTTTGACCTTTTGGGTGGTAGTTCTGAAGTGGTCAGGCAGCTGAACTCAATCCTTGGAAAGCCCTTCTAATTGAACTGTTTTATCCTAATTTTCTCAGTCATGGGCAAATGCCAGAGGCAGTCTTCCTAAACTCTTCCTAGTTTCCAGGTCCTTCCACAGTAAGGTCTGGATCCATTCCACCGACACTGAACTCTTAATCAGGGTTTCCATATCAGGAGCATTACTCATCTCAATTCCTCTTCCTACAGATGTTTATACTAGGTAAATTTATCCCCCAATTCATGAGTGAGACATTGCAGCTTTGGGCATTTTAAATGGCTGAAGGTAAGGAAGAGCAAATGAAATCTTAGAATCAAGTCTGTTCAGGGCAAAACTGCACTAATGGTGCTGTTTTATAACACCAAGAAATAAAGTCAAACAGCCTTCACCAAACATCTAGGAAATTCAGAACCCTTAGTATCTGTACTGTCTTGATACAGACACACTGCAATAGCCACAGTCTGAAAAGCCTCATGTGAGGTGTGAGATTACATGTCACTGCTTCCACAGTAGGATGAAGCTTTATCACCTCACTGGTTACAACAGTACAGCACTCCCTCTGCTTCGAGGGAATATAGACCTGAAAAAAAAAAAAAAAAAAAAAAAAAAAAGGAAATTTTCTGTCTGCAGGCAGAAAGAAGAAAAAGATTATTAAAGAAATACCTAAGTGCTTAGATAAAACTAAGAATAACAGATGAGTGAGATGAGTTTTTCCTTTTACATGACAAATATAAAATACATGAAAGTCACAAGTTAAAACTGAAAGCCTCTAGGTAAAAAATCCTGACATTTTTCAGAACAAAACAGTAGTGCGGGTCCAAAGGAGAAAACATGCAGCTAGAAGTTTAGTAAATATCTAAGATACAGTCATTACATCACTTAGAAAATTAAAGCAATGATCACATCTTTCGTATTAAAAAAAAAAAAAGAACAAAAAACAAAACAAACAAAAAAAAACCTGCTTTCCACTCACTGATAAATTAACTGAATTATTTTGAGAGTAATTTTATTATCTTTCTACTCAGACGTTTGGATTATTTTCTATTTTCATATAGTTCATTAATTATATCCTCTCCCAGAATAACTCTATTAATAACTTTTTCATCATATACCATTGCAAGAGAGAAGAATGCAGGTCAGTTTTCAAGAGTGAACCATCACAGAGAACTTAGCATTCCTGCTTAATAATCACCTACTACTTGTATCATGAAACAGATTAAACGTGTAAAGTCACAATTTTTTTGTGGTACTACTTCTGTCTTATCATTAAGATCTAAAATATCTCACAATACATCAATTCACTAGATCTCTGAATAAATCATTAACTATACAGTTACAAAACCATACTAAAAGCACCAAAGAGCTGATAAATGACTGCTGTATGCTAATCTATAGAAGATCATGCAAAGGTAATCTAACAACCCAAAATGCAAGCATCTTCATTTTGAAAGGCAAAATAACCTACCAAAAACAAAGTGAATGACTACCAATAGTAATAAACTAATAAACGGCCCAAATTAAAATACAACTGGTTTGTCAGTGTCTTTAGGAAAGTACAAGATACAGATGGGTCCACATAGACTTTTAAGCAATGCATGAAAGAGAAAGAGGAAAGAAAGATTTTCTGTTTTTCCTGAAAAGAGCATCACACATATATTTTTTCTCTGTACAGCAGCAGGAACAGCACAGGTCTCAGCCATGAAGTCCACCATACCCTTTTTTGTTGCTGTAAGCCTCCATGTGTAGCATTACTGTAAAACTGTCAGGTCAAATTCTTATCATATGCTGCTGGACCATGCTCTCTGCTCATGAGGTGCCATGCCAATTGGCAAGCCAACAATCAGGCTGAATGCACACACGATGTAGCCTCAAGCAACCAAACACATCACAACCATTTGTATTAAATAAATACTAGAAAGAAAGGGGGGCAAGGGAGGGAAATGAGGCAAGTTATGCTTTTCACATTTCAACTGAAAGAAAATATATCTTAAGCTCTTCATAGCCATATAATTTCAGATAATGGTATTAAAGACTGTACATAATAAACCAACACAAGCAATATTTGCTTTAATGTGGAATTGTATCATGTTCCCTTTTCTCAACATTACACAAGTTATTACATGAGAAATGGCACGTCCTTTTTGGGAACATCTGCAGCAACAAAGAATAATAGATCAATTCAACGAACAACAAAAACACATTTGCCAGGATAAGTAAAGCACATCCCTGCGCAAATGAGGAAGTTCTTAGCTCACAAAATCTTCATTAGTATAAGCAGTAAGATTGATTTTTTTTTTCTTCTTCTAGATAGAGAGTAAGCAGGTAACCATGCAAGCATCTCAGACATCTGACATCTCAGAAGCATATGAAGATGAAGGAGAAAGAAGGAGGTTCAGACCCCATAGCTTCTAGCCCACATGAGGCTTTCAGCAGGCTCTGGGAATCAAAAGATGTGGTCATCCCACTGTAGATCTTCAGTACTGAATGCCATTATACCACAAAAATAAGCCAAAAGCTCTTCCTCGCAGCTATTTAGCAGAGCATAAACACAGTTTTAAACACATTTTGGGTGCCTTTGTCTTAGGGGAACTGAAGTCCAAGTGGTTAGGCAGCCAGCCAAGGCTTTAGAATAAATTCACAGCTCTGGCAGACTTCATGTGAGTGAAGATACATTACTTGATCCACATCAACCACTCAACTATAAAGCTGTACTAATCCATCCCTCAGAAACATCAGTGTGAGAAATACTTCAACAAGACCATGAGATACTCCAACAAAAAAAACCCCAAACTTTACAAATACTAGAAGTATGCTTACACAGCACAACTAAAAATCATCAACAATCCACCAGCAAGCTTTCAACATAGAAAAACTGACCACAGTTGTATAAAACTAAATCAACTGCTGCATAGTTGCTTATCAATTTGTATTTAAAAACATTTAATTTGTTCTTCTTCAAGACAGAATTTGAAGCTAGCAGCACACACATCGTGGTGCTCAAGCCATGACCAGCAGAACATTTTTGCTAAACCAGGGGAACTAATCCAGCCCACAGGATATACACAGTGGGTCCACTCCTGTAACAAAGTTCTGTCCTGCTCTGACAAAAAGTGAACTGCAACATAGTCTGATATAAAGTATTTAGCAATCACTAGACTACTGCATCACAGAACTGCTCAAGGACTCTTGCACACCTCTCATTAACAATGATACACCTTGAACAAAAGATCTGCTCCCAAAAATAAATGAGAAGATAGAAGCCCACCTACGAGCTGTACCTGGGGCAGCAGTGTGACAAGAAACTTAAATTACAAACTAAATCTCCCTCTGTAGTTTCTATCATTCCAGAGAAACCCAAGACATAGGATTGTTCAAGTCCAGAGACTGTTACAGCACTAGAGTTGATGATGCACTAAACTGACAATCACCTTCTCAATCAGAGCAGCAGGAACATCATTTCTGTTTTGCTGTTCTAGTTTCCCATCTTGCTATGTTCAATTGCTATTTCAGTGAAAGTGGAAACCACATAAAAGTTGAAATAAGAATAAAAAGTGATTAAAAAGTAGTAGTGTATTTAATCTTCCAGCTTAAAGTAAAACAAAAAGCAACAACAAAAATAAAACCCCACACAATTCCTGCCACTAAAATCACAAAACCAGTTTAGTTCTTCTATCACACCGTTCTACTAACAGCCACATTCTACAGCTGTTTATTTGCTTAGATTACCAGCTGTAACGTACACAAAATCTTTCCATCACTTTTGCTTCTTTTTTGTTCAGTATCATTTACTTTAAAGATGAGTGGGGAGGCGTTGGTAATACGCTGTGCATCTGGACTTTCACTCACTTCTATCCCAACAGAGTCTGAAAAGATCAGGTTAAAAGGTTATTCATCCACCTGTAATACTAAAACTGAAATTTTAAACTTACACTAAGGTACTCTCCATACAGATTTAAATGACCAATTATTGTGGGAATACAAGAAAAGCTGTTCAGAGCAGCAGCTGTGGAGCAAGATAAACAGCATGAGAACCAAGGACACCTCTGAAAGAGGAAGGGTCTCACAGCTCTGATTGGATATGTGCCTGCATGGACAGTTGAAAAGTGTTTTGTAGAATGCTTTGTTGACATGTAAAGGTGGCTGGGAAAGTTGTGAGGGAGGATGGGAAAGTTAGAAAACAAAAACTTGTGAAGGTATAAAAGGGATGTGAGAACTTGTAATAAACAATTTGGATCGTTCACATCTGAGTCCATGCCTGAAACGCTGCAAATTATCTGTCTTGCTTATTACTAAACCTGCAGTTTGAAATACACAGGAGATGTCTGAACAACTAATTTAGGTCACTACTGTAACACACCTTTCATATTTTATAATTATCTCTAATTCTTAAAACTGTTCATTTTAATTTGCAATGTACCATATAAAGACCAAGGCAAGAAGTCAACATTTCAGGAAAGAGATGACGCTTTTTAAGCAACAGGATATAAATTAGGACATCTTGAAAAAAATCTTACTGGCTTGAGGAATTAACAATATGCTACTTGATCTGCCACACTGAACAGACGTCAACCATCCCCACTCACGTAACCACACATTTGATGGGAGGTTTTCTTGGATTTTAATTCAAGTAGTTTGGTTTTCTATGTTCCTGAAGCATGCTTCATATCATCATCCGCATCATACCACTAATGTGCATAAATACCACTCCCTGCTGCATGGGTTTTGTTCAAGTTTTTAGAGAAAACTGTCTTGTCAATTTTAAATACAGTTTCTTGCCAACTCAGATAAATTTGCCCTGGTTCACAGAGGTTTGTTTTCCCAAGGAGAAGGAAAAACATTTAATAGGAAACCCTAGTAAACCCTAAATAACAACATTCCAACCTTACAAAGACCCAACAAACAACAACAACAACATTTCTTATGGAAGCACAGGACAGTGATCTAAAAACTGCTGTCAACATGCACCAAGCAGCCTGGATTACTGTGTCAACTACAAAATCCATAATCTGCTGGAAGCAGCTTACGCAGCTCTAGTTTTCTACCACAGACAAATCAAATCAGTTCATTTGAATGTAAATAAATACCATCAGTCTTTGCCATTTGTTATTTAGCTGTCGTAATTTATTTTAATTTACTTGTATAGCACAGAACTAGGAGATCCACACGAAGGATCTACTTTTCAGTTCTGCTATATAATGACTTCAATTGAGGTAAGCAAGAACTATGGTTGAAAGGTTTATTTGTCTGGGTTCACATAGTATCTTGTGGAATTAAATGCTGACTAATGAAGAAAAAGAAGTCTTCCACACTTAAAAGCACTGGCATATGAGACTTGTTTTTCCTTTAAAAGAAAGATGGAAGTACATTAATTTCAGTACAACACAATATTTTTTTAAAGAAAGCATTTCTGCAATTAAATTTATTCAGAATGCTCTAACATGTAGTGAAAATATTAAAATTCAGTAGCTAAGAAGACTAATCTGTTGCCAAAATCTTCTTCTGCAGAACCAGATAAAAATATATAACAAGTAAAATATATACACAGTAAAATATATAAACAATAATATTTAAAAAGTGCCTTTAATTAAATGACAGATTCTCTTACAATAAACATGGCCTCCAGTATCAGCTTCAAAGGTCTACAGCTTATTGAAGATAGGACTTTATTCTTATCAGTTATCAAAAGTAATACCACAGAACAGAATCATGAGACTCAGTTATGCAACTACACTCTAAAACCCACCACAACTAGGTAAAGTTCTTAAGCATACGCTTGATTAAGCACCAGTCTAACACTATTGATGTTTTCCTCAAGTCATTAAAATTAGGCATTTGATTTGGTAGCCTATTTAATCAAAGACTAAGTGCTTCAGTATACAAAATACTAACCTGTTATTTACATTTTCTTGAACATTCAGTGAGATCATCACTTGGTTTCTTGAAGATCACTTTATTCAGTATACGGTTTGCAGAAATTGATACACAAAAGTATTGTTCTGGCACACTTTCCTACCTATGTTCAAATTCTGTGTTTGAGGCAACTTCAAAGAGCCACAACTAACAAAGCTGAAGTTTCTTATAGAAATCTTTCATGCATTTCTTATCCACCTCCCAGATTTGAAGTGAACATAACCACACACAGAATTAAATCCATTCCAGTTTTGCTTGAAGATCATTAACATCAGTAAGACAGAACAGTGGGGCTAAGCAGGATTTTTACTTCCTAGATCCTCATCTCTTGGATATGCATTGATCTATGGTGCACAGCACTCATTCTTCCTCTATAACTTCTTCTCTACAAGACAAACCTGTGTAGTGCTTTAAAAAAAAAAGATAATGACACACAAAACCGCTCATGACCCACCTTTCCAGTCACTCCTCTTTCTCTCTTCCACTCTTCAGCACTTTCAAGCTGCTGTTCTGCAGTTCTCCAGCTCCACCCCCAGCTCTTATTTTATTTCTGTACTTCATTCGGCATAGCTTCTGTTTTTTAAGAACAGCCTTCCTACAGCTCAGCACTTGTAAATCAACAGCCAGCCTTCCTCTGCACTGCTCCTGTCCTGTTCATCTTTCACAATCCCATGTCCCTCCTGCTTCTCCAGGTACCTCTTTCAGAAGATGTGCCTCTGATATAATAATAAGTAAAAAAAAATTCTTTTTCTATTTTTTTCAATTTTATTTGCCTCTTACTATCAGATCGCCTCCTAATCCCATGTGGCACCCACGTTTCTTGCTAACTTGTCATTCTCCATCTAACATCTCTCAATTTTGGAAGTGTCATACAAAATCCAGGAAGAAAACACTCTAAATCCAATGTGCTGTTGGAAAGCCAACATTCCCATATTCCTCATGATATATACCAGGTGACTCAGTAAATCAACCATGTGCTCTCAAGTTCCACATTTAAACAGTAAAGACTGACATATCCAATACACTGGCATACATGTTCAGTCTTTTCCAAGAACTCATTAAGTCTCCTTCTGGGCACACATGACTGCATCTGAGGTAGTCTCAGACCACCTGCTTCCTCCCCTTTATTTCTCCTTCAGCTTAATCACAGCAACTTTCGGCCAACCTTCAATTGGTTTTCTCCAGTTTATCATATTTCCGTTGCTTGTTATGTCGCAATGAGCAACCTTCTATCTTGTTACACTATAAACCAAAACAATATATGTGAAATCCAAAAGTCCTTGCATCTGGGAATGCAAAGATAAAAATAGTCTACCATGACTCCAGTGCTCCTGTGAAGAAGAACTGTTAACAAAAACAAGGCTGCTCACGTACCGAGCAAAGCTAAACTGGTAAGTTTTAGAACTAGAACTCACTGATGCCTTTTGTTGAACTAATATACTGGTCCTTAAACTGGTATACTGATCCCTATTGTTAATCCAACCCTTCTGGTATAGGCTATATCATATATAGAGATTAGACCAGTGGAGCAAACTCTTCTATTGACTGCATTTAGAAAAAATACCAAGTAGACAGCTGATAGGCTTCCAAACCTTACGCCACTAATCTAGTGGTGAGAATGGTACTGCAGAAATCCTACGAATTAATTCGTTTTTATTTTGAAAACTTTGGGTTGTGCCATCCTCTTCTCTGTCCCAAGTGGGGCAAATGACAAAGCTGTGTAGATTAGATCAGCTTCACATTATCCGGTCTGAGTTACTGCCCACCAGCTAAACAACAGCAACTCTCTCTATGGGTGCTTTGAGAATATTCCAGATGAAAATTCAAAGGTGAAGGTGACTGTAGATACTAATGGGTGAACAGCAGTTCATCAATTCCTCCATAACAGAGGAAAAATTAAAATAGTTGCCTGAGCTACCACTATGCCATGTGAAGTATGAGAATGCTGTCACTTTCAGCAGAAAAGCCACAGGAAATGCAAGTGATAAGTAATATTCCACCTCCTGCTCTTTTTACTAGTATTTTATTTTGATTTATTTATTGTCTGTGAGTAGAAGGGTGCTTCCTTCTCCCAACCCATTTTCAAAAGTCACCTGGATGAAGAGACCTATAACAGAGGGAGAGCTATTCACCTTGTTTTTCTTGGGTGATCCAAATGAAAATACAGAAAAGATGGGTCAGAAATGAATAGGGAACTTCCCGGGAGTAGGTAGAATTTCAGGATGTGAGACAGGTAAATCTGATACAAAGGGCTGTAACTACAGGTTCTCATCAATCAACCCTAAACCTTTTCACAGATCAAGGTGGAACTGACACTTTTCATAGTCTGAGTATACAGTCACATGGCCCATTTACTATAAATTGAGGACCATAATCTGGAAATTGGCACTACACTAAGTACAACACATTTGGAACACTAAGAACTTAAATCTCACTGTACCTTAAGACCTTTGATTTATTCTATTCCCAGACAGGAAATAAGCAGATGTCCCTAACCATTATTACCACTACATTCAGAAGGTGACAGACAGCTAAAACTATGGAGTTGGATAAGAATGAATTCCAAATTTCCACCTGCTTCTTGCAGAGCACTCTACAGCAGCAAGTTCTTTCAGCTGTACATAGATGTAGCCTTGTCAATGCAAAACAAAATAATGAACCTCATTTACCAAAATTGCATGGCATTAAAGAAAACCAGAAGAAGACAAAGTCACCTAGAAAGACAAGGTAAATAAAACTACTTCTCAAGAGAAAGATAGCATGAAATTCAGGTGACGTGAACATTACAGACACTAAGAACAATGTTCAAAGCTAGTAATCAGGACTTTCAGCCACAGACAAGAAGCCATTTCTGAATGTCAGGCTGAGGCCAATCATTTTGTCAAGAGAGATGACAAGTTACCACCACAGGCTGTAGACAACATACTAGCAAATACAGTGATAGGTATAAGCACTTTCATACATCCCTGGAAAATAGAACCTACACTTCCTCACCTGTACAAAGACCACACAGACAGACTATCCCAATTCTGATCTGGCTCACAGCTGGATTTATTGATATGCTTGCTTTCATCACATCTTCAAACATCTTCAAAAGGATGGAAAAACGACATATACAAATTAAATCAGGAGTAAACTTTGTCCTCTGAAAAATAAGCATTCAAGAAACAAATGCAAATTAATATCAGTGTGATTAAGAAGCTAACAAACAGACATCATCTAAGCTGTTCCAGCTAGAAGTAAAAATAAGGAGTAAGGTCCAGTATTTCTTGTTCATGTAGAAATACTATTCCCAGAAAAAAGGAAAACTAAAACATCAAAAGAGTATTATTCCATTGCTCAAAACTGTCAGGAATCTGTTTAGACAGCGACTGCGTGCGTTCCTCTTCTCTAAACTTTCCAGTGGGACCAAACAAATGATCAGCAGCTCAGGGCACAGTCTTACCCACTTCTCCCTACTATCCATACCTATTGCTATCAAAACCAATATTCAGCAAACTCCTCACTACATAGTTCACATTCCTAAGCATTTGTTTGCCTTTGCTTCCAGCAGTCTCATACTTGCAGCTGGTTCATTTTGAATCCCTGTAACTGCCTGTGTTCCTGAATCAGTTCAGCCTGATGCAGCTGTAATATCAAATACTTGTTAACATGAATTCACTAGCTACTGGTGAACAAGTTACTGCAGGACTGAAGGTCTACATCCAAGAATGTCAGCAAGGATGTCTGTAATACAGAAAGGAATGCACACACAGCCTCCTCCCTCGTGCCATCCTGTCCTTATCTCCATCATTCTTCCATCAAACATACTTCCAAGAACATAACATGCTCCTGGGAACATACCGCATTTCCCACTTCTCACAGTAATATGCGCCACATTACTAAGGCATCCCTTTCAGTACCAAGGCTATCCTGTTCTGGATGTACTTGAATTTCTGAAAGAATGACTATAAAGCAGAACTAGTAACTGTTTCTCCTCTAGAGATATAGACATTACTTGTTTTTATAGCTGAGGTGCATTCTGAACGCAGATAAGCTAATCATCATTAAGTTGTCTGAACTGCATTGCACTAACATTGCTGCTGTTATTGGTATTGCTGACAACCCCAGCTACTTCATTATTATCCATTCACAAATCATTCGATGAAATAAATTCTGATGGTTAATTCTGCAGCAGCTATGAGAAAGGCTTCACAGCTGCAGGACTTGCTACCTGCAGAAGAGTTACACAAAAGATTCATCTTCTAGCAACTTCTTGGCAAACCTAAGCTTATTTCATACTTTTCCATCTGGCGTATCGAAAGAATAACATTAATTCACCCTGATGCAGTATCATATATTCTTCAAAGTTCATCAACAGTCCCCACATGGGACTGGCCAGTGCAGCAGCCACAACTTCTGAAGTCTGTTCTAGCAGTGCCTCAGGGACACTGATTTGATGGACACTACATCCTTCCTGATTACTCTTCCTCTACAGCAATTGCATGGAATTAAGAAGTTTATTAACGACCTTTACTTAACATGTTCTGATGAAGCCTAAATGAAAGAATAACTGAATCCATCACGCCCATAAAGAATGTCTAACCGTAAGAAGGGTGAAGCACTGACAACATGTTTATCCCCTAATCTACAATAACAACAATAAAATCATGAGACATTATTTTACTATGAAAATCAAATAAAGGACCTAGAGGAAAATAAAAAACTTAAATGCTACTTTGAATAGCTGTAAAACAACAAATTTACTACACAGAATCACTGAATCACAGAATTGTAGGGGTTGGAAGGGACCTCTTGAGATCATCGAGTCCAACCCCCCTGCCAAAGCAGGCTCCCTACACCACGTTGCACAGGTAGGTGTCCAGGCGGGTCTTGAATATCTCCAGAATCTCACAGCTGAGAAAGCTGTGCAGAAGTCGTACAATCACCAGCACCCGTTCTCTTGGGAGTCTTGGGAGACTTCAACTTCCCTCATATATGTTGGAAACATAATACAGCACAAAGGAAGCAGTCCAAGAGGTTTCTAGACTGTGTGGAAGATAGCTTCGCTATGCAGATGCTATGAGAACCTACCAGGGGTGGTGCCCTGATAGGTCTGCTGTTCACTAACAGTGAAGGACTGGTGAGTGATGTGAAGGTTGGGGACTGTCTTGGGCAGTGACCATGAAATTGTAGAATTCTCTGTTCTTGGAGATGTCAGAAGGGTGACTAGTAAAACTGCTCTCCTGAACTTCCAGAGGGTGGACTTTGACCTGTTCAGGACGCTTGTAGCAGGGGTCTCCTGGGAGTCGCTCCTTAAGGGTAAAGGGGTCCAGGAAGCCTGGATACTCCTCTGGATGGAAATCCTGAAGGCACAATATCAGGCTGTCCCTGAATGCCATAAGGCAAGCTGCAGAGGAAGAAGACGGGTGTGGTTGAACCGGGAACTACTGCTGAGACACCGAAACAAAAAGAGAGTCTGTGTCCTCTGGAAGCAGGGACAGGCTACTTGGGGAGATTACAAGGAAGTTGCTAAGGTATGCAGGTGGAAGTTAGGAAGGCAAAGGCCCAAGTTCAACTCAGATTGGCCACTACAGTAAAAGAGAATACGAAATTCTTTTACAAATATATCATTTGTAAGAGAAGAACCAAGGAAAATGTCCATCCCTTACTTGATGCAGCATGGAATGTGACGACTGAGGATAAGAAGAAAGCTGAGGTCCTCGACGCCTTCTTTACATCTGCCTTTAATAGGCAGATCAGTCATCCTCAGGTCACTTTACACCCCAATCTGAAGTCTGGGATGCTATGCAGAATACACCCCCAGTAATTCAGGTTGAGACAGTTAGAGAGCTCCTCCTCCATCTGGGCTCTCAGAAGCCCATAGGACCAGATGGGTTCCACCCTCGGGTGCTGAGGGAGTTGGTGGGGATGATTGCTGAGCCACTCTCTGCTACCTATCAGCATTCCTGGCTATCTGGAGAGGTCCCAGAGTATTGTAGGCTTGCTGATGTGACTCCCACCTACAAGAAGGGCTGTAAGGAAGAGCCAGCAAACTACTGGTCTGTCAGCCTGACCTTGGTTCCAGGGAAAGTTATGGAACAACTCATCTTGGGTGAGATCACACAGCACATGTGTGGCACCCAGGGGATTTAGGCCCAGCCAGCACAGATTCATGAAGGGCAGGTCGTGCTTGACCAACCTCACCTCCTTCTACAACTGGGTGATCAGACTGGTAGATGTTGGGGAATAAGATCAACCAGGGGATGGGCCTAAGTAAAGAACTGCTAAGATAATAACACCTGAAGAGGAACCACGGAATGGGGATATGAAGAAGCGCTTTGCCAGATGTCCCATGATGACATGATTTATTCAAGGAAAGACTCTGGAAGTGGGAAGGGTTGTGTGTGCATGGGGTTGCATAGCAGGTGCACAGGACAAACGTGTGGAAGCCATGCTGGTATATAAGCCATATGACACAGCAGTAAAGTCTAGAGAAGACTCCATGGCATCCATGACTGCGTCTCTCTCTGGACAGGGTCCAGCTCAGGATCAGTTGTCGAGAACAACAGTAGAAAAGGGAAAGGCCATTGATGTAGTCTACCTAGACTTCAGCAAAGCCTTTGACACGGCCTCTCACAGCATAATCCTGGGGAAACTGGCTGCCTGCACAGGTATACCCTCCTTTGGGTAAGGAACTGGCTAGAGGGCCATGCCCAGCGGGTAGTGGTTAACAGAGTTAAGTCCAGCTGGTGACCCACTACAAGTGGCGCCCCCCAGGGGTCAGTACTGGGGCCCATTTTGTTTAATACCTTCATTGATGACCCAGATGAGGCACTGAGAATGCCCTCAGTAAGTTTGCAGATGACACCAAGTCAGGAGGTGGTGTTGATCTGCTAAAGGGTAGGGAGGCCCTTCAGAGGGATGTGAATAGACTGGATCTCTGGGCTGA
Source organism: Excalfactoria chinensis (assembly GCF_039878825.1). Taxonomy (NCBI): domain Eukaryota; kingdom Metazoa; phylum Chordata; class Aves; order Galliformes; family Phasianidae; genus Excalfactoria; species Excalfactoria chinensis. The sequence continues at coordinate 23,264,147 of NC_092857.1, read as the reverse complement.
GGAACAGGATGAGGGTCAACAAGGCCAAGTGCTGGGTCCCACACTTTGGCCACAATAACCCTATGCAGAGCTATGGGCTTGGGGCCGAGTGGCTGGATGACTCTGAAGAGGAAAGCGACCTGGGCATGTTGGTCAATGCTCAGCTGAACATGAGCCAACAGTGTGTTCGAGTAGCCGATGGGGTCAATGGCATCGTAATCTTGAGTACTGTGTTCAATTTTGGACCCTTGGTCCCCCTGGGAGACCTTACTGCACTCTACCTGAAGGGAGGTTGTGATGAGGAGGGGTTTGGCCTCTTCTCCCAGGCAACAAACAGAACCTGAAGAAATGACCACAAGTTGTACCAGAAGAGGTTTAGATCAGACATAAGGAATATCTTTTTCTCTCAGAGTGTGGTCAGGCACTAGAATGGCTGACCAGGTAGATGGCAGAGTCACCATCCCTGGCAGTGTTCAAGAAGCATTTGGATGAGGAGCCACAAGATATGGTTTAGTGGTAGCAATGGTAATGGGAAGACAGTTGGACTAGATGACTTTGTAGGTCCTTTCCAACCTCGTGATTCTGTGGGAAAAAAAAAATTAACTTTTTAGATTTGCAACTCAAGGGATTGCTTAAATACATGGAGATATATCATTTAGAACACAGGACTTTCCAGTTAACTTTGAATAATGAAAGAGATGTTAGTTCTGATAATTCTTACTAAATTTTAGTGAGATTTTTCGCGATGAATTGAAACCTTGCTACTTTTTTTTTTTTTGAGGAAGAATTTTTACATATTTTAAGAGCAATTTCAAAGATCTCAGGCTCATTGAACACAACCTAAATTTATAATGACTAAATAAATACGAGCTGTCACATTCCATTGACTTAGCTACCTGCTTTCCCCTCACAGAAAAAAAACAACAAACCACAACTGTTAGCATGACAGGTAACAGCTCTCCTGACAACATATACTTATAAAAAAAAAATGCAGTAGGGGGTAGGGGAAACAATATTAAAGCAGGCTTTTGCCCTCAAGATTGCTTAGTCTATACAGGAAGCTCCAGAAACAGAAGCTTGGGAGGAAAGTTGAAGTTCACTTGGTTTAGTTAAAAAAAAAGTACCCAATATTTACTGAATGGTACAAATTAGAGTTATTAATAAATCAAGCCTCGTACCTAACAGCGTAAGTAAAGGGCTGTTCTACTCTGATGAGTTTTTCTACTACTACAGAATTTCATATAAGCATTTACTTTCTCTCTTTAAAATAAGAAACAAAAACACTATTGAACATCAGCCTAAACACCCAAGTGAGCTACAACTACCACGTACTGGTTAAGATTCTGATCTCCAATAGTTACATACTACAATTATTTGAACCAGTTTGTGTCGGAAAAAAGATGTCTGTGCAAGTAATGCAGGTAAATCTTCACTTTTAAGTTGTGTTACCTTAGCAATACTAATAGACATAAAAATGTTTAATTAATGAAGAGACATTACATTGACATGCATGTGAATGAGATGAGGAATATTTTCTTACAAATCATTTGTCAGAGTAAAGCCTCATTGTAGAAGAGTTAGGTTATAAAATACTCCAAAAACATGGTACTGTGTGTCCTGATCGTGCACTGCTGTAGAGATCTCAATGAAAAAGATACAGTAGCGTCCATCTTTCACATCAGCAGACAATGACACTGAAACATCCACTTCTACACATGGCAAATACTAAGTAAGACCAGCTTACAGGAGGAAGAAGGATAGCAAAGCAACTGAAATACAAATCTCAGAGTCCCAACAGGCTTTTCTTTTGTAAAATGATGTTGAAATAAGAGGCTGACAACACCTGAACTTAAAACGTGTATAGCTTAAACCTCACAGAGAAAAGCACCAGGACAGAGAGAAATAGGTGCCCCAGTGAAACGCTTACTGACCATTCTTAAGACAAGAGGTGAGAAATTACCAATTTTCAAGTCTGGCAGGTTTCAAATAAGGAAGATGCTGGTGTGTTTAAGAAACCAGACAGAAGATGCATGAAGTTCCCAAAGGGAAGAGTCTGAATGAGAGAAGTGACCACCATCACCTGCAGCAGCCTCCTCCTGCAGTACTTCCAGCAACACAGCACCACTTTTACTACCCAGAGCATTGTGACACTGCGCTAACTCCCTTTAAAAACCATCAAGTTAGACACAAGAACAGGACCAATAGTGCTGCCCAGTACTCACAAACAAGCAGAATAACAAGCAGAAGTTTCTTTTTCTGAACTGCGTACACATACACACACAATAGGATGAGAAGGAATGTCTTCACATTGCACCAGGAGATGTTCAGGTTGGTTATTAGGAAAAAATTATGTGCAGAAACAGCAGTGAAGCACTGGCACAGGCTGTCTAGTGAAATGTCACTGTCCCTGGAGGCATTCAAGAAGTATGGAAATAAGGCACTGAGGGATGTGGATTGTAGGCACAGTGGGGATAGGTTAGTGGTTGGACCAGATAACCTTAGTAGTCTTTCCCAACCTTAATGATTCTGTGAATAAGGAACCAAACATCACTGGACTGCATCTCCAAATGACAGGCAGGCATTTTGAATTTCTCATTTTTAGTAATACAAACACTACAGCTGATGACCACCCAAACATTACTCTTATTTTGTTCTCTATCTAGGACATTAGCTCAAATATAAAACTAGAAGGTTGATGCATTCTGTTTTCCTTTAATGGACATAAAACACTTTGCTCTAACCCAAGCTCCCAGAATAACCCACTTCCTCAGGCTGGATTTAAGACTCCGCAAACAGGATGGCAATGCTATACCAAACACCTTGGGCAGGATGCTTCCCCTTATTTTACAATGGAAGAATTTGACTCTACCTTAAAATAAAATGCTTAGAACCCACATATCACGTGTATGAAAAGGGAGGGCAAGCATGTGCATCCCCACACGTAATTCACACACACACACAGACACAGCCATCTTTTGTGGAAGACATCTATTGTAACACGGTCATTTTTACTTCCCAACACACGCACGTAACAGACCTCCAGAGATATCAGAGCTCACACACAAACGTGCCTAAATATGCAAATAGCAGCGGTACAATAGATGCCTTCCACAAAAGATGGCTGGCTCTACCCAACGCAGACCGGCCCGGGCCAGAAGAAACGAAGCCGCTTCCCTCAAAACTCGCCCAGAACTTGGCAGCGGGCGGCTCGCCCTCTGCGGGGCTCAGCCGGGCCGAGACGAGGGGCAGCCGGTCCCGCGGAGGGGAAAGCCCGGCGGAGCCACACCGCCCATCCGAGGTGCGGCTGAACCTCTCCCCCACCCCCCTCTCGGGCCTCAGCCCCCACCTCCCTGCAGCCCTGGAAGGCGGCCGGGTCCGGGCGCTGCCCGCCGGGGGCGGCGGACACCTGGAGCCGGGCCCCGCGGCCCGCCCACCTGCCTCCGGCTGGCCGCATGTCTCGCTGACCGGGCCGGGCCTCTCTCGCAATGCCCCCTGCCTCCGAGCGCGCCCACCCACCCCCCAGGCAGGCCCACGCGCCGCGGTGAGCTCCCGCAGATCGGCCGTTCAGGAGCAGCCTTACCTCAGCCCCAGGCGGCCTTCCGCGGGGCAGGAGGAGAGATGAGAACGCGGCTCGGGGATGGCCGGGTGCAGCGGCTCCCTCGCAGTGTCTGCCGGCTCACCTCCTGCGCACCCCGATCCCGCTGCCCGGCGCCTGTTATCATCCCTCCGCAGCTCCCCGCCCCTCGTCGTGACGCACTCCCGCTGCTACGCCCCGAGGCGCCGGCGGCCTCGCGATGGCGGCTCCCGATGTACCTGCTTCATCCCACGGTTGCTGCCTCCGCAGGGACCCGGAGCACAAAGGAGGCTGGCGCCGCCCCGGGCTGGAAGCGGCGAGGCCCGGCGTTGGTGCGAGCGGGGCCGGAGAGCGGCGAAATCGCTCTTCAGTGGGAATTGCGAGTGCAGAGGTGACTCCTGCCCGTGCAGGTGGACCAGGGTCTGTGCTACCTTATTTTATCCCTCCTAAATTAGTACTTGTTGTATTTTGCTCTTCGTGGTCGAAGAAGGGCAGAAAAACAGTTTACAGTGTTACACAGCAGTGACTGTTTTGCAGTGATGTAGCATAAATAATAGCATAAGACACAAACGACAATTTAACCCTGCATCGTGCCTTTTTTTGTTTTATTATTTTTTTTTCTTTCAAAATAAAATCCTGATTTTTTTTGGATGGAAAAATTCTTCATCCATCTCTTAGCACATTAATTTGGTAGTGTAATATTGCAAACCTTAGCAATGAATGATGTAATAAAATATTTTCCACCTTACTTGCTTAGGATATGGATTTGCTATTAAAAATCATCTGGGAAGAGAAAGAAGAGATCGTGCAATAAACAATTGCCCTCACACGTCGCCTCACCAATGTTTAGATATAGATCTTCATTTCATTTATTTTTTATTGTTATTTCTTTCCTCTCTTATGTCTCCATGCAAAATGCACATAGGAATGCCCACTTCTTTCTCTCTAACCTGATCTATGTTGTCTCATAGAACAACTGATGCTTTCTAAGAAATGTCATGTTGGAAGGAACCTTAATGAATTCCTTAGCCCATCTTGCAGTGAGGCAAGACCAAGACTGGGAGACATTTGTCTGAGTTGTTAGTTGTGGCAGCCAGGCATATGTGAACAATTCAAATAGACTATTACATGTTCTCATGTCACTTACATTCACAGGTTTCCTTTTCTAGCTTTCCCAACCACCCTTACAACTTTCCCATCTGCCTTTACATGACAACAAAGCATTCCACAAACACTCCTTAACCGTGCATACAGGCTCTTATCTAGTCAGAGCCATGGGCAGTTCCTTTCGCTTTTCTTCTAGAGATGTCCTTAGTTCTCAGCCTTATTTTCTCATGCTGTTTATCTTGCTCTGCAGCATCTGCTCTGAATAGTCTCCCTTGTATTCCCACATTTGTTTTTTTGTTTTTTTAATCCCCACTATGAATGAGATGCCCTTAGCCTGCCTAGGTAGACTTCTAGGTTAAGCATCTTTCCAATTCAAAGAAGAAAGAAAGAAAAAAGAATTAAAAGAAAAGGCAACTGGTTGTTGTGATGCTGTATTTGTGAATATCATATGCTAAATGACCTAACAGAAGCTTTGCAGGATCATGTGATGCAAATGAAATGTAGTTGTTAGCAGATGTTATAGCTAGTGATCCTTGCATCGATCACTAGAGAAAATCAGGGATCTAACAGTTCCAAAGAAAGGGTCTGACATGTAAAGGACTGGTGGCAGATGTCACTGGGGGAGGTTTGGTGGCTGCAAGCATGTCAGAGTGCAAAGATAGGCCAGCAAGATTCATCAGCCAAGAAGGGCTTGTTAGTTCATCACTAATGAATCAGCCTGAACCATGTGGAATAAAAGGACAATCTTTTTGCAAGATTTATGTAACAAGACCCAGGCAAAACTAACCAAGCACGCATAACATGTAAAATCACAGCCACTGACCATCTTGCTGTGTTTCTATCTTTTCACTTTTAGAAAAGGGAAATCTTAAAAGTTGGGGTGTTATGAAAATATATGTAGAGAAAAAAAGGTGGAAAGAAAGAAATGTGCATCTTGTAACTCCTTTTATTGACAAATAAAAGGAGCACTTTAAACAGCTCTATCCAGTTCATCTACCTTCATCTCCTTTTTAACTTACTCCACCAGTCTCCACATTAAGGTCAAATACAGCCTTAACATCCTTTGCAGGGCCACATTCACTCCAGTAAGAGACGTCATCTCAGCAACTCCATTTGTGACTTACTTAATTTATCCAAATGACTCATTAACAAAATTTTGCGTTGCAACATCTTGTAAGAATTTTTTTGTTGTTGTTCCTTCTTATATTCTGGCACTAAAGCACATAGCTCTTTACCTTTTTTTACCTCATACAGGTAGAACTGCATTGTGAGCCACTTGTAGACCTCTTGCACCATGCAGATATTGCAGTCAGAGGCGTGTTGTCCATGCAGGTAGATGTACTGGTGTGCACAGTGTGCAGCCTTTAACCACATTAGTTCTACTCTTCATTACAAAAAGACATTAGTAACTCAGAGAACTGTCAGTGTGTTTGGAAATGCCAAGGGGACAAATTCGATTTAGAAAGTGCTCTAGATCACTGATCAACCCAAGAGAGAGCACTTCACAGAGGATGGAAAGGAACTCTAAACAGTTCTAAGACTGCCTAAATCTTCTTGCTCAGATATGTAGATTCTTCACTGTTTAATAACCCTCCACATCCTCCAGTACTAGCACTGCCTGCAATCAGTAGAATGGCCTCTGCAGGATGCAATTCCCCTGCTCCCATTTCCCTGCACAGTGCCCTTGCTATGCAGTTAATTAGAAACCTGGCCCTGTGGCCTCTGATCTCTTGCTGGCCCCATGACTTACTACTCCTGCTGGTCTCAAGACTTACTGCCCTTCACAGCTTTACTGACATGAGATGAAACATTGCAGCAACCCCATTCACTCAGTGCAGAAAAATTCAGCCATGTGTTGGCTAGCTGCAGACTTGAAATGTTAAGTTGGGTCTTTAAAGGGCACACATGGGAAGAAAGAGGGGAAAGACACAGAAAACAAAGTTTTCAGTTAAATTGCACTACATTTGCAAGACATTACTTAAATAGAGAAGAACAGAAAAAGTCACTGTTATCAAGCTGGATTTATCTTATCTTAGTGTGTAGTGTGTCATGACAAGAACAAGGTAGTGTGAAGAAATTAACAGTGTTAGCTTACACTGTTAATTCACAAATCAAAGCTATCTGTGAGAACTACTTTCCACAATGATGAGTATAAGCAAATTACAAGGCAGCAATTTTTGCAGGTTAAAAGTTCTTACTGCCTTATCTTTTTACTGGTCTAATGTAGAGATTTTAACATGTGGATATGCATCCCTGTGGGTTTCTGACCACTCCTGAAAGATAATTACAAAAAACAAGTATTCTGTCCTAGGGTTAATTTTACATTAGATATACATTACAAAACAGAGGCCTGCAATGCAGAAAATACTGAGAACAATTGTTCCAGCTGAACAATTTGGTGCCAATGACATAGAAAAGAGCTTTTTTTTTTTCCATCTACACATATATGTATACATTTCTCATCACAAAATGTGAATTTAGTAATTAGTCTGTTTAATTCTTAGCACTTTATTTATTCAGACTATTTTGTTGCTTGGAAAGCAGTGACCTCATCTACTGAGAGTCACATTTTTAACAGCAAATCTGCTTTTTTACTCCCACAATTTGGAGTGAAAATTGCATTTAAATCTTGTTTACTCTCGCAGCTCTCCTTACATACTGTTTGTTTCTATAGGCTGGTTCCCCTGGACCCTCTGGTGGAGAGGGTCTCTCTATACTGGAAGTCAGTTCTGAGCACAGGAGAGGGGTGGCATCAGCACTCACTGCTGTGTGACCATCTCCCTCTCCCACTGGCTCCAGAAGAAACAGCTGAGGAGAGCAGCTGCTGAAGCATTTCTACACTGAAGGAATACAAATGTCAAGTCTTTAGTCATTACTGATGAGCATTTTGTATGGGGAAGAAGAGACAGTATTTTGGGACGAGGTAATAGAATAAACTTCTGAAGTTGTGCCTGGAAACCTGTGGAATGTCCCTCAAAAGCACCATAAAGAGGAAGTACTTAGATCACAACAGGTAGGAAAGACTGTTTTGCAGGTGGGAAGGTCCCAGCAAAGAATCATTTGGCCTAGAAGGTAACCGGTGGACATGAAGAAGGTAACCACAGCTCTCAAACTGGACAGAGAGTGATAAGGTCACAGAGACAAGCACATAAGTCCTTTGTGGGAATATAAGGAGGGTAGAGAGGCTGTTGACAATCTAGCATGATTTTTTACAACTTTAACTCCATCTAATAGCAGCAAGCCTTCTCTGAGAAATGTAGAACCAGAAGGATTCCCAGTCCATCCCTTTGTACTGAGGGATCCTGTACACAACCTTGTCAGATATTTAACTTCCAGAGAAGGGGAATCCACAAAATTAGCCCTGTATTAAAAACAAACAAACAAACAAACAAAAAACCGTACCTTTCTTTGGTGTTTAACCAGACTACATATCAATATCAATTACTGTTTGTCCCTTGTCATCATCCATTAATATGATTGTTCCCTTCCAGCCTAAGAGAACATTTTCACATGTTCTGTAAATTGTTCTCTGCTTGTAACAGAGATGATGCCTCCATTCCCTTTTTCATTCTTTCTTGTTCTCTCAACACAACAGCTTGTCACTTTTAAAGGGAAGTAAACCAAATTGGAAAACATATTAGAAAAACCATGAGCTGGAGGATTGCGATTCCACCAGCCTGAGTAGACCAAAATAATGCCCATAGTCATCATTACTTCTATTCACACATCCTTTTGAGATTTGAAATAAGAGAGATTATGGCTGGCCATTAAAAAAAACACATTTCCATGATGAAAACAGTCAAACTTCAGAGCAGGTTTTCCAGAGAGTCTGTGCAGCCTCTGTGATTGAAGATTTTCATTAGCAGACTGTATAAGGTCCAGTGCAACCTCAGTTGGCCTCACAGGTGGATGTGTGTTGAGGAGAAAGTAGGACTAACAACCTCCTGAGGACCAACCTGCATTATCCTGTGGTCTTTTGAAGAGAATTGCTTCTCTGTTGGTCAGTAATGTTCTCTGCTGCTCCACATTCAACTTGTGATGTAGTATAAAACTCAGGATCAGTTCTAAGAACTGCTGCATGCCCTGCTAGTCTCTGTGTTATGGATGTACCTTTTATTTCTCTTTTCAAATAGTGTTTCTACTATTTTTAGCTTTTTTTCCCCCTAAAAACAGTGAAGTTATATTCAGTGCAACTTCTCCAACTTGTACAGCTCCCTTTGAGTTCTTTGATTTTCTCTTGCTGAGGTGTCACCCACAAATACAATAACCATACTGTGTACTGCATCATAAAAGGTAGCATTTAAAAAAAAAAAAAATGGAATACAGCTGGAGGTAAGGTAGTTCTCCCAAGAGCCCCATTTTAAGTCCCTTTCCTGATAGATAATGAATAAACATTCTCTGAATGGAGTTTTTCTACCAGGTGTGGATACACTGTTCAGATTTCATACAAAACATGTTTCTACAATGTTTTGCAACTTTATCACATGAAACCAATTTTGCAAGTCCTTTTAAACTGGAAAAAAAAAAAAAAAATCTCTCTTCAAGCATTTCCTCTTTACCTATTATGCAGTCATCCTGCCAAAGAAGAATTAGTTTTATAGTACCTGACAAATCCTGACTGTGTAATTCTTTATCACTGGCTGTTTAGTAAGAAGCTGTATAAGATTTTATCCCAGTAATTTTTGGGCAGCCAAGCAGGATAGAGTTTACAGCTTTCCACCTCCTGTTTTTTCCACCAGTTGAAAACTGGTGTTCTTTTTGGAGCTTATCTTTTGCATCCTGGAATATAAAGCTAACAGGTCAGAGACTGCCTCAGTGTATGCTGCAAAAATTGTCTTCATCCTCTCTTAATATTATTCTGTTTGGTTTTCAATTATTCCATTCATATATATATATAAATATATATTATATATTGTTATTGTTAAAATTAATCATGATTTTTCATCACATTTATCTATCTCATAAATACTAAATGTAATCAAAATTTTGTTTTTAATGATCATTAATATTAATAATTTTATTATTAAATTTTTTATTATTAAAAATTAGGCACTGAATACTTTAGTCTCTTCTATATATTTTATCATAATTGGCCTTTTAACTAACATTACTGTGGAAACTAGACCACTTGGAAGGGTAATTCATGCCAGGCATTCTAGCAGTCAAGGCTGGTGGAATAGATCATCCTGGAAGGTGTCCAAGAGTCATTTTTGGTTGTGTTTGTGGTACTGTATTATGTCACACATGTTATTCTTCCTCCTCCTCAGGTGTTTGTTCCTTTTATCACTGCACTCAAAGAGCTGCTCTCTTCCATCTCTGAGGTGTACTGATGTTTGCTTTATCTGAAGTCCTCTCTGCTGCTGCTATATCTTCTGCTTATAAGAATCAATCACTAGTTTATATGAACCTTTTCCCCAGATGCAGAGCAGGTGCTTTTGGCACTGTGTTATTGGTGACACCTTTGCAAGCCATTTATACATAACAGTCTGGAAGTGTCTGAAACACAATCATAGATGTGTTGTCCTGAGGTACCCAATGCAGTTTTCTGAGAAGCACATCTCACAAGCAGGCAGAGTCTGTTTGTTCAGTGACGCAGTTTTGAAAGTGACAACTTAAATTCCAGTCTCAAACTGCTCTTCATGTTTGTGCTCTTTGAATTACACACATCGTCACATTTCCAAATATCAGACAGAGATTTTTAACCTCTAAAATCAAATATTCAAGAGGATGAGGAAATTAATAATATCTGTAGAGTAATTCCTAAGGATATTTGTTCTGTAGTCAATATTCATGGTAAGCCAAAGAAAATCAACTTTCTTGATTGCTAGGGGTGGGTAAAGATTTACTGTCTGTTTTTAGAGTTTAAGTACTTGCATACATTCCTGCAGGACCAGGTCTAGGAATTAGGGACAGTTAAGTGAGAGCCTTGGCCACTTACAGGAGGAACTCAGATTTTGTTTATACATAGAGATATATTTCCCACCAGCAAATCTTCATATTGATCAGCCAGAGTATCATTGAATCATCTAGAGTAGAAAAGACCTTCTAGATAAAGTCCAGCCTTCAGCTTGATCTACCAAGTCCATCACTAAGTCACATCCCTTACTGCCACAGACAATTCCCATGAACCCATGCTCTTCTTTCTTTGTGCTCCTACATGGCAGCCTGTGAGGCTGTCAATAGTCGCTATCTTCTGAGTTGTGGTTCCCCACACAGATCCAGCTGGATAGACATCTAGAAGCAGCCACTATTATGCTGCTTTGTACAGGGGGAAACAGGATGAGGCTATTGGTGTGACTAGTGTTTGTCTCTGTGATGTCTTCCATGTGTTCACCTGTGAGACCAACTGTGTGTATATGTGTATTGTCTGCATGTGTGTCTGTGGGAATGTGGAGCTACAGTGCATTCACTTTTAAAAGGCTATTAGATGTATTCTTTCCATTACGCATTTTTGACACCTAGTGAGCAGTGTTTTTATTTTATTACAAACAAAGAATTTTTTAATTTATTTATAATAATGAGCTGTTGTCTCATTCTAAGAACGTTTTGACTGGGAGAGAAGTCAGCTTTTCATTGCTTTCCAGAAGAAAAGTCCAAATATGGAATTTTTATAATTCTTATCTCCCAAAGGCTCTGACTTCCAGAAAGGGTTAAAATAAAAGCTAGAAAATTTGTATTTGTATAAACTTATTAGGTCATACTTGAGATCAAAAAGAATTACCGTAGTTTGAACAGTGTAATTGTGAAGCAACCCACAATGCAATAATGAAGTATTGGCATCCAAGGATCTAATTATTTCAAAAGGTCCAAGATGATCTGAGGAGAATATCCTCATTTTACCTCAGCCAGTCATGTTGCAATTGAAGTGCTGTCCTAGTTCCACTGCAATTAAGACTCCACTCACTAGATCCAGGGATGATTTCCCCTCTTACAGCGCCCCTTAGGTGCTACAACAAATGAGGAGCAAGCTGTCCCAATACTTCTGTCGAATGTGAACTGATAAACAGTGGAATGAGTGTACAACATCCATCTGCTGCTGGAGCTGGGAGACCAAGCCATTGTGACCATAAGCAGCTATTTAAGACCAAAAAAAAGCCTTTTTTTTCTCCCCCAGAAAAGTTGTGGGAACATCTACAAAACTTTTATAAGGAAAAAAAAAAAAAAGAGAGAGAGAGAGAAGTTTATTTCTACATTTATATTTGTCTGAGGTTTCTGAGATGCTATATGAATGCAGCTGTAAAGTACTAGCTAAAAGTTTTACATTTTATACTACATCTAGTGCTCATGTGAAAGTCAAGCGGGTTGTCTAAAGAGACTGATTAGAGGAGATAGTTACTGGTATCTTAACTAGGATAAAGTGTGTTGCAAAACAATCTCTACCACTTTGTAAATGACAAACTCTGTCACACCTTTAAATTTAAGCCATAAAGTTAAGTGTTCATGAAAATTAATTCTCAAAATCAAAATTAATTGTCAAATTCAGAAGATGAAGTGTAAGTGTTAATACAGAATATTACTCTTGTGTAGCTTCACATCCACACATGGTCTTTTAAAGTAGATTAGTGTTATGCTAATTGGTATTTACAGATAGAAGATAATAGTAAAGTTGTCTTTAATATGACAAAATTGGATCTAAACTGTGTTTTTTGAATACAAATAAGTAAATCTGACAGAGTGCTTGTACATAGTTTTGCTGATTACTGTCCTTTGATCATTTATGAGTTCATTTGGGCTCCCAAAAAATGTCCAGAAGCACTGGAATGTAACCTTACTTGCAGTGTGATAATCAATATGAAAGCATAATGTACTTACCTACCCCTTCTCAAAGTTATCAGTGTTTCAAATTACTGATACTCCTTATGCTGAGGGAAAGAATAGTCCTGGGTAGGGTATGTAAAGTGAGGGTTTGGAACAGAAAGGTCCCCATACCAGCATACATTTTCTGTGCAATGTGAAGTCAGGATATTCGGACATATTGAACATAAACATATGAAAAAGAACTCAGATTTCCCATTGTTATTTCACCCTCCTGAAGACAGTCACGTTAATTTGTGTAATCACAGTCTGGTGCTCTTTTTAGGTGACTGGTATAGTGGAAATATACCTTTGTTTTTAAAAAGGGAAAGAAAGGAAACACTGGAGAACTGCAGGCCAGTCAGCCTTTCCTCTGTGCCCATTGAGATCATGGAGCAGACACTCCTGGAAAATATGCTAAGGCACATTAAGAACATGTGGCTGGTGGCAGTTAAAATGGCTTTACTAAGAGCAAATTGTGCCTGCAAAATTTGATAGTGTTCTAGGATGGGGCTGCAGCACTGATAGGTAAAGGAAAAGCAACTAATATCATCCAGTTGGACTTGTACAAAGCATTTGATACTGTCCAACATGACATTCTTGTCTCTGAATTGGAGTGATGTGAGTTTGATGGATGGATGAATGACTCAAAACCGGCACTCAAAGAGTGGTGTTCCAAAGGGGTCAGTACTGGGACAGGTACTATTGAACACCTCTGTTAAAGACAGGGGCAGCAGTACTGTTCAATACCAGATGGATGGTGCTTTGGGTGGACTAATACAGTGGTAGGGGGATTGATACTATGTTAGATAACTCCAAAAGTAATGCCTCCTATTTATTTCCATGGAGACGACAGGTACAAAGAGTACAATAACTCTGTTAGATTGAGAAAATTCTGAGTAAGCATAGAAGCCAATGCTTACAGACTTCTCCATGATATTTAAAATATTGCAATTCACATATTTATATGTAATTTTCAGGTAACAGTTATTCAAAGCAACAAAGACATTGAGGTAGAATATTGCTTTTCTATGAAGTAAGTAATAGTAATAATCACAACTGTATGTTCTGTTGAATCATATGACTGTCACACTCCCTTAATTGTATGCTTATTTTAGGAGAGAATCTTACACACCTCATGTCTCATCTGCCAGATTCATAGGGCAGCAGCAGTGAGACAGGGATTGAGGGTGTACAGAACAGTGCAGGGGGAAAGAGAGACAGATGCTATTTTTCCTATAATTGTAAGATATTCTGAAGAAAAGTGAATAAACAAACATTGTTTTTCTCCCCAACATCATTAAACTCTCCCTTTCTACAGGCTCATTCACCAAATGTCCTGTGTCCCTAACCAGTTTGGCTGGCAGAGAGGAAGGATCCTGCTGTCAACATAATGCAAATCTGACCATTTTCACACATGAAACTGTTCATCAGCATCTTGAAAAGGCAGCAGGGACCTGTGACTGCAACAACACGGCAGTAAATATACAGTGAATTGTGAACACCTCCAGAATATAGATCACTTCACACTGTTGTTGTGGTTGCACACTGACAGCTACCTAAACTCCACCACATAAGGGCTACTCCTGTGAGGGCTCTCCATGGGCTGCAGGCCTCAGCCACTGCTGCATTCCAGACTCCTCCATGGCTGCATTAGAAGTCTGTTCTGCATGGTATCCATGGGCTGCAGGAGGACATCCTGCTCCTCCTTGGGCCTCTCTAGAGCTGCAGAGAGCTGCTGCTCCACACATGGAGTACCTCCTGCCCTCCTCCTGTGCTGACCTTGAGGTCTGCAGGCTGCTACTCTCACTTATCTTACTCCTCTCTCCCCCTTGCTGCTGCACAGCAGATTTCTCCTTTCTCAACCACTCTCTCTCCCAGAGAGAGAGATCACTCATGGCTGAGCTCTGGCAGCAACAAAGCCCTGCTGGAGCTGGCTCTGATCTGACATGGGACAGTGCAGGGATCTGCTCACGGAGGCCACTCCTGGAGGCTTCTGCTGCCAAAACCTTGCCATGGAAGTGAAATACAATACAACTAATGATGTACAGAGGGAAAGAGAAATTAAAAGTACCAGAGAAATGAAGAAATTATTATTTCATATTTCTCTGAGTGATTGCTTGTTTCCCAACTCAGTAGGCACTGTGAATAAGAGCACGATCAGCTCACGTTTCTCACTTGGCAGCCTTGTGGCTTTGCAGTCTGTGGGACAGCCATGAAGTATAAAGTACTGTTTATCATTTACACCACCAGGATTGCCCTGGTGCTTGGACATCTGTTAAAGAAAGCACCTTCCTCTGGGTCTGCTTTTCATTACTCAAGAAGCAATCTTGTTTTCCATATATCACTGAGACAGCTATGTTTTGCAGTAGTCTGAAGAGCAGTCACCTCCCATCCCAGTCTACTGACTGGTGAAAGAAAGGAGCTCTAGGGAGAGGTCATATATGTGCAGCACTGAGTTCACTCTGGTAAAATGCCTTTCCTTATTGCTTACTACAGCAGTCCTTTCAGAAAGACATAGCTTTCACACTCATTCTGCTTTTCTCTCTACCTCTCCCAGCTCAAAGCAAGCAAGCAGTACTTACAGCACAAGAGGATTAGTAAAGCTGAGAGAATTTAGAGCCCTAATTGGTCAGCATCACTCATCACACCCTTCTGCTTGCATATCATCTACTAATCTCTAATGTATTTCTGTCCATGCATCGTTCACTCTGAAAGGTCTATAATTGGTACCCTAATTGAGAAGAGACCATCTTAGTAGTCACTAACGAAAAATGATGGAAGAGGCTACCAATAACAGGCAACACATGATAACACTTGTTAGCTCTCTGAATATCTTGATACATGTTGAAGCCACTACTGTATCCATGTCAGCCTTCTCTAAGCCTGAGAAGGACACACAGCTGTCAGGACACAGCAGAATGACAGACTCCACAGGAAGACATGCTGAGCAGACACAGACCAAGGGAAAGTTCTGTCCACTAGGTAGCAGGGCACAGAGATCACATGGTCCACTTTCTGCTACTTAACAACACCTCTGCAGCAATTACAGCATTTATCTCTTTTGTCTGTGGGCTATTTGTTTTGTTGTTTTTTTTCTTTTAGCAATAAGAACAGTTTTTATAATAAAGACAATTATTTACTTACTAACTGTACATTACTAACTGTGCATTTAGTGTCCTCATAACAAAAAGGCAACCATATCTAGAAAGACTTCAGGCACAGCACTTGGTACGTGTCTTTTAAAGTGCTTGTGTTTCATCTACAATGAAACTGAGCTCAGTTCCATGTCCTTGTACTAGGTCTGGCTGGGAAGGGTTTCACTTTCCCCTCAGCAGCTCATACAGTTCTGCACTCCGCACCTGTGACTACAGCAGTGTGGGCATCACATCAGTGTTTTGTCTACGTCCAAGCAGTGCTGGCACAGCACCAATGCTGCATCACCAACCCCCCTGGAGCCAGTTGGCTGTGGTGGGCAAGAAGTGGGACGTGTTCAACAGGACATTGACAGTGGAGCTGACCTGAGCTGATCAAAAGGTTTTTGCATGCCGTGTGGCATTATGCTGAGCTATAAAAGCTGGAAGACAAGAACAAGTGCTGTGGTGAGGCATTCCTTATGAAAGTCTAAGTTAAGCAATGTCTGTATTGAGTCCCCAAATCCCAGGAAGTGGCTGGATATTTCTTGTTATTGGGAAGTAGAGAATAATTATTTTCCTCTTTTTTGCTTCTTCATGTAGCCTTTGCTTTTCTTTCATGAAAATGGTTTTTATCTCAATTCAGAAGGATTTTTTCCATCTTTTCCCCCTCACTCTATCCTGCTGAGAAGGGGTGAGTGGGCAGCTGTGTGGTGTTTTGCTACCTGACTGTGTGAAACTACATTCCTGTACCAGAAGCTGTCTGAATTCCATGCTTATTCCACTACATATCTGCTTGTTGTAAAAAGCAAAAATTTGTTTTCCACTAGCGGAATATGAAGGGCATTTCTTACTTAAATAATCTATTTTTCATTCCACAAGCTATTGCTTATCAGCAGGTACAAGTATAGCATGTACGACTTAGAGTGGTGAAAGCAGTGTTTGAAATTGGATATACTGTGTGTTTAGTTTTAACCAGACAAAGACAGATATTTTGAGCTTGACTAAGGGGAGAAAGTATAAGGATAACCCTGACTGAAACATTATTCTGTTGAAGACGTTCCTGCCTTTTGTGAAGGAAAACAAATGATAGTTTAGTTGCAGTTTCTTTATTTGACCTCAATAATGTAACATTTTGGGGGAGATATGTAAGAGACTACAGTGGAGATGGAAGTGTCCTGGGAAAGGGTCAGCCTGAGAGTCACAAAATAAGAATGAGAAACAGGAATGAGACAGTACTGGAATATGAGCTGAGATCCCAAATGAGCTGATACCCACTCACTGGCAAAAAATTAGGTTGGAAATTACACACTACTCTCACCTCTTTGAGAAGAAGAAAAATTGTTAACAGTGTTGTAATAATAGGACTTAACACGGATTGATTTTCTGTTTTCTCCATGAGTCATGTCAATACCTGCAAAACCCCTAAAAGACCCACGTGCAGACCTATGAGACATGAAACATGGCCTGCTTGAAGCATTAAAACTAACAAAGCAGAGCATCCTGCCCTGTCTCAGCAGCTAGCTGCTCTACCTTGAATCTTGGTTTTGTCTGTACAGAACAAGATTCAGTAAACTCTTAAGCACTGAGTGTTGCTGGTGATGTAATGAATCATCTCTGAGTGAAGATGTTAAGTAAAAATACTACGTTATCTGCAAAAGAAAAGGCGATAGCACTTCATTTTACCACTAGTGAAATTACTTCTTAGTAGACAGCTGAGTGTGTGTTCAACTAGCATTCAACAAAAGCCACAAAACCACAATAGGCATAATAAAATAGCCACCAAGGACAATGCAAGCAACTCTAGATTTCAATAGTAAAATTCTCCAAATTGCCATGTATAACACTTCCAACTGCATTATTCAAACTGTCCCCACAGATTCAGCTATTAACTGGCTATCTGTCAACTTTGAAGAGGTCTGTATGCCTTAGTTTCATAACGTTTGTGTAACAGAGCACTGCTGTGACAAAGTTTGCCAGAGGCTTCATCTAAAAAATGTGGTTATCCAGATTATGTTGTTTATTTTCATTTTTGTTCAAGTGAAATAGTCCTGATAGACCTTAATAAAATCTCTTACAAGGATACAAAACAGGCACGTTCATGCAGCTGTTCGAGAAGAAAGAGAAAATATACATTATGACTGTATTTATGGCAAGAAATAATTTAACAGAGTTCTAAATTGTTCCAAACAAGAACAATGTACAGTTTCCAACTTACCTTCTGACAAGGCTCCTACAAACAACATAAAGTTATAATCTCTCTTCTTGCAAGTGCAAACATACCAATTTTGTTATTTTATGTAATTAATATTCTAAAGTTTTACCTCACATTGAATTTCTGGTGTAACTAAAAGCCATTAAGAGAAGAAATACACTGTGTTCTGGGTGTAATGCAGTGGCTATGCATTGATTGTTTTGCTAGATGGTGGCATGAGCAGTACAAATAAGAAGCTACCTGTAGAAAGAACAAAAAATAAAAATAAAAATAAAAATTAAAAAATTAAAAAAGGAAAGAATAAAAAAAAAAAATAAAAGAAAAAACATACAAAAAGCCAATAACTTTTGTTCCAGTAATATCTCTCTAACTTTGGTTTAAGCTTCAGTTTCATTCAAATATAACCACTTTGCTTTGTCTGGTTTGAGAGGCATAATCATACAAAACAACCATGTTTTGCCAAACACAATACATCAGACCAGTGTCAGTCTAAATTTATCTCACATTTTTTTCCAAGTTCAATAAATATTTATAGCAGACTGGACCAAGGTCTGAGGTTTCTAATCGATTCCCAGATTGTGTTGGGTCTCCTTTGATGGCTTGGTGCTGAGAGAAGGCACAGTTCAGCTGAAATCTAGAAGGTGGTGACTATGAGGGGCAGATGACGGTCTGTATAAGCATGTTTCTTGCGTCTCCCAGGTCCAGAATTGCTTAACTCAAAATACCTCTATAAGAGAGTACTCTACTGACAACTAGCCACACACCTAGTCATAGAAGTTGCAAATATTTTGATGGCATCTGAAATCCCAACTCCCCCAAGTGAATGAGTTATGCTATTTAAATCCTGAGTGACACTGAGTAAAATTATGAAGACACTGGATGTGGCTCTGGGAAGACTGGTCTAGTGGCTGGTAACCCTGCCCATGGCAGGAGGATTGAAACTTGATGATCTTTGAGGTTCTTTTCAACCCAGACCATTCTATGATTCTTTGATTCTATGATTATTGACCCCTTGCAGACTGGGAGACACATCTGCTTTCTGAGCAACAGTATTATTTGTTAATTTTAATTTTTTAAATTTTTATCATGTATTGCTTTCAGAAAGACGATCAACTATATGATAATATCTTTAGAGAAAATGTAAAAACTTATTCTGTCGTGTTGACATTGGCTAGCTGGCAAACACAACACTGACCAAGCTGATCTCTCCCAGCCTCAGCAAGACAGGGAGCAAAATACAATGAAAAATAAAAACGACAACCATTATGTCTGTTAAGAACACAGAAATCACACAAATTACCATGACAAGTAAATCAGACTTGGCTTGGGGAAGAGGAATTTAAGTTATTGACAGTTGACAATATAGCAGGGCAGTGTGATCTGGAAAGAATAAGTAAAATAAAAACACTTTGATTTCTCTGCCTCTTCCTAGGCTCAACTTCAATCTCAATTATTTTACCTCCACTCAAGTGGCTCAGGGAAATGAGCAATGTGGGCAGCAGTCAGCTCATAACACTTCATCTCTGCCACTTCTTCACCCTCCCCCAGCCCAGGGCTACTCCTACAGGGACTTTCAGTGGTGTTGCATCTGGGTTTCCTGCGTGGCTGTGCAGGAAGATCTGCTCTGCATGGTGCCCATCAGCTGCAGGAGGACAGCCTGCTCTCCATGGGCCTCACTAGGGCTGCAGGGAGCTGCTGCACTGCACATGGAGAAACTCCTGCTCTTCTCCTGCACTGACCTTGGGGTATGCAGGCTGCTACTATCACATATCTTACTCCTCTCTCCCCCTTGCTGCTGCACAGCAGATTTCCCCTTTCTTAACCACACTCTCCCAGAGCCCACCCAAGGTCATGGCTCATCTCTGGCAGCAGCAGATCCCTGCTGGAGCTGGCTCTAATCTGACATGACTATGATTCTATGACATGGGGCAGTGCTGGGCTCTGCTTGAAAAAGACCACTCCTGCAGTCCCCCACTGCCAAAACCCTGCCATGTAAAGCTAGTATTCAATAGCAAGTTACTAATCCAAGTGATTTCAGCTAGCCTTCTGAGTCAAATAGCCTATCTGGAGGCTAGAAGATATGTCCACAGTTTTTATGCTGATGTAACTGCCCTGTGTATGGGTCAAATTTGGTTCATGATTACATGGAATACACTGGAAACAAACACGTGTGATGTGGAAAATGGCTGAAGCATGGGAATACCATACCTAAAGCACAAGACCTTTTGGTTACCATCAAAATGGATGACAGTAATTTCATGAAAAAATGTGCATTTAAGAAACCTATAAAATCAAAGCAAAGCTACTGTCTCCCAAGTCTGATAAAGAGTAATTTCCAGGAGATGGTGCTGTTCACAAGCCTCTTGCAGCTTCTCTGGGAAACATCCATGTTTGCATCGTATATCATTAAAATAATCCGTCCAAACATTTTTCTGAATTATGTGTTTGCATGTTGAAGAGCTCACACCCCCCTAACTC
Source organism: Excalfactoria chinensis (assembly GCF_039878825.1). Lineage (NCBI taxonomy): Eukaryota > Metazoa > Chordata > Aves > Galliformes > Phasianidae > Excalfactoria > Excalfactoria chinensis. The sequence continues at coordinate 23,243,866 of NC_092857.1, read as the reverse complement.
CTCCAAAAAGATGCTGTGTGCTGGCAAAAGCCAGAGGGTTTGTGAACTTACATGAAGGAAAGCACAAATCTCAACACTCCAGGATTTTTTTCTTTGCTTTTCTTCCCCAGAATCAAACCCTATTGCCCTATTTTGAACAAGAAATGTAAGCCAAAGTCTTTAATGAGTATGAAGGGCAACCCAGTGTTGCAGCACCAAAGCTGTAACTAGTCACTTCTGTAGAGATTCTTCAGCAGGACTTAAATGCTATAAGAATTATGTGCTTCTGACTGGAAAGACCAACAAGCAGCATGCTGAGCACAGAGGTGCAAAAAACAGCCTGGACACTGATGCCATGTGAAGAGACAAAACTCTGCACACACTGAAACTTCACAGACCATACTGTGACCTTGGTCACTCCTGTGCCTCCAAGGCAGCTTTGAGATGCCCTCTACTTCAAACAGCTGATACACAGACTGCAGAAGACTTGGCTCCTGTTCTCTTTTTTGCCTGAGGATACTAAAACACACATATCCCTCACAAATGTCCAAGATGCATACTATGGGTTTTTTTTCAGAACAGAGGCTGATTTAGTGGAAAAAGTCTGACCACTTCGGAGGAATGTAGGAATGTTGTCAGGGCATGCAGTGATGCAATGAGGAAGGCTAAATTAGCCCACCTGGAATTAAAACAGGCTAAGGAGATCAAGAATAAGTATGTCAATAGCAAAAGGAAGAAAAGGGAAAATGTGAGTCTGATGCTGAATGAGGTGCCTTGGTAACAGAAAACACTTAGAAAGTGGAGTTACTGAATCTCTTCTTTGCTTCAGTCTTCATTGCTAAGACTGGCCTCAGGAATCCCAGACCCTGGAGATAAGAGAGTTGGTGAAATGAAGCCTTTCCCTTGATTGGAGAGGATCTGTTTGAAATCACCTAGGCAGTTCTTGTTGCACATAAATCCGTGGGCACCCATGAGTGCTGAGGGAGCTGGCAGAAGTGATTTATTTTTTTCAGTCCTCAGTTCCCTGCTATTTTTTCAGTTATCAGTAAACCACAGAATCATAGAATCATAGAATTACCCAGGTTGGAAAAGGCCTTGAAGATCATCAAGTCCAACATCAGCCTAACCAGTACCCTAACTCTAAAAACCCTCTGCTAAATCATATCCCTGAGCACTACATCCAAACGGCTCTTAAACACATCCAGGGATGGCGATTCAGCCACCTCCTTGGGGAGCCTATTCCAGTACCTAACTACCCTTTCTGTAAAGAAGTGCTTCCTAATATCCAACCTAAACTTGCCCTGGCGCAACTTGAGGCCATTTCCCCTCGTCCTGTCACTTGTCATCAGTGAGAAGAGACTTGTCCCAGTAAATAACCTTGGGACATTCAGCAAGGTCAAGTGTACAGTCTTACAGCTGGGGAGGAATAACCACCTTCATCAGTACAGTCCGGTAGGTGTCCAGACAAGTCTTAAATATCTCCAGAGAAGGAGACTCCGTAGCCTTTCTGAGCAGCTTGTTCCAGAGCTTTGTTGCACTGACAGTAAAGAACTATTTCTTTTTCACTCAAACAACAGCTCTGACAAAGACTACTCTAAAATAGCATAAACTAGTTAGCTGAAAGTAGGTTATTAGGAACGCAGAATCAGGACTTGAAACTTGGATTGCCATTCCAGAAGATGATTCCAAGCCATACAGCTGTAGTCCAGTTCCTGCTGTCAGCCCACATCAAGTCTTGACCTTATTAATCTTCTGCCTTCATCAAGGCTTCATGTGGAGAGCTAGGGCATTTTCCCCAAATTGTACTTCAAACCACAGAGCCTCTTACTTTATGACTAAAGCAAAGTAGCTGGGAAAATGAGAGAACTCAGGCGAAATCTACCATATCAAGCCACGAGGAAGAAAAAGATGTTCCTTATGTCTTGGTTTCAGCTGGGACAGAGGTGTTTTTTTTGGTTTTTTTGTTTTTTTTTGTTTTTTTGTTTTTTTTTCTAGTAGTTAGCTGTGTTTTGATTTTAGTGTGAGAATAATGTAGATAACACACCAGTTGATAACAACCACTAGTTGTTGCCAAGCTGGGCTTATACAGAGCTCACGCGTTTCACCTCCTCACACTGCCTTGCCTGTGAGGGGACTGGGGCTGTGCAAGAAGCTGGGAGTCAACAGAATCAAAACAGCTGACCCAAGCTGACCACACAGATATTCCATACCATATGTCAACATGTTGACCCATAAAACCAGGGGGCAGTTGACCAGGGGCAGGGAGGAAGCAGATGTTGCTTCTCAGGGTCTGACTGGGCATCAGACAGCGTGTGGTGAGGAACTTCTTTGCACATTGCTTATTTTGTAGGTTCTTTATCAGTGTTATTATTATTGCTCTCACTGTATTTTCCATCCTATATCTGAACACTCTGTTCTACCTCTTTCCAGTTCTCTCCTGCATCCCACTGAGGGGAAGTGAGCCAACAGCTGTGGGGTGCTGAACTGCCTGCTGTGCTAAACTGCAACACTCAGCTTACTCCAGCAGGAAGAAACTGCATTTTACCTGGAAAATAATTCAGTTGGTGTCTCTGGACTCACATGAGAAATGTTCTTTAGAAAAGCTAGGGGAGAAAGCAGAAGTTATGTGAATGCTGGCAGGTTTGGTCTTGATGTGCAAGCTGATCTGTGCAGCAGCAGGAACTAAGTGCTTCTGGGCATGCCTGGGAGAACATCAGGGTAACTTGTTTGTCAGAGTCTCAGTACTGGCAGCCTCAGACAGCAAAGAAAGTGTTGGCTAGATGTTGATGCCAAAGCCTTCTGATTTCCCTAAAATGAGGGGTTTTTTTATCTGTAAAAAAGGAAAAGTGATGTATATCAGAGGGTGCTGCAAGACGTGTGAATAATGAACCAATTCTACTGAAGTCCCTGGGCTGCTTCAGTAAACGTAGTGACAGGACTGGGTCTAGAACCTATGCCTTGTGGGAAGCAGAGCCTCACGATATTCTGTCAGCAGTATCCAGGCTCTGAAGGAAGGACTGTATGTAGTATCAGCTAAACATGAAAAGTCACAGGCTTTAGTTTTGTTTAAAGAAAACTAAAATTTCACATTCATGACTATTAAATACCAACAGTTTGTGGGTTTTTGTTTTTGTTTTACCAAAAGTCTGAAAATTTTGGTTCACACCTGTGTTTAAAACAGCTAAAATCCTCATGTATGTCCAGTGAGATTTTACCAGAGCTGAGCATTAGAAAAAGTTTTTGCAATAAACATCTGTAGCTCATGGATGCTTAGTGTCCCTTGACAGAGCATTTTTGGATGAGATAAACAGATAGCCTGTTGTTCTTGTGGTTGCTTCTATGTTACTTGCATTGTATTTTAATTGCTCTTCATTTTGTGTGTGTAATAGACAGTCTTGGCTGCTTTTCTCATAAGTTACATGCTTCATTCCCCCTTAGCTAGCAGCACTTCTAAGAAAGATCATTACCAGAGACTTGGCACACATTTGCCTGGGGACAAAAAGGAAAACTTAAGCCAAAGAAAACATCATCTATTTTACTCCCAAGTGAAATTTTCACTGAAGAGTTAAACATGCTTGGATTTGGGTAGTTTGCCTTCTTCACTGCCACAGTAGGCAAGCTTCTCTCAGCTCTCTTTGGCACTAATTCGAAAAGTCTCTTTTCTCTGAAAGAATATTTAAGCATATGCTTAAGTTTATAGTGTGCTTGAGGCTTGTTGCAGTTGTGGTTAAACACTTTCCTGATTATTTCAGCTAAAGAACCCAGGTCTCTGGCTGGTTTATATTTTACTTACCGAGCAAGGCCTTGTCTGAAAGAAATTCCCTTGTCTGCAACAAGAAGCTGTAAACAGTGAATTAGTGAATCAATGTGATTTTAGACCAGGAAGCTACTCTGAATTACATTTTTCAGCTTTCACAAAATTGCATTAAGCTCTGCAAATGAGCCATTGGGGATACAAGAGTGGATCATAAAAATCCATTATGAGTATATTAGTTGCACTGGGTCTTAGAGCTGTAAAAAATACTTTCACTGCTTGGTCATAGACTTACTGAAAAAAAGAGCACAGAAGCATCTGTTATTCTATTCTATTGCTTCTTACACCATGTGTGAATGTGCAAATAAAATAGAGGTAGTTCTGTGTGATTTGTACAATATGCTTCAATTCATCCATCCTGTACTTCCACTGACTTAAAAATAAGGTCTATGTTTGGATCTGTATCAACAGCATAAGAATGGATAAATGTGGTAAGGTTTTGGTGATTACTTTCTTTATTTTATTCTTCTTTGCTGTTATGGAAAAATTAAGGAATAAATGAGTGTGTTCATTATTGTTGACGTAGCTAGCAGACAAAACAGTTTATAGCCAGCCTGCACACACACTCACACACAAAACCATCCAAAAACCAAATAACAACAGAATTAATCCATATGCAAGCACTACAGCTCCAGTATGGCAGTGTGCAGCACAAATGGGAAGAAGTGCACATACACAAACTGGTCAGGACCCTCTGCTCTGCCAGCATAGAAATACTGGTATGACATGGTGGTGTCTTCTCAAGTTATGGCTCCTAACCTCCCCCATCCCCCCAACCCAGACTGGGCATACTGTACTAATTTTCACCATATAGATCCATGAAGTAAAGAGCACTTAAAACACTCTAAGAAGTAAACAGCACTTTCATTAAAATAAACAGGACTTCCATTGATGTGGGAAGTCCAGAGTCAGTGCTATCATTTAGGTTAGAGCCACTGCACAAAAACCTGCTTTTAGAGAAGCTTCATATATATTTGGGTACAACTTCCATTGAGCTCTAATATAATTTAGGTTATTCATAAAATTCTAGCTAGGGCTTTCCACTAACAATGTGTTGTCTGAGAAATTCAGATTTACATATGAAAATATTTAACATGTATATGACACAACTATTTGCAGACTAGACCAAAAAAAAAAAAAAAATCTCAGTTCTGAAAATGCATTTGTTCCCCTATCAACCCCACTGCCCTAAAACTACTGTAATCTGAATATTTGTGTGTTTGAATGAAAACAGGGCCAGATGAGCCCTTTAAAAGTTTCTGTACTTTGAAGTTTAATTGTATTATATCCTGACAGCCTCGTATTTATTATCTCCTACACACAAAACTCAGAACTGGTTACAGAAATATTTACTAGCTACATAACAGAAGTAAATAGAAATGGAAAAAGTAACTTCAGAAGAGAGTGCTGAGGATCATCTAGTCTAACTTCTGTTTAAGACATGTTGGATTAGATCATGCTGTACAAAGCCTTCCTAAGTTTTGATTATCTGCAAGAATGGAGACTGTAAGTCCTCTTTTGGCAGTCTGTTCCAGATCTTGACCACTCTCCTGGTGAAAAATTTTCATTAATCTTATCAGAAACTCCCATATCCAACTTGTGCCTGTTACCTCTTTTCCTGTCACCATGCACCTCCAGGACAAGTTTAGCTCCACCTTCTACACAGTGTGGTTGAGGTAGCTGCGAACAAAAAAAGGGTGTCCTCTTAGCCTGTTCTTCCTGAATCTGGAGAAATATAGATCTCTCAGCCCTATCTCATATGCCATGTGCTCCAGACTCAAGCAAATAAGTTCCATTTTTCCTCTTTGTTCTTTTGCGCTGCTAGCCAGGTTCTTCACACAGCTTCACAGAATCATAGAATTGCAGGGGTTGGAAGGAACCTCAAGTCCACCCACTCCTGCTAAAGCAGGTACCTACAGTAGGTTGCACAGGTAGGCATCCAGATGGGTCTTGTATGTTCCCATAGAAGGAGACTCCACAACCCCTCTAGGCAGCCTGTTCCAGTGCACCTTCAACCTTACTGTAAAGAAGTTCTTCTGCATGTTTTTATGGAACTTCCTGTGTTCAAGTTTTAGGCCAATATTCCTTGTCCTATTGCTACACACCACCAGGAAGAGCCTGGCCTCATCCATTTGCCTCCCACCTCCCTTTAGATATTTATAAACAATCCCCTCTCATTCTACTTTTCCCAGGCTGAAAGACCCAGGTTACTCAGTGTTTTGTCATATGGGGGATACTCCAGGTCCTCTGTCATCTTTATGGCCCTCTGCTGGACTCCTTCTAACAGATCCCTGTCTTTTTTGAATTGGAAAGCCCAGAACTGGATAAAATATATTCTAAATGTGCCCTTACCAGGACAGAGTAGAGAGGAAGGATCACCTCCCTTGGCCTGCTGACTACATTCATACATTGGGTGCATTAAGCACCCCAAAATACCCCTGGTCTTCTTGTCCACAGGAGCACACTGCTGTCTCATGGCCCATCTGTTGTCCTCCAAGACATCCAGGTCCTTCTCTGCAGAGCTCATCTCCAGTAGGTCACCCCCTAACCTGTACTGATGTGTGAGGTTATTACTCCCCAGGTGCAGGCTCCTCCTACCCAAACACTCTTTTTCCACTCTGTCTCCTCACTGTCATTCTCCAATGCACAGCTTAATCCATTCAAAGCAGTTGAAGAAAATTAATCAGATAGTCCTCCCTGTGTTCCAAACTTTGAATACAGGCAAACATGTCTGATGTAACCACAGTGAGCCATGTGGAACCTGTATGAATCCGAATCTGAGTCCCTTTCATGATTAGGAGGTGCACTCCCAAGGAACTCAAAAGCTCAGTGAGTCTCCCTTAGCACAGTTCCCTCTCACAAAGGCTGGGCCATCCATTATTCCTAAGTTCCCCTATCCATTGGGGATAGATTGCAGCGCTCTCCTGTAATGAGCAACAGTAAAGTGAAATGTGATGCCAGAAAGTGAGAATCTCATGAAGAACCCCAAATATTCTCAGGCTTGCTTTGGAAAGCTCAGAGTTGGCAGCACTGACTGTTTCCAGCACTGGTGTTTATGAGAGGCCCTTACTGCTGGCTCCACACTCTACTCCATGTACCTGACAGGAAAAGATGCCCTAGTAGGTTCTCATGTCCATTCAGCAACATAGCACATTTTAAATCCTGTAATGTGCCCCTGTCTGGAGTGAGTGTAGCAGAGCACTATGGATGTTCTGAGGAGGACAGTTCTACCACTTGCCTGGGGAGCTTCCAAGCAAACTTCTGCAAGGTAAAAGAAATGAAAGAAAATTTCACTCCTGGACAATTCCTTATATTTACAGTTAACCGATGGAGAAGACAGGAGAGATACCCTATGGTTCTTCTGTATTCACAGAATCTTGTAGAAATTGTCATTCTACACTACTGTTTAAAATGAATTTTAATTCATTAGCTACATTTCAATAGCTGTTTCTGCTCTGCAGCTGTTTTCCAGATTTCACTTATTTCCCTCAGTTTTAGTCTGCTTCTGCTGAAGTTGTGCAGAGACTTTCTCTCACTGCTGTGGTAGGAGGATTGGTCCTATCTTTTGGGACAAGCAATGTGACATGAGGCTTACCCAGAAAGCTCCTTCTAATCTTATCTCATGATATCATCACAGCAGTCATCTGCAGGTTGGGCAGTGCTGCCATCTGTTCAGCTGCACTGGTGCAGATGTTTCTAGACCAGTGGGTAACAGGCTCTGGGTGCAGGAGCTGTGTTTGACATCAGGTAGAGGGGAGCAGGAGTTGCTCAGTGCCGTCCTTTCAAAGCACTGTCTGGTGTATTTCAGTGTATCAGCAAGTTAAGCAAACTCAGCATGATGTCAAAACATCACTATTTCAATAAAAACACTTTTTACTGTTACTGTTTTTCACCCTGAGCTTTTGTGAAAGAGCACTACACAGTCCCTGGAATATTCCTTAGTAGTGAAAGCTACACAGATGCAATTGCTGGTTATTTCTCAAGACTTTTATCATGTGGTCACTTTTTATGTTGGAAAATATATTTGATGGAGTTCTTTAAGGTTGTGTTTGGTTTATGGTGTAAATAAAACTGCAAGCCAGTTAGTTCATAATTCACAATAGGATGACAGAAATTGTAATGGACGCACAGAACTCAGAAAATGAACAAGCCACTAGGGGACAGCAAGAATCCTAACATGATGACGCATAGTATATAATATTCAGCTGCAGTGCCACTAATAGACATCAAAACCAGATGCACTGTGGTATCTGCCTGGACTAAAACATCTATCAGTTTTCACAGGGGAGCAGCCTATCACATTTAGTTAGTTGTGTGGTATAACGATAAGAATTGTTTAAAACATTGCAATAAAAATGTAGTAATCTTAAAAAGAATAATTTGCAGTGTTTAATTCTGTTAGATGAAAAATGTTTGCCTCCGTGCCACATTAACGGACAGAGATAAATTGATCTAGTGTGTAAATCTCTGGGCTGGGGTGACAGAGTTTAGTTTCTGAAAGTAATTTAAAAGTAGCTATAAAGATGGAAGTTTTGAATAACTTTAAAAAAAAAAAAAAAAAGTAAATATTTGTGGATTTTTAAAAAAAAAGAAAAGAAAAGAAAAAAAAGGGCTTTTAGGAGAATGATTTCCAGAAAAAAATATATTTAATTGCTTCATGCTGTTGTTAGTGGAATACACAAGAGATAAAAATTTCCTGAGAAATATTTCTGACCAGTTCAGCTGATTCTTTGCTCAGAACAGAGATGTATTTTTCTCCAACAAGGCAGAAAACCTGAAAAGGTCAGCACACTGCTGAGCATAGCTCAGAGAAGCATGGCACAAGCACTGTCAGAAGGCAGTGTTATGTCCCATGCTCTCACTCCCAGCAGCCAGGAGCCTGCCCAGTCTTAGCTGCACAGACCTCATCCTCTGGGAAGGCACTGAACCACGTTTGTTCAAGACTCTTTCCAAAGTCATACTTTGTTCACATTAATTGACAAAATGTTTCATTGGCCATTAATGGATGTTTAAACAATGCGGACTTTGCTAATGTATTTTGCAACTGCACGCTAAGATCAGTGCCAAGACGCTACCACAAACGTAGTCTGAAACCATCAGACAATAAATAATCTATTGGTACTCCCGTTATCAGATATTGGCTTGCAACCTAATAGCTTTTATGGTTTCTCATTAGATTGCTGGCCATTTATTTAGTCTGCAGGAAAGGGGTACTCTGCTAAACGAAGGAGCAGGAACGATCTGATCTCCACAGCGTATTCTGTGTCAAGGACACTTAACTGATCGTTCTGGTTGGGGAGTTAGGAATGTCACCTTGCAGAAACCCACTAGGCAGCATTCAAATATGTCAGTGAGGTAGAGTGAGCAAATCCAAAGCACTATTGCCCACCAGCCAATCCAAGAGAAAAAGTTTATCTGTACCCTCCTCTTCACAAGAATGGCATAGAACAACAAGGAAGGGATATTTATGCCTGCTTCCTGTTCTGTGGGGCTTTGGCTTCTCAACTTCTCCACAAGTGGTAAGGTTTCACATGGCAGCCGCACCTGGGGCTTTCAGGAGAGCAACGGATGCCAGCTTTGGTGTCAGTTTAACCACAGATTAGTGAGACAGCAAAAATTCTTAGAAAATTATAGCGTGCCTTTCTGTGCAGAGTGAATCTGTATATGTAATCTAAATGAAATCTTAACATTTGTGCTTATGTGTTTCAGAAAAAGACTTTTTCTTGTAACTATCTTTATACAGTATGTGTTTACACTTATGAGATAGATGCTAATGAGCTGGGACTCTCGCCTGGAATCACCATACACCACTGTGACACTGAGAGTGTTTTTGGAAGCAAGGAACTGGCAGATGCAAGAAATGTTGCTCAGATATTTTGCTGGCCACTTTCTTTCCACCAGTCACAGCAGATCCCCAGCAGTTTGTTCTCTGTAAATCCCGTAATCCAAGAGCTGTTGTCCCTGAAAACTCTTTTTTTTTTCTTGTGATACTCATCTTATCTTAGTGAAATATTTGATCTTATGTCCCGGTTTCAGCTGGGGACACAGTTGATTTTCTTCATAGTGTCTGATATAACACACCTTGGCTTTAAGAGAAAAAACAACGTTGATAAAACCCCAGTGTTTTAGTTGCTGCTCAGCAGTGCTGCACAAAGCCAAGGATGCTTAAGTTTTTGTCTTCTCATACTGTCCTGCCAGTGAGGGGCTAGGGGGCATGATGAGCTCAAAGGGGGCAGAACCAGTGCAGCTAACCTAAATTGTCCAAAGGGACGTCCAATACCAAATCACATCATATGAAAACACTATAAAACTGAGAGGAACTGGCTGGGGTTGAGCAGCCTCTGTCAGAGGGGCATCAATCAGTGGGGAATGAGCAATTGTGTTATGCATCACTTGTTTTGTAAATACATGTATTATACTTACTGTTATTTCTCTCTTCTTTTTCTGTCTTAGAAATTAGTTTTTATCTCAACCTACGAGTTCTACGTTTCCTTTTTTTTATTTTTTTTTCCCAGTACTCTCCACCAGAGAGAAGGGGTGTGAGCAAATAAATGTGTGGTGCTGAGCAGATTGCTGGATTAATCCGCAGCATCTCAAAAATGAAACTTAAATGCCACAGAAACTGATGCAAAGTCCTAAGATGATACTAAAAACAGACAGGGAACGTTCCAGACATGTTCTAGAAATGCTGTTAACACCTAGGAGCACAGTCATATACAAAAATGGTCTGCTGGCAGAGACATATTCGTACTGCAGAAATGTTTTATGACAATATACGAAAGACTGCCTGAGTCAGTTTTGTTTCCAGACATATTGAGCTTGTATTCAGGAATAATAATTTCATCCTGAAATTACATTCACCAGACCCCTAATATCCCAAGAGTATCTATGGATTTACTGCAGTGTCTATTGGGTTTACTGCAGTAAAATTAAAGGAAACTGGCTCCCCTAATCAACATTTATTCTCGCAAACTTCTGATTTTTCTGTATAACTCCCCACAAGAAGACAATGCTCCTGAATTCCCTTGGTTTTTAAAAGCCTTGCATCATTTCTGAGAGCAGGCTAAGGCCTGTTTGCCTTAGCCTCTCTTTGATGTCCTCTTCTAACTCTATTTCAATCTTATGCCAACATCATCCAAGGTTTAAAACACAGACATAGGTCTAGGAAGTTCTTACACGTTTCTCCCAGAATTAGTAGAATTTTTCTTTTTTTCCCAAAAACCAGAGGGCAGTCATTCGTGTACATAACTACTGCCTATTTATTTTTTGCAGTGGTTTTCAAATGAGAAATTGGCAAATCAGAAATAAACATGAGAAGATAATGGAGGAGTTACAATGTGACGCAGGATGGGAAGCAGCTGAGGCTGTCCTCAGAGGGACTGGAGGTTCTGCAGCAGGTGAGAAGGTCTAGGAGCATGGGAAGGACCTAACGCTGTCCTGGGGATACATTAGGAGAACTGGAGAAGGAAGGGACAGAAACCTACAGGAAACCAGTCTTCACTAATTGCACTGCTCGTGGAAGCATTTTTTATAAATACGATTATTTCAAGAGTTGTTAGGCTATCTGTCAGACATGGTAATTGACTTTCGGTGATTTTCAGTGAGATTTCAACTTCTGGGTACACAAATACATTAAATTCAATTTTATGGAAATAACATCTGTGCTGTTTTAAGCTATATTATTTCATCCCTACAAAGACCACAGAATTTGATTTTTTCTTACGCCAAAAAGATGCCAACCTTTGGCAATGAGCAAAGTTCTTTGTTTTGTACTTTCTGCATGTCCTCTCAGTATTTCTATAAAGCTGCTACAATGTACAGCAATATTAGATGCCATGAGAGGTTATCTGAAATGAGCTACCTGATTCTCCAGGAAATGAACATGGGAAGAAGATCGCCTAAATCTGAATTAATTAAGCAGATCTATTTCAGTGTATTTGAAGAAGACAATGAGCATTCTCATGTTCATAGGACATATCCAGGCCCGGATATGTCAAAGGCTGAGAAGAACCTCATGAAATTCAACAGGAGCAAGTGTAGAGTCCTATACCTGGGGAACAAAAATCTCACACATCAGTGCAGGTTGGGTGATGACCTGCTGGAAAGGAGTTCTGCAAAGAAGTACCTGGTGTCCTGGTGGGTTGGCCATGAGACACAAGTATGCCCTTGTGGCCAAGAAGGGATCCTTAGGTGCATTAAAAAAAATGTGGCCAGCAGGACAAGGGAGGTGATCCTCCCTCTCTATACTGCCCTGGCCAGGCCACATCTGGAGTCCTATGTCCAGGTCTGGACTCTTCAGCTTAAGAAAGACAGGGAACTACTGGAGGGAGTCCAGCTAAGGGCTACAATGATGTCTGGGGCCTGGAGAAAATGGGGGGATCTTATCAATACTTATAAATATGTAATGAATCGGTGTTAGGTGGGGAGGGCCAGACTCTTTTCAGAGATATGCAGCAACAGAAGAAGGGGTCGGGGTTGCAAGTTAAGACCTGGGAAGCTGCATCTGAATGTGAGGAAAAACGTCTTTACTTTGAGGGTGACAGAGCACGGGAACAGGCTGCCCAGAAAGGTTGTGGAGTCTCCTCTGGAGATTTTCAAAACCCATTGGAACGTCTTCCTATGTGTAGGCTGCTGCAGGGAATCTGCCTGAATCCAGCCTACTCTGCCAGCATTTCAGTGAATGGTGACACTTCATTGACTAGATGAACTGGTGGGTCTGGCTCATCCCCCTGCCCCTAATTGTTAATTAATTACCAAGTATCTTTAAGATAATCAGTGCTAATGCAACTAGTGAATTTATCAGCAGTAATTCCTAATCTGTTACCTGTCGTCCCAGCAAACCTTCTGTTTTCAGCTTCACTAACCTGTTTCAGTGAACACCCCAGAGGCTTCTGACAGGCAGATGTTTGTGAGCTGTTTCACTGAAAGTCCTTGAAAGGGCTCTGAAAAGCAAACATTGGCTTTGGGAAGTGGCTGCTTGTCTTATCAAATCATTGACCAAGTTTGGGACTAAGATGAGGTTTAGTTGCAGCTAGACTCCGCTCTGAGAAGCTCCTAGCAACCAGTCTTGTTTGAGCAATGAGGCATCATTCTTTTCTTAAAGAGCTTAATGCTTTGTTATATATGCTGTGAGTCAACCGCTAGGCCTTGGTCTTAACAAATAGCATTCATTTCAGTCCTAAATATATCTTCAATACAGAATTTGTACAAACAAAATTCATTAGGTTTTTAATCATAGAATCATGCAATCATAGAATGCCTTGGGATGAATGGGACCTTAAAATCTACCCAGTTTCAAATCCTTGCCATTGGGGTAGATCAGGCTGCCCATGGCCCATCCAACCTGGCCTTGAACACAGCTTCTCTTGGCAACACATTCCAGTGACTCGCAATCTCCCGAGTAAAGAATTTCTACCTAATTCGGCCCAACTTCCTTTCAAATTAACATGGGAGTTACCTATTTCCCTCATTATTTATTATTCTTATTTCTTTGTAGGAGGTATAGTACTAGAAAAAAAAAAAAACTTAAATTGTTAAGAAGAATGTATTAAGACTTTTAGCATTAAAGAAAGTGCAAATCCCAGGTATGTTTTTTTTCTGGTTTTGATTTGACTTACACAAATGGAAGTAAGCAGAAAATCTCTCCAATGCACCGTGACACAGCCTACATAGTAAAGTCAGCCATACAACAATGGTTTGTTCATTCCTAACTCCTCATAAATTTTCTTCTGTATTTTCCTCCAAGAGTTATTTCCAAATTTATTCTCTTTTCTCCTAATTCTGCAAGTTGTCCAAATTTCCAGCAGATGAATTTGTCTCCATCTTTAACGTTTTGTCAGGAGTACCAGAGGAAATAATGTGCAATATCCAAGATAAAGCAGGCTGATTTTAGAGACTCGTTTTATGAAGTATTGTCAGAAACTCTAGGCAAATTCATAGAGTCAAACATTCCCATGACATGTAAAATGCAAGAGGAAGAATCCACAAGTAAACTCAGCTATGGAATATTTTCTCAAAATATTTTCTATCTGCCTGAAGTCCACAAACGAAAAGAAAGGATTCCTCAGGGAGAGAAAAAGATTACATAAAGTTGATGAAATTGTTCTGAGTGGTAAGAGAAAGCAGGCAATATTCTCTTCTTCCCCCACACTTACAATTTCCTCAACCCCCCCTTTCTGCCCTTGTTATGAATTGTCTGTATAACCCTTACTCTGATCTAATTGTTTGATAATTTTTACTTATTTTTATTTAATAAATTTTACTGCCACATGATTTGCACCAGGTTTTACTGCAGCTTTCTTATTATGAAACAGACAGAATTGTCGTTAACTAGATATTCAGCATAGGATCTCTAAAGCCTTGAATCTTGTCTTCTGCCTTCTTACTGTTTCAGAACTGGGTTGGTTTTTTTGTTGTTGATTTTTTTTTTTTTTTTTAATATATATATATCCTCAAAACATGAATCATTCTCCACAGAGGTCAGCCTGTCCCAGTGTCTAAATAATAGTTCTTGTGAAACAGTGAAAATAGCACATTTCTAAGAATCAAGAAAGGAAAGACTGTTAAACAGTCCGTAGTGATTGCACAGTAAGTCTATTTCAAACTGGCCTGAAGTCTTACTTCATTATGCTGCTTGTTCTTATTCAATTGAATTACACAGGTCATCATGATCACAATGGGTTTATTCAGGCTCAGAAAGTACCGCTAGTTACTGTCTGTACTCAAGAACCACTTCTGGACATATGTTTGATGAAGAGAAATTGGATTAGTAAAAAAAAATTAGGGAAACAGAGAGGAAAAGGTAACTCACAATCAAATGAAAGCAACATGCAGCTTTAAACTTACATAGTTTGGTTTGGGAAATTTCTGTCTTCATTACATCAGGCAATAATTTTGCACTGGCTGTTCTGACACAAGAATCACCAGCAGTTCTGTATGACTGTCTCATCTGCAATTAGTCAGACATCTGAGATTGTCAGGAATTGTGCAGCAGATGAATGTTAAGCCTAGAAGTTGACTTTCTCCTTGAAACAGAAGGAAAGAACTGTTCACAGTCTTACTTGCAACGTGCTTTAGCATGACCATAGCACAGGTACTCACACAGAAGATACAGTAAAGTTTTTGTTTTCTGTCTCAGGAGAGGCTGACTTTGGGGAATCCACAAGCAATAGCAATCAAAGAAATATGGTCCTTGTCAGTCATGTAACTTCTTGAATAATTAACAGGGTCAGAGGGTCACCATTGAAAGAATTTCTGATATGCAATCTGCAATAGCACAGCTGCAAAGTATTTGGAGGTTTCTGCATGCAAAAGATCAATGTAGTTTCTCTCTCTCAGTGGCATAGTTGCTTACTTCCTAACACAACTGCCAAGAAGCCTCTTCCTTCCACCCTTTCCATTTACAGTTTACAGGAGTGAGTTTAAAAGCTACATGAACGATTTAGGGACAAAAGCCCATTGACTTCCAGAAGACCTTATGTTCTGATCATAAATCCTCTAGATGCTTCTGAGTCTCCCAGTACACATTTTCTCAATGTCTGAAGTATTGAACCAGTGCACTTAGTCTGGAATAGTTCTAACATCAGAAATAACAAAAAAAAAAAAAAAAAAAAAAGAGAGAGAAGAAGAAAAATAAATCACTGAAGCCCCATAAAGATTTAGGTATGTAGTTCCCAGTTCCTGATACCCTGCTCATTGTCTCTGGCTCATCTCTGAATGCTGGCCATCTATAGTTCCTTGTATTTATCAGAAAGTACTGAAATACTGGTTTCTAGAAGTATCTGTCCCTTATTTCATCCTGTCAAGGTGTCTCTTTATGGATATATGTCTCAGCAGGGGTACATCATCCCCATCAGTACAGGACGCTGACCTGAAATATGAAAGCATTAGAAGGGAGGGGTGCTAAGGCCCCTTTTCTCCAGGAGGACAAAGAAGAATACAAGATGGGGCAAGACTGTCAGGGCCATCAAGCCAGTCCTTCATGAGATGAAGCAAATTTGTATGGCATATAATGCTGAAGGACTATGCCCATCAGACAGCCACAACACCCAGTCTCAGAAACACAGCTTGACACTCTTAAAACTTGGCCCAGTTGGTTGTCTTGTATCACACTGAGATCTCATTTAATCTCTGTAATAAAGCTCTAGATCTCTCTAATAAAACTGCACAGAATTATTAGCATCTTTATATTCCTAGCCTTCAAGCACTTCACCAGTGCACAAGAAATCAGCATAGTTCTGCATGGTGGACAGTTCCTTTGTGTTGAAAATAAATACATCGAGACACAGAGTCTTAGTATTTTGTCTGTGGTTGGTCACACCACAGTTCTCAGAATTCCCAGAATTCTCAGAGAATCACAGAGTGATTGAGACTGGCAGGGACCTCAGGGTCCATATGGTTCAACTCCAGCTTGAGTTGGGACAGTCAGAACATCTTGCCAAGGAACCATCTCCAGATAAGACAGCTTTTGAACAGCTTCAAGATGGAAGGCTCCACAACCTCTATGGGCAACCTGTGCTTGGTCATCCTTAAGGTAATTAAATGCTTCCATCTGTTCAGGTGAAGCCTACCATTTTGCAGCTTTTGAATCCTCCCTCTCTGAATCTACACTGACAACTCACAGACACATCTTTGTGTATGCCTGGAAGTGTTTGCCAGGATCAGTTATCTCATCATCTTCCCAGGGATCAAGGAAGGGCTGATTGAGATTTCATTCTGTTTCCTAGTGAAGTCACAAGTGCTCAGTGACTTTAACAGGTTTTAGTGAAAGTCACAAAGTTGAGAACAGAAACCTTGCCATTTAGTGCACTTCTCAGTGTTACTGCGATTGCCCTTGCTGAGACAGTATTTGTCTTCCTTACAGAAAGCAGGTAGAGTTTGTTGTTTGAACACCAGAATACTGAGGTACCTTCCAGTTTCACGCTTGAGGAAATTAGCAGTTAAAAAGGATGTACTAAAATAGACTTACTATGAAATAGCTCAAGACTGCAAGCCTGCCACATTGCAGGGGGATTTCCGTAACTCACTGGCCGCACTCAAACGGATATGTTTCTCCTCAAAGCACAAAACTATTCTTTCTGCAGTTGGCTGGCTTTCCTTTTTGGTCTGATTGCACATTATCTATCACTTGTATTCCCTCCTCCTTTGTCATGACTCTGCAATGAGCAAGTACGCTCCTCCCTTCATATTCCTTTTCCAAGCCTCTTGGTACTCAGCTTCTTCTATTAAAATCTCATCTAGCTTCATTATTTTTTAGATATAAAAGGGAAAATCTATTCCCTCTCCATTGCACTAATTTATTTTTTGACTACATGCATCATTCAAAAATGTAGTCCAGTTGTAAGAGAGCAAGACGGAAATTCAGCCTGCACATCACATCTACAGCTCCTGGGCTATGTGGCTGGGAATAGATACTAAATATAGAAATTAAATAGCTTCCATAGTTAATCTAGATTAAGCTGAAATTTTAATATTGAAATTAAATATCTAATGTGGCATTCAATCAGTCAACTAATGGGGTCATATTTCAAAATATAAAACAGAAAACAGAATGTTCAGTATTTTCCACCAGAGTCTCACTCTTAGGACATATAACAGTTTTTGCTTAGATGGCTGTAATTCTCTTCATAAATCTTACCAGACAAAGCAGTTTCAAATCATGGGAAGATTTGGCTATAGCCCAGTTGTAAGATCTACTGCTAGGTCTATTTTGGCATTTACAACAGCTGGCACAGGACCTCACTGGCTGAAAATCAGCTAGGGAGTCACTGTAAAAGCAGAAATGCTGTCAGACCAGTGGGAGGTTGACACCTGGCCTGAGCTGCTCCATGCCAATTTAAATCCAAATCTGCCCCAGAACAGCTGTGTTCTGTTGAGAGGACTTACTCTTAGCGGGATGAGGGAGATGACTTGCTTTTCCACAAACATCTGCAGCCAATAGCATATTAAATAACAGAAGACCTTATACCACCCCAAAAAGTGCTGGAAACACTCTCAGCTGCCAGTTACATCCCCTTCTCTGGATGCTCCTGTGTCTCCTTATTTACCTTGAATGTTTCTGTGCTTTGGGAGCATGCTCATATCTCTCCAGGATCCTGGAGCTCTTGGATCCCTTTAGCCCTGCCTGCCCTGTTCAGTGGTGGCTGACATGCTTTGTGCATAGCCCAGGTGTGGCAGAACATGGTGACAGGCTCTGGCAACACTGTCACCATGGGGCCATGGGGTCTGGATGCAGTGATAACACCTATAGCAACACACATAGCAATTGTCCCTCCGTAGGATTTCTTGGACTTCTCCAGCAATCTACGAGTACTGGTACAAAAATCTAGACACCTCTCACATAGTTTCCACTCCCCGTAACTCTACACCCTTCTGGGTTTTTGCTCACTGCAGTTTGGACCATGCATATATGTGGGTTCCCCAGCAAACTTGCATTCCTCAAGGTACCCAAAAGCCCCCTGATTTTTATTTTTATTTTTATTTTTATTTTTATTTTTATTTTTATTTTTATTTTTATTTTTTGTTATATTTTTGCTAATGCCAAAGTCCTGACAAGCAGTCTCTGAAGTTTATTCCTGCACCCAGATGCTTTAAATAATTTATACCACCAGAAAATCACAGTGTTGACACGGAGATGCTTTAATATTAAATCGCTGTAAATCTGGACCAGATATATTCTGCTGAGCCCAGTCAAAGGCAAACAGCAACAACATGACAAGTTGAAATATTCAGTACATTTGGAAAGATGCTTGGAAATCCAAGCAGCTTACAATTTGTTTGTTTCCTCTGCAGACACTAAAGGAGGATGCGATTTGGCTGAACACAACAGTAAGTTAATAAAGTCAGAAGTGTCTATATACTTACAGTACATAATAGTGTTACATTAGGGAGTAAATCTCTCAGAAGGGACAGTGAGGGTGGTGAAACACAGGAATGGGTTGCCCAGAGAAGTGGTGGATGCCCCAACCCTGGACACATTCAAGGTCAGGCTGGATGGGGCTCTGAGCACCCTGATCAAGCTGTAGGTGTCCCTGTTCATTACAGGGGAGTTGAACTAGTTGGCCTTTAAGATTCCCTTCCAACTCAAACAATTCTATGATTCTATATGCATTTTTTTCTTTCACTACAGGCTATATAATTGCAAAGTAATTCAATCTCTTCTGCTTTCAGTCATGTCAAGTGCATGACATAGGAGAAAGAAAGTGAGAGAAAAAAACATCTGAATAATTTCACCTAATCTTCAATGTAGAGTGAAAATGAAGTAGCCTCATATGACAAAGCTAGTCATATTATGTTAAAAAAAAAAAAAAAAAAAAAAAAGTAAAAAAACAGAAAGAAAAGAAAGGTGTATAGAGAACACAGCAGTTTATACACCAGCTCTCACAGACAGCCACCTCTATGGTAGAATATAGCAAGTTTTAATAGCACAGAAAAACATTCCAAGTTTGCTTTGGGGCAGGAAGCAGGAAGATATAATGTAAGAGGCAGAGGGCAGAAAACAGTGACACACTGTAAGCTTCTTCTGAATGGACTTGCTTCATTACCAGAAGCAGGAGTGGTTTTTAAGTGATGACATTTTAATTCATTTCAGTAAAACATTGACCATGCGAGTTCAGAAGATGTAGGGTTTGTATGAGAAAAGAATCAGCATTTCAACAGATAGAGAAAAAGATGGGTATCAGGCCAAAAATATACAGTGAGAGAGCAGTGTGGTGGAGTTTAGATAATATCAGCATGCAACCACCTCGACAGTGTGAAGTGACCTTTAAGGTTGTTCACAATACACAGTATATTTCCTTTGGTATTGTTGCCATCACAGGCCACTGCTACCTATACAAAATGCTGATGAACTGTGTCATTTGTGAAACTGGTCACATTTGCATTGCATCCTTCCTCTCTGCCAGCCAAAGTGGTTAGGGATACAAGCAGGGGGAGAGTGATGGTCACTGTGGGAGTCAGTAGAGAGAGAAGACACAGAGAGCTCTGTCTGTAGAACACACTTTCTTCCTCATCTTGCTGAAGGAGCAGTGAGAGAGCTGCATGGTGGTACCTGGCTACTGACCAGTGCTGAGCCATCTCAGTGATTCGCTTTCATTGAGTTCAGTGAAATCCTCGTCACTAAGCTCAACAGGTCCACTTTGCAACACTCACAAACACCACCAAATGTTCTGATAGGAAAGTTCTGTATTCTGGTTTGATTTTTGATTTCATTTTTATCCCTGTGTTTCCTGATCCTAGTGGCTGTAGCACTTCGCTACTCACAGCTCACAGCTTCCCTCTTAAACACGCATGATAAACGTCGGCCTTTTCAAGCTGGTCTCCTCACACAGCTGTGCTTTTCTGCAGGCAGGAATTTAGTTAGAAAAGCAAGTGAGGAGCTGTGCTTTATGAGAACTGTGTGTTTTTTCCATTTAGCTGTACAGACAGTTAGACTAGAGGCATACAGAGATCAAGTAACACGCATAAAGCAATAATAATCAAAGCTCAAGATCTGGTCCCCAGATCCCTGTGCAGAGATGTGAGATGAAAAGCAAGTTTTGCAGAGGTATTCAGCACTGGGAAAATGCTGCACCCATCTCCTGGTGATGTGGAACACAGATACCAGAGAGAAAAATAAGACAGCTGATAAAGCACAGTCCTGCTGTCTGTTTGGAAGTGAAGATCAATTAAGTGTGCGCATCTTTGAGCATTTCCCCCCTTAGAAAAGAAAGCACTGCTGGAGAAACTTTCATGTACCAAATGAGCTGCTTAACAAGATCCAGTGATAGCTTACCAAATTAAGCTTGACTCTTGTTTATTTTTATATAGCACGAGTAAAAGGAAATGACTGTCTGATCAGATTGTCAGACCTGGTGGATCAAGACAGTAACAGACAGAACCCCCAGACAGGCTTGATGTTAGCTGCCCCACTTGTCTGCTGTTACCCTGAGCAACTTCAGGAGCTGTGTGCCTGATGTGTGTTACAAGCCTTCCCATAGGGATGAGCTCTGGTTTGTGGCAAGACCTCCTGTTACATTACAGCCAGTAAAACCTTGTCAAGTTTCAGAGGGCAGCTGAGAGAAGCCAGGCAAGAGGAAGGAGACACCAACAAGGATACAGGGGTTTCATTCCACCTCAGGAGCAGAGCAGCCCTACAGAGACAAAGATGCCCACCTAGGAGAACCCTGAGCTTTGTTCTTTTCTGTTGAGCTGCTTGGATTTCAGCAGGGTTAATAATCTTTGCTGATCTATCCTAAAACATACAGCATAAAACCCATCAGCTTGTACTGTAATCTCCCCTCCAGGGCTAGGAAAGTCCTAGGGAAAGACAAAAAGTCAGAAACCAAATTCTGAAGAGAGGAAACCTGTTGAATGATGAGAATTCCTTCCTTTTTACATTGCTACCGCAGGGAGGCACACACATCCAGTTTTCTTCACAGGGGCAAAATCGAAGATGAGTGTGGGGTAGTTTGCTCTGGTTTCATTTTGTCCACACTGCTGCAGAAGTGTGAAACTTGCCTGGTGAATCATATTCTCTAATCATGTTATGTGTTGTCTAATGTTCACATTTGCTCACAGTCTCAGCAGTGAGGTAAGAAATCTGCAGGGTGTTTTTAGGTTTTAACCATCATATTGACAGATGGCTGATGTGGTTCCTAGGAAAACTATGAAGCCTCCAGCAGGTTGTGCTGGGAGGAGCCCTGCTGGACCTTCTCACTTTCCTGCCATCTATACTGAGAGGTATGCAAGAAAACAGGTAATGCATGCAAGCATAGATGCCATAGCACTCCTGAACATCCTTTACTTCACTAGCACTAGCACTAGGCCCTGAAAATCAATTTGTCCTAGCACTGTGCGCAGGACATGTCACAAAGCACTCTTTGCATTCTCTTCCTGGCAGAGGTGGCGACTGTGTGCTTTTTGACTCCGTCTCTTCCTGTTAGCCTCTGTAGATCTTGCACTTGGGACTTGAGAGCACAAATCTTTGATTGCCCCATCACTGTCAAAGGCTTTCAGAGGCCCAGACGAATGATGACCTACAGATAGGTTTGCTGTGTCTCCTCTATTACTGTTAACTGGAGATCACCAGGGACAATTTAGTCAGACAGTTATTAATATCAGTGAACTGAGAAGCCTGAGCTTCCGGATCAGATCAAGATCTTGTGTCTTCTGCTTTTGTCAGTGCATCTATCAAGTAATAATCATTTGCAGCAGGATGGCAAGAACTAGTGCAAGCAAGAAGATAATCAGATGGCTTGTAAGGAATTGCTTGTTTTTCTGCTCCCTGTTACTGTGCCACTTACAGCACATGTAATTGGTTCCTATTTGGCTGAGGTAGAAGCCAGCAGAACAGCCACATGGTTTGATTTTTGCAACAAATACTGCTGTATAAGTAAGGAGAAGCAGGCTCTCCAGTCATCAGTGGAGCTCTCTCAGACATGATTCAGTGTTACACACACATTTTGTGAAACCTTCTAATGTAACCTGACTTTGTGACCCCTTTACCTGGAGTCACAGAAATCTGCCTTTCTCATTACTATGAAAAACAGCTACAGTTTGTGCCCTACATATGCCCTAACTGCCTCCAGTCTCCACCTCTTCTGGATAAACTTGCCCACACTTTGATTACAAACATATGTTACCGCTTAAATTAGAAGTGAGCAGGAAATTCATAAAACAAACAAACAAAAAGACCCTGTGAAATACCACCCTAGCATACTTCCTACCAGAGTCTGTGACAATACTCAATAACACACTAATAGATGTTGCCCTGCTCACTGAAGATACAGATCACTCATCAGACCACAGCACAGTGGTTTCAGTGAAGAGTTCCGGATATGCTGGCATCAGTGCAGAAAATACTGAGAATCAGACCAAGCCTGCCATTTCTGTAAGAAAAGCAACAACGAAGGACTGTGGAACATGAGAGGTGTGGAAACCCCTCTGAGTATCAGAGTTAGACAAAATAAAATTGGCGCACTATCAGATGAGACAGGATGGCACGTATTCATAGATTACAAAGCAAGTTATGATGGTATCAGTCCACAGTGTGTTGAAGAGATTGCAACTTTTGCCTAAGGGTAGGTAAAAGAAGGTTATTTGTGAAGGATTTGAGAAGAAATCTAATTAGCATCCAGGATATTTTTATTTAAAATAATGAGCTCTATATTCTAGAAGTGCTGTCTCTCCTCAGATTCTTCTGTTCCTGATTGTCTCTCTAAAATCCCTCTAGAATGAGTGTATACAGGAGCTTCATCAAACAGCTGGGTTTAATCTGACCAGTGACCTGTAGAAAGCATCTTTCTGCTGGATCACAAGGTAGGCTTTAGTCTGCTTGACTGAAACCTGTTAATTATAGCTAAATTCTAGGTTTATCGGAAGGTTGTTTTCCTAAGTTGAGCACCTGTGTTCCCTACAGGGAGGTCAACAAGCTACAGGGAAGAACCAGCCTGCTCCAGACTGGCCATCTAAATAGGACTGAGTAATGACAAATGCTTTAATTTGTCTCATGTGACCACTGAGCCAGACGGGTCCTGACTTAAAGGATGAGTTTTATTTGTGAGTAGCAGTAGAACAAAGCAATACAGAATTGACCCAGAGCTGATCTCTCTGTTTTGTTGTGCAGTGTAAGATAAGGTATCTCTAAACAACTCAAAAGCCAACAGACCCATTTTCCTGGTTGCAGTGATCTTCCTGGCTTCATAACTGCTTAATGCTTACAGTCTTAACAAGGATAGAATTGGGTTGCAGAAGCTGTTGTACAGTGCATTTCTAGCAATACAGATTATTCATAATAAGAGGTGGATTCAGCTTTCCTGGCTAACCCAATAGCTGAGAAACCATGAAGAATTTTATATGTACAACTTCTCTCACTAACAGGGACACAGTCTTCTTGGGGAGTAGTCTAAACTACTTCTTCCTTCCTTCCTTCCTTCCTTCCTTCCTTCCTTCCTTCCTTCCTTCCTTCCTTCCTTCCTTCCTTCCTTCCTTCCTTCCTTCCTTCCTTCCTTCCTTCCTTCCTTCCTTCCTTCCTTCCTTCCTTCCTTCCTTCCTTCCTTCCTTCCTTCCTTCCTCCCTTCCTCCCTTCCTCCCTTCCTCCCTTCCTCCCTTCCTCCCTCCCTCCCTCCCTCCCTCCCTCCCTCCCTCCCAAGCAGTCCAGCATCCCAACTATCTGGTACAGGACAAACTGAATCCATACTATTTTGCTGCCCTGAGCCATTTCTTTATTTGACTTGATTGCAGCTAGCCCTGCTTTCACATGTATCCTGGTCAGTGGAGTTGTTAGAAAATATGTGGTCCCAGCTCTGCAGGACTTCAACACTTGACTAATATTGCCACTGTTGTTGTGTGTGTCCTGAGCCACAAGCTGAAGTTTGGAATGTACTTTCTCCCTTTTCTGTTCAATTTCCACTCACCTTACGACTCGTTCAAAATTATGATGCTACACAGTAAGGCCTGCCAGAAAAGGGTGAAATCCAGCAGATGCATTCTCCTCATTTTAACGGCCTCCCACCAAATACAGCTGCAGAGCAAGAAGGATTTTGCTGTACTTGTTCCTTTGATCAATTAATGTTAGTATGACAGCTTCCAGAGAAGTCAGACAGGACCTCAGGGAGGTAGCTAAATGCAGAGCTCCTCTGAGCATGGAGTTCACTGCCGTAACAAAAACTGTCCTCAATAAAAAGCTCGTTATATTCAGGCATTGTAAGTAATTAGTGTTTTCCCCATTGACAATTGTCTGAGACTGAGTATGATAATGAACTTTGTTCCTGATAAAGTGTAGAATGTATTTCAGAAGTTTATGCTTTGCAATAAAACAGGCAGATATCTGGAGGTTGAGAATTTCTATATCTTCATTTTCTATTTCCATGCCCAGTTCCAGCACTCTCTTGGGTCCAACAAGCAACCAGCAAAGGCTCTTGCATCAAACAGTGCACAAAGACCAGGTTTCTGAACCCTTGACATTGCTGGTGATTCTTACCATGCAGCATTCAGACAAGACTGTGAAATGTTTGTCTGGAAAACAATTTGTCTGCACTACTCACAGCTGATCGATTGCAACCTGTAGTTACATCTCCATGGACAGAACTGCTCGCATTCACACACGGGTGTAAGTTTCATGTTCTGCCAAATGGACAGTCTGGGCTTTCAATAGGACACAAGCTGGAAATGCTTAAGTGATAACCTGATCTATTGACTTTCCCCCTCTACATTTCACAGTCAGCTAGATCCTGCTTGGTTCTGCTTAGTTCTTAGCATTCTTCCTACAGCACACATATATGTGAAAATAATGTATTGATTTTTTTACTCTCTGGTACCCATAAGGAGATTTCATGAATTCTCCAAGTTCTTATTTATGCATGTGGTATTTATGCATCAATGAGGTTACAATCATGCTGGTGCATTTTGTGCTCCTCAGTCTTATGAATAATCACTTGCCACAGAACAAACTTATTTTGGACAAGTTTTTATTTCCATCCATGTAAAGTCCATTCACATCCACAAGACCCACAAAAAAAGCCATACATTAAACTGTTATTTGGTGAGCAGTAATAGCAAACACTGCAGCAGGAAAGGCTTTGCAAGAAAAGAGGATACAGTCAGCAGCAAGAGCTTATGGATGTTGTGCCAGGCAGTGACAGCCTTTTGAAGGTTCTGGGAGATTTGCTTTCTGAAGAGATGATCAGGACTTTATGGAAGAAATGTGCTATGAAGCAGATTTCTGTATCTGGGACACAGCAAAACTGGATGTGAAGAAAGAAGTTTTAGAAAAGTTCTGGCACACTGGAAAAAGAGAAAAGCAAAGAGATTGTGCGTGTGTGTCATACAGGACCAGCATAAGAACAAAGGAGCAGTGTGAATGCTGTCAATTCACAACACCTCTTCCTTTGGAACTTTTGAAATTGCTAGTGAAGATTCTGGGAAACAGCAAAGAGAGATTCCAAAGGTTGAATTTATGTAACAGACATCGTGATACAGCCTAATACGGGAGTAAGGTGTCACTCAGTGAGATGGAAAAAATCAGCCAGACAAAGTTAATAAAGCCACTTTCTAGCGATGAAATCTGCTGCTTAGATCAGATAAAAACAAGATGGGCTTTAGGAGAGGAAAGAGAAAAATTTTACATATAGTTTATAGTACTTTCTTTCTGAAATATATAAACATAACAGGGTTGACAGTCCTGTGTGCCCTCCTGAGTGACGCATTCAAGCAAACCCTTCCTATCTGCTACTCTCCTCCCCACATCAACCTTGAAACTCTTATCCATGGCTGAGAAGGGATAGTGCTTCAGCAAGACAGGCTCAGGATTTACTATGATTTTGCTGCTCAGCTTGCAATAAGATGAACCCCACCAGTTCAGTCAAAGGCCCTGTGCCCTGTCTTTTCTGTTTTCCAGTCTCTGCTACTGCCTTCAAAAGGAGCTCTTCATTCTGTAAAACATATTGTTAAGTCCCTTGCCTACTGCTGCTAGCTCCAAATGGAAACAATACTTGTCTGAAAAGACACATATCCACCATTTTAAACAGCCAAGCACAGAAGGCTACATCCTGCCACACTCTACATGTATAGCTCTTACTGAAGTACTTTTGAATGCCTTCATCAACAAGGACAATCAGAAATGCAGTGTTTGAAGCTGTGAGCCATCAGTAACTCCTCAAAAAAGCTGAGCTACTCCAAGTCTCATGGGGAATATGCAGAAGCATTCCTTCCAGCCCACAGGCTTGCAGTGTCCATGCCCCTTTGTACCACAGTGGGACTTCTCGTGGAGCCATGGATAGAAGCAGACACAGAATCACAGAATCACAGAATTGTAGGGGTTGGAAGGGACCTCCAGAGATCATCGAGTTCAACCCCCCTGCCAAAGCAGTTTCCCTACACCAGGTTACACAGGTAGGCGTCCAGGCAGGTCTGGAATATCTCCAGAGAAGGAGACTCCACAACCCCCCTGGGCAGCCTGTTCCAGTGCTCCATCACCCTCACCATAAAGGAGTTCTCATGCACATTCGTGTGGAACTTCCAGTTTCTGGCTGTTTCCCCTTGTCCTGTCTCCACACACTGCTGAAAAGAATCTGGCCTCCCCACTTTGCCCCCCACACCTCAGATATTTATAGACCTGGATCAGGTCCCCTCTCAGTCTTCTTTTTTCAAGGCTAAGCAGACCCATTTCCCTAGCCTTTCTTCATAGGGGAGATGCTCCAGGCCCTTCACCATCTTTGTGGCCCTCCGCTGGACTCTTTCCAAGAGATCCCTGTCTTTTTTGTACTGGGGAGCCTAGAACTGGACACAGTATTCCAGATGAGGCCTCACCAGGGCAGAGTAGAGGGGGAGGATCACCTCCCTCGACCTGCTGGACACGCTCTTTTTAATGCACCCCAGAATGCCATTGGCCTTTTTGGCTACAAGGGCACACTGCTGGCTCATGGCCAACCTGTTGTCCACAAGGACACCCGGATTCCTTTAGAGGACAGCATCTTTAGCATTACTACTTACTCACCTCTATTCCCTACTGTGGCTCTTACAGAATAGTACCTTTGTTCAGAGCATGACTAAACAAAAAGTATGAAAATCTTTTCCTGCAGCCAAAGCTCTGTCCAAGACAGTAGTTGCATTTCTTTGAATAACAGAAAACAAAATTAAGTCTTACAGCAGATTATTCTGTTACTTATTCCATATGATGCTTTTAACCACCCGCTAGGAAGCCCACTTAGGTGCCACGCATTAAAGGATTTTTCTGTTTGAAGTTACACATAAATACTTGGGTCTGTTGACTTTCTCAGGCACCATATAGAGCCCAGGTTACTTTTGCAGGGGGCAGTGAATGAAATCCCACTGGAATCAAAATTTTTGCTCCACTTTTCAGAAACAATAACCATGATCTGCTGCAATGATGGTCAACCTGCAGTTCATGTTTCTGAGTAGCAATAAACACAACTTGTAAGAATCAAAACCACAGGTTGCTTGGCACAAATTTATTTACAGAAATCCAGTCTAACTCAACTATATAATGAAAATTGGTCTTCTTCAATTTCTAATGAGGTATCTAATGTGCTCCTTATGTGTCTCTACCAGCCACTGGAAATGTGGCAGCAGACTGATGTATTGTGAGATCTGTGGGAAAAAAAAGTAAAAATAAGGTAAGTATTCCTCAACAAATGAATGAGTTTCTGTGTTGAAAAAGAGGAAAGCTGTTGCAAATATGTGGAATTTTCATGCTATTTCACAGAGATCTTCTTTGTGATTATAAATGCACATGACTAGATGGGCCACACTGCAGCACCCTGTTCTATTTTTAATTTAATTTTTCATTAAATTAATCATATTTTTCTTACCTCTGCTCTGGCAGGATTATGAGCAGGTTCATCTGTCAGAGGACCTAATTACTCAGGAATGGATTACACAAAATGGGAAGATTCTCCTAGGCCAGTAGCTATCTCCTGCAAATCACAGTGTCCCGGAAATGCTCTAAGCAATATCTTAATAGCCTGTATATGAAACAAATGGACATTAAAAGCTGGAGCTTAATGTTATTTTGTTTGTACAACAGCTAATGCAAATGAGCGGCAGCAATTGCATCTCACTGCCATCTCCCAGGACTGTGTTCACTTCACCTTGCCCATACAAAATGCCCAGCATCATGATGTGAGTCGGGCTGCATGAACCTCTTCTATCCAAAAGCATTTTTTCCTGACTGTAAGCCTTGTATTTGATCAAGATGTCTCCTAAGAATCACGAAGTGCTGCCACAACAGTGGTTGAGAACTCAGGAGGTTGCACCTCTTATCACGAACCTTGCAGCCACAGAGCTGCCCTCCAAGCTGCTTTACAAACCACACAGATGCACTGCAGGTCACACACTGAAGTGGTGCCCCAGGTGCCCAGACCCACGACAGGTTGGTTGGGTTTTGCCCTTCATGAAAAGCTGTAGCTCACAAAAGCAATGGCACTGATGATGTTTGAAGGAAGTCTGTGTTTGTTCTGAATTGTGTGTCGCTGTCTGACTCACTGCTCTGAAGGTCAGCAGTTGAAGAGGTTGCTATTGAAATTGAGACTCCAAAGCTCCTCCTGGAGCTCTCACAAACTATCAAATCCCAAAGAACATTAAGTGACCTTCACTGTCTATTCACTACGTTAATGTAGAGCCTAAACCAATCTTTCAGCAGCTCTGGTTACCATGCCTTTCAGGAAGGCGTGCTAAGTACCTTTTCCTTGTACAAAGTAAGAGACATTGTTTTTCAGGGAATTTTCCTAATAGCTTTTTGTATCAGTCCTGTCTGAGATAAAAAGTGGAGTGAAGCACTGGGCTTGCTAAGTCAGTAAACTGCTCTGTGATACATTTGTTCTACTGCTGCTGCAGAAGACAGCACTTTTTACAGCAAATTCTGCTGCTGGCAGCTTCTGGATAGACAAACTACCCAAAGGATATATGTCACAGCTTCTTCTTCACGTGAGACTCACGAGAACCTTATACACAAAACTCAAGTCAGCAATTTTCAGGAAATAAAACTTTCTGGTATTTCTCATTTCTCTTATTGTTTATATGTATTTCTTTGCTTGCATTCAGCACAGTGATTTCTCCAAGATTCATTTGCACTGTGGTTGTCCTGCTGCTTGTCCCAGCAGAAAATGCCATTCCCTGAACTCTAGGATGCACACTGCAACTCTGCACACTTACAGCAGCCAGCTCCTAACGTTGCTGCATGAGAGAACCCTTGGCATTAGGAAACACAAAACACATTTTATTAAGTAACAAAAAATAAAAATAAATTAAAAAAAAATAATACGTTTATTCAATATGATACATTATATTCAGTTGTTAGAGTTCACCACCTTCCATTCCAAGATTTCCAGGCATATTGTTTTGAATGATAGAAAGTGGTACTACCCACAAATGTTAGCTGGAAAATCACTTATACCATAAGATGGTCAATCAAGAAACTCTCTAAGACTCAAGTTGAAGTGTTAGAAAGCAGACATTCTTTAATAGCAGTGCTGGATCCATGGGCCTCCTATCATGCATGGCTTACATGAATGATCTTCAGTTTATATACACATGCAGAAGTTTTCCAAGAGGTATGTGACATATGCAGGAGTTTCTTGGACCTGTGTTACTTATGCAAGTTTCCCAGAAATACATTGCATATTCAGTGATCAATTCTGAGCAGCACCTCCTATTTCATTGGTACAGAGACTCAGCAGTCTTCCTTGGTTCAGAGGCACAGCTCTTCCTGTTATCTAAACAAACTGCAGGGCAGGAGATTCTATCAACGGACACTAGCAAGCTTAATGATATTGTTACCACTTGCATCACCACAAGAGCTCAAGGCACCTACACCAGTAAGGGTGTGATGCAGAAATCAGTTTTCTACAGCAATAGGAAACGTAAGCAAGTGGCTGTGTGAAACCGGGAGGAAAGAACAACAGATGAAAAAGGAAAAAGGAACACAGATTATAACAAAGAAACACTGTGAAAATGCACATTTAGGACAGTTTTTTTAGTAAATTTATCTCTGCTTCAGTGAGGGCTTGGGTAAGTGCAAACAAGAACAGTTATTTATTATCTTGATTAATGACATATATGACTCCTATCATGTAACAGTGTATGATCACAGAGTCTTAGTGAGACAGAAGTTATATTTTCTGGGAAGCTTCTGCTTCCTACCACTTCATAGAATCATAGAATCACAGAATAGTGTGAGTTGGAAGAGACCCTTAAAAGTGGCCTAGTCCAACTCCCCTATGATGAACAAGGACACTTGCAGCTAGATCAGGTGCTCAGAGCCCCATTCAACTGGACCTTGAGCATCTCCAATGAGAAGGCATCCACCATCTTTCTGGTTGACCTGTTCCACTGCTTCACAACCCTCACTGTAAAAGACCTATTACTTATAACCAGTCTAAATTTCCTCCTTTAGTTTGAAAGCATTTCCCTTTTTCCATCACCACAGACCCTGCTGAAGTCTATCCCCTTCTTTCCTATAGCTCTCTTCTAGCTACTGACAGGCCACTCTCAGGCCTCTCCAGAGCCTTCTCTTCTCCAGGCTGAACTACCCCAGCTCTCTCAGTCTGGACTTGTAGGGGAAGTGTTCCATCCTTTGGATGAAACTTGTGAAAAGCCTAGGCTCAGACTTTGTTTGGTTGTCATTTATTATCTCAACAGTAAACCAAGCTGTTTCCTACAATGTTTATTTATATGTACTGAACTACTCTTGCTCTAGGGACCTATAGTCATGGCATTCCCAAAATGGGAAGTTCTGGTTTCACCAGCAAGTAGACATGTAACCTGCATGGAAATGAAAAGATAGTGCTGTGCCAGAGGCTGCTTTAGCATTGCAAATTAGGACATCTCAAAATCCCTTGCTCTGTAAAAGCTACAGTTGTAGCGCCGAGTTTCCTCAGATGTTCTTTTTCATGTTTTTTTCAACAATTTCTAAACCACAGAGTTGTTATTTTTCTAAATTATTGTCTGCTAAATTGTTCCTCTTTATTCCAATGGACTACAAAAGATAACCTTCCTCTCCTCAGGAAAAGGGATTCACAGTTGCAAACATTTACAACTGCAAAACTTAATGGACACAAAGTTGGGTGAGATTCTCCAGACGTGTTGCACTCCTTCCCTTTTTGTAATCCTTGCTTTTCTTACAACTCACCTCTGAGAGATGGAATGTCTAAAGGAATACGAGGCTCAGCTGGCCTGCAGGCAGAAGACTAACAACCTCCTCGTAGTTACAACCCATATCTGGAGAGCACAGTGAGCTCCTTGGTGACCAGGTCATTGGGATAGGATGAAGAGTTGTACCTTCTAGCTAATAAAAATACATATAAAACTTATTTGAATTGTATATGAGATAGCTGAAAGTACTATATTATGGAAAGTTAATGAGAAATTTTCCATTAGGAAACTGTTTTGGTTATAATTTAATTAGATGTCAAAAGGCAGTCTATGGGATTTGCCTGTGCCATGTAGACATCTGTAGCAGGATTTAATGCATTTGTTAGCTGCATTCCCTTATCCACTTCATGTTCTCCAGTTCTGCTGCACTCCAGATGCTGAAGGATAAAATAATGTTTATTCTAGCCAAGCTCGGCCTTATTGAAGTCCGCTGCTCACTGCTTCCATGCTCACAAGCACATGAACTGATTGTGGGCTTCTTGGTCAAGGCTAGAATGGAAAAAAGTACAAAATAAATAATGGACAGGTCAAATAAGGACAGAAAGCTTTTAATCAGATCTGTGAGATCACAGTGAAAACACACACAGATGTGCATATACAGAGAGATTCTCGCATCCATCTGTTTACACCAGCCTATATTACCCATCAGGACACACTGATAAGAAGTTTTTTCCTATTAATACTGTGGGAGGAAGCTGGTTTAGAGCAATCTGAGAAGGATCCTCAGAGAGACCCTTCTGGACTGGTGTGTGCTGCAGACATTTGCAAAGACAAGGGAAAAAAACGTGATTCATTTTCATAAATTATTGAACCAATACCAACTTTCTGCATCCAGAAATAAGTAGGACATTGGTAACTGCTGTATCATGCATCACACAGGAGCTGATTGAAAAGCTATGTGCCAACCAGTACCTCTAATGTTTATTCATGAGAGAGAGGTAATAAGGAGGCATGAACACTCATACAGACCTACAAAGTGTTTGCCAGCATCTTACTTCCTGTTAAGAGGTTTATCATTGGTTTCTAGCTTGCTTTGCAAGAGTCCTGCATGTTTTTTTATACTAATGTTGACACTGAATCTCAGAATTTCAGTATACACTGAGAACTCTGGTCCTGTGTGTGCTGAGTGGGTGGCCAAGACAAAACTCCCAACTCCTGTTTGTATATTGCTTTCTTACTCATCTTAAACAACAGGTTTGAAGACTACACCAGGGAGGTTTTCCTCCCCCCCTGCCAAACACGGTACACATCTGAGTAATTCATTCGTATGCAGATGTAGAAAAAATTGTCACACAGGACAAGCCTGAAGGGAAAAAAGGTGCAGAGGGAGTAGAAGGAGAAATAACTGGTTTTGGAGAGTATTTGAAGAGTCATTAGTATGTTGTCAGACTCTGCCTTGCTTTCATCACATGGCTTTCATTAGTGCTTCTGTTCAGATTATTTTGCAAGCATAAACTGATCATTTCCAATTTTACACTACACACAGCAGTGACTAGAGGTCACTAAAAACTGAGAAAACGTTCCATCCCAAAGTTTACATATTCAAGTAACAACAAAGAGAGTGTTTTTTTAAAGCTTCCCCCTGCTCTCCCCAGAGGAAAAGTCAATATGGTTGCAGAGGAAATAGCTCAATCAAAAATACAGTATTCTGTAAAACAGCAGTTTCGGCAGGCATTTTCTGTCAAGTTTACTGTCAAATCATGCAAATCCTCATAGTAATTCAATACCAAGCTCAGAGCTTTTCTTCAACTCAAAACGTAACTAACATCCAACTGACATTATTTAAATGGCTTTGTCATAACAGAACCCACACAACGCTCACTTCCTCATACTTTTAACTGCCTTTTTCCCAGGGATATGTGCATCTGTGGTGCTGTGTCTCTTCTTCATGGTACTGATATAGGCCAGTTTAGTAATAGGGATCAGTATACTAGTTTAAGGACCAGTATATTAGTTCAGCAGAAGGCATCAGTGAGTGCTAGTTCTAAAACTTACCAGTTTAGCTTTGCTTGATGTGTGAGCAGCCTTGTTTTTTATCAAAAATTCTGCTTCACAGAAGCACTGGAATCACAGTGGACTGTTTTTATCTTTGCATCCCCAGGTGCAAAGACTTTTTCCTTGGATTTCACATATATTGTTTTGGTTTATAGTGTAACAAGATAGAAGGTTGTTCTTTGTGACATAATAGGCAATGGAAATATGATAAACTGGGGAAAACCAACTGAAGGTTAGCCAAAAGTCACCGTGGCGAAGCTGATGATGGAAAAATGAGGAGGAAGTAAGTGGTCTAAGACCACCAGAGGCCCCCATCGCACACGGCCAGAGGGGCATAGGCATTTTTAAAGAGTCCTTGGAAAAGACTGAACATGTATGCCAATACATTGCATATGTATTTAAATGTAAATTATTTAAATGTAGAACTTAAACTCAGATGTATCAAGCTGCCTGGTACATAATGTCAGCTTTCTAATACCATACTGGAGTTAAGAGAGCTTTCTTCCTGGATTTCAGATGACAGTACATGTTTTGGTCATGTTTTGGTCCCACACTTGGTTACTTGCTGTATCCATGGCACAGAACAGCATAAACGTACATCTTTCTGTGGTGATGGGAGGGGGCAGTAATAAAAGCAATACTGCTTCTAATGTATCTCATATAAGAATGATGAATTCAAGATATACAGAATTGTTTTGGCTGTATTCAGGACCTCAGAAGTTGCTATTTCTTAGTTACATATCTAGGAAGGAGATAAGGCCTCAAGCATGCTATTATTGCATTAGCCTGGATCTTAAACTGGAGGTCATCTTAGATAACCTGCATTTCTCAAAGCAATAAGAGATAAAATGGTAAAACACTGACAGAAGCAAAACCAACAAAATTCATAAAAATAAAAAAGAAAGCCTTCAAGCTGTTTAGATCTTATCCATAATTTGCAAGCAACTCCCCTTCCCTTGTTTTTTACCCTACTGTATAAGTGGTCCCTCACATGTCCCTCACAATCCCCAGACTCCCCTACTGCCCTCCCCAACCTCCCTCTGCCTGGGCCTCCCTACAGCACCCAGCCCTCCAGCCCTGTCACCAGCCCCAGAAGACACTGTTGTCTTCATAAAGTAGCTCTGCTCCCAAAGCAGTGTTCACAAATATTTTATTTACCACTTTATTTATTTATTACCTATTTAGCAATGAAACAAACATTTTATCAGCTTTAGGTTTTGTATTGTCCAGAGTCCGGCATATAGTGTTGATACAGCAGCAGAGGGTGAACCTTCCCACCAACATCCCGTTACACTCTGTTGCAGTGTGACAGATGGCAGCAGAGGGACTACCTGACAAAGTGGTGTCTGGAATGAAAGTGCATATGAAGCAAAGGTGTGTCATTGAATTCTTTCATGAAGAAGTAATAACACCCACTGACATTCATCAATGCTTGCTGCATGTTTGTGGAGACTGATGAATGGATGTGGGCACACTGAGGTGGAGGGTGATGAAACGCTGTGAAATGGGGTCACTTCCACTGGTACTCTCGTTATTCACAGTGCAAAAATGCATAGCTATAGTTGGTGACTGTTGAGTAACAGTGTTTTGCAGCTGAAAACCATCTCTATCAAACAGTGTGATTGAGAGCTTTGTATCTGTTGTAGTTTCCATGGAAATAAATAGGAGGCATTACTTGTGAAACAACTTATATACTTTTAGGAAACCCCTTCTTGTAATTTTTAGACTAACCTGGCAACAAGAGCATTTCTTTTCACACATAAACCACCACCACTGCTGCTAGGTAATGCAAGGCCCACTGGTCAAAATGAGCAAGTTTCACTCCTACTTGAATTTAGCTGTTTTTTCTTCAGCTGATTCTACATCTTTATCCGAGGACCTGATCAAATGCAATCTGCCTCCTGCATAGAACAGACCATGAGAAACTGAAGTAGTTCCCACAACAAGCCTTCAATTATAGCTGAACTAGCAATATCTTCAAATGACACAGGATCAAACAAATCCTAGGTAATTTTTACCAAAGGCAAATTCCCTTGCTGAGAAAGAGTAATAATTTGAATTTTATTGCTAATATCTGGCATTGTGTTCCAGCCACTGGACCTTCACCATATTGCCGTCTGCTAGATTAAGCAATACTGCAGTAGCTGATTTGTTCACTTTCTGCATTTATGGCCTAAGATCAAGTTCCTTTTTGCCTGGGGCCAGAAAAAGACAGATATCTCAATCTCTCTGAAGCACTGACATATAACTTCTTTTTGGCTGCCTTCCCTTCCCTGTGGGTGTTGTTTTACTTTTATCTGGTCAAGTCGCTTATCTATAACTCAGTTTCTGTTAAACATTCAGCACACTGTTCTTCTGAGGTTAATTCTAACAAGGAGATATACATAGCTTTGCTCTTCTGCAGAAGTCACAAAAATGAAGAACGTGATCAAACAGTTGGTCACACCAGATTCGGTAGAAGATATATCATCTACAAGATTTTTCAGGAGCTTTTACCCAGTAAACAGTGGGAAAGAGAACAAATCCACTCTTAGGAAGACTTCAGGACTGGTTTGTTGTGAAACAACTGTAATCACACAGGGCAGGATTCAGCAACTACACAACACCCTCGCCCCCATTTTGGCATTCCAGCCTTCAAACACGCCTTCATCCCAGCCATAAAGACAACAGAAGCTGTTGTGAATCCTTCCCTTTGACAGACCAGAGCTGAATTGCTTTCTGACTCCTTGCAAAACCAGTCAGACCTTAACTGATCAAACCTAGTAAGCACCTCCCTCATCACTATGCCTCAGCTGGATGTGATCTTTTCACCTTGCTAGCAAATACAAGTTTGTCCAGTGAGCTCTATCAGCAACAGTTAATTGCTCCCAAAAGAAGATCCTCTCTCTTGTCCTTTACAGCACCGGTGCCTGGAACACAACAGTCCAGGTGACATCCCTGCCTCAACACAGCCTGCTTTGGAGGAGAAGGCAGATGGATGTGTTCCTACAGCATTTTAAACTGCCTGGTGGAGTGTAACACCTTTCTTTAATGCACTACAAACATCCACTTTCTAGAGCCAGCATCTCTCGCTGGTCATTTGAACGGAAAGTCTCTCTGCATGAATATCTTGTTTCTGAAGGGAGCTTCTCTGTTGTATTCATCTGCTACAACAGTGCTAATGGTACTGCCCAAAACATTATTTCTAAAGCTGCAGGCTCTTCCAGCTCTTCCTTCCCATTGCCCATTGGCTGCAATGAGCAGAGCCTCAGCAGAAGTGAAAGCACATGCTCTGAAGCCTCGAGGAAGACAAGGAACAGTGGTGCCAGATGGGGAGCAGGGCACAGTGCCAGCAGCACCTCTGAGATGTGTAATTTGCCCAGCAACCAAAAGTAACTCCTTTTACGCAGACTGAAACAAAACTTGGCAGCTCAGTGTTCTGGGTAAGTTTATGTTAATAACTTCACTTTTTGCAATTGGGATTTATGATGTGCCTTGGGTTGCTGAAACTGGATATCAAGCTTTCCACCTGATGATCAGAGAGAAGCAAGATGCTGCAACTACTTTATTTTAGGATGACTCATTTTTTCATGTTTTCAGCTCTTTGGGGCTTTATGACTACAGAACCAGAGTTGGCTGCCATGATTTCAAGCAAGGACAAGGCATTTAGTACAAGATCTACTACATCTATTCCTAAAATGGACGAACAGAAATTTTAAATAAATCTTCATTTAAGAAAGCCATAAGAGAGAACTTCAGGATTACAAACTTCATCCAACGAGTTCAACGGAGATAACACTATTAGCTGACTGGCTTTGAAAGTTGTAATCCTGATAGGCTCTAAGGAAGTGAAAGAGGCAGTGTTTGCTGTGCTGGCTGAGTGATCTGACCCCTGCTCCAGCTTGGTTTGTTGAGAGACAGCCCCATCCTTGGGTGGATGTGTGGCTTTTACTGACAGACAGATGCTTTCTGTTTATTTCTCTAGTCATTTGTTGTTGTTGTTGTTTTTCTGTCTTACAGCAAAGAGGCCTGGTGAAATAATGAACTATCTAAACTTGTTCATGTTTTGAACAGTATATCTCTATTTTGCTAAAAAAGCTTTATCAAGCGCTGGTATTCACATTCCAGTTAACCAAAAGCTTGGAAATAACAATTTGGTTTTTCTTTTCTTCTTTTCTTTTCTTTTCTTTTCTTTTCTTTTCTTTTCTTTTCTTTTCTTTTCTTTTCTTTTCTTTTCTTTTCTTTTCTTTCCTTTCCTTTCCTTTCCTTTCCTTTCCTTTCCTTTCCTTTCCTTTCCTTTCCTTTCCTTTCCTTTCCTTTCCTTTCCTTTCCTTTCCTTTCCTTTCCTTTCCTTTCCTTTCCTTTCCTTTCCTTTCCTTTCCTTTCCCTTCCCTTCCCTTCCCTTCCCTTCCCTTCCCTTCCCTTCCCTTCCCTTCCCTTCCCTTCCCTTCCCTTCCCTTCCCTTCCCTCCCCTCCCCTCCCCTCCCCTCCCCTCCCCTCCCCTCCCCTCCCCTCCCCTCCCCTCCCCTCCCCTCCCCTCCCCTCCCCTCCCCTCCCCTCCCCTCCCCTCCCCTCCCCTCCCCTCCCCTCCCCTCCCCTCCCCTCCCCTCCCCTCCCCTCCCCTCCCCTCCCCTCCCCTCCCCTCCCCTCCCCTCCCCTCCCCTCCCCTCCCCTCCCCTCCCCTCCCCTCCCCTCCCCTCCCCTCCCCTCCCCTCCCCTCCCCTCCCCTCCCCTCCCCTCCCCTCCCCTCCCCTCCCCTCCCCTCCCCTCCCCTCCCCTCCCCTCCCCTCCCCTCCCCTCCCCTCCCCTCCCCTCCCCTCCCCTCCCCTCCCCTCCCCTCTCCTCTCCTCTCCTCTTCTTTTTTTCTTGAACAATTGTATCAGTCAGAGAAGTAACTCTCCAACTGACTGCATGCAATTATATCTGTGTGCATTTTATTTCTATTCTGTCCCCTTAAAATTCCTGATATGAATTTTCTAAACCAACTTTTCTTCCCCTTTTCTAATGATGTACATGATTATGCTTCTTTGAATGCCGCTTCCTGGTGTGGGTTTTTAATATATATCTCTGCCTGTAACAAACAATATGGGAAAAGAAAAAGAGGTTGCTTGGCACAGGAACAAAGGATTACTTTTCCTTGAAAGAAAAGCAGAATAAAGCTTGGGTAATCTCTGTGATGGAAGCTCCTAACTGTTGCACCAGTTCAGGCCCAGAGTAGCTGAGCAAATGCACACGTCTCGCCAAAGCCCATCAATTGGAAATTCAGCCATTCCACACATCGCTTGTATTTGGAGGCCCTACAGGTGTTGTTGGAAGAAAAGCAAGGTCTGAACTCCAGAGCAACTCAGAAGAACTGGGAGGCAGAATTTAGTTGATATGGGTATCCTAAGGACACAAAGGACCTGGGACTGCATTATTCATAGATAAGAAGAAACCACAGGAAACACAGAAGTATTATAACTCTTAGAGAACTTAAAAAACAGAATGCCATCAATTCTGCCATTTTGAACTCCTTGCAGGAAGAGTACTTCTATTTTTCTGCTAAGCATCTTGCAAGGTCTTGCAATTCTTTGTCTACAGCTAATATTTCAGTCTGTCAGAGAAAAGTGCAGATCCACCTACATTATTCATAGAATCAGGGAATTACAGAATTGTTCACATTGGAAGGAACTTCTGGGTTCATCTGGCCTAACTGCTGCTCGAGCAGAAACACCCACAGCAGGGTGCCCTGTCTCATGATCAGGAAGTTTCTGAAAATCTCTAAGGAAGAGAATCCACAGCCTCTGTGCAGCCTTTGCCAGTGCTCCAACACCGACACAGCACAGAAGTGCTGCCTGCCGTTCAGGAGGAACCTCCTGTGTTCCAGTTTGTGTTGTCCTGGCACTGAGCAGTGTTTTCTTTCCACTCTCCCTTCAGGTATTTTTGGACACTGATAAGATTGCCCCGAGCCTCCTCTTCCCCAGGCTGAGCAGCCATACATCTCTCAGCTTTTCCTTGTAGGAGAGATGCTCCTGTCCCATCATCATCTTGATAGACCTTCACTGGACTCTTTCTGTATGTCTAGGTCTCTCTTGTACAGGAAGGCCTTGGTTCCCACAGCCATCAACATTTCAGTGCTAAAATATTTTTGTGTAGTTCTTCCAACTGTATGATTTCCAGTCCCTGCTAGGTCTGTAAAGAAATGGTGCCTTTAACCCTTATTGTCAATGATGCAGTTCTGATTTCCCAGCTGCTATGCTGTGGTGGCAGTAATGTCACCTGCAGAAGACTCTCAGAGTACTCTCCAATCTCCTCATCACCCTGGGTAAAGCTTAGACTTGCCATCCCTTCAGTCTCAGAGAACAAATTCAAGCAGTAAAAAATTGCTCAGCAATAGGAAAGCTGCTGCCTTTAATTAAATCACAACAGAGTCTCTTAATTGTTGCCCAGAGAAGAGACTTTTAAATAAACTTGAATGTGTTACTTATGCAAGGTAGAAGTCAGTCACGTATTTTTCACATTAGCAAATGTTTAAATTGGTTTCTAGAAATAACACTGAAAATATCATTAAAAACTATTGACCTGCCTTAAGCAAAGAATTCACAGACTCGTTTTTTCTGCCCTTCCTGTTGCAAATATCACAGTACTGAGTTACTAACTAGTCAAGCCGCAAAACCTTTTCAATATTTTTCTAAGCAACTATTTCTTACAGGAATAGAAGCTGACACAAGCTCTGGGCATTTTCTTAAATGATTTTCATTTTCAAAATACACTTAACTCAAGTTTTGCTTACCTTTATCCGAGATGGCAGCAGCAACCATGCTATAGGTACTTCCACTTAAGCCGTTCTTTGCTAAGACACGTATGTGGCAGTTCTGTAGCAAGGAAAGATATTTTCCCCATCTTTCTTTCCCAAAAGCCTGCTAGCTCCTTTCTGTCTCATTTGAGAAAATTTCCAGCTCAAAGCTGCGTGGAATTCACTTTAGCCCCACTCTAAAAAGGATTGCTACTCTAAAGATTAGTGTAGTTTAGCTATGGGAAACTCAAAAAGCCTGGTAGCCTTGGAAAGAAGGGGAGCAGAATAGTGTACAACTATGGCTTGAGAGACCGAACAGTGCTGGGGTTTTTCCCGAGAAGATTTACTGTGTGTTATTAATGGATAACACTGCTCTGTAGTGTTTCATTTTCAGTGAAACTGAGAACTATCACCATGTCACAGAGACTGTACCTGGACTAAAATTTGAGGTCACACTGTAAGTACACAGGTGCCACTTAAGCTCTTTATTTGCTGTCCCAAAACAAGCTTTTCTCATGGTCATACATTCTGCCTCAAATGTCACAGCAGTGATGTAGCATCTGCAGAAATGCTCAACAGACTGACTGTTTTTTAATTACGATTATAGATTAGGTGTCTAAATTGTAGCTTTTTCCTTTCACAATCTTTTATTCTAACATCAAGGAGAATACACAGTGAAACATTTGTTCTTCTGCATTCCACCCTCCTAACTGTTCATGAACAGTGTTCATTAGAAGTTCATTAGTGAGACAACTTGCACAAATGTCCCACACCTCTTACTTTAAAGCACGTTGTTTCTTACTCTCCTTAACTTAGCTTTCCATGTTAGGACACATTCAGCAGCTGTTTCCAGCCACTAATTAAGCAGAAGGCTGTACCTCTACCAACAGCATGAGCAACATTAGCGTATTGTATTCACGTCCTTCTTGCAGCCAGCAGGGGACTGGATGAGTGGAAAAAGGACAGTGTGGGGCATCTTGAGCAAAAGAAAGAGGAAGTGAACCATCTGATGCAGCAAATATATGTGCATTTCAAGTTTATGAAATAACTTACAAGAAGAGTAAGGAAGAGGAGGAAAGGAGAAAGGCAAATCTGGACTTTACTAAGGCAAAAAAAAATCAGAGAGCAGGTGACAGATTATTGCCTATAAGGTGCAGCCCAAATCAGGTATCTTTTATTTTTACCATAAGCTAGGTTCAGTTACGTTTCTCATTGAGAGAAAGGTATTTATGGATCATGACTTAGCAAAGAAAGACCCACCTGTGTAAAGAACAAAGGTGGTGAAGTCAAAGGCAAATAATGAAGTTGTTCCCCAACTCTACTGTCTAATCACTTGTATGATCTGAACTATGATACAGACATAAACTTTGCATCTACATTTCTAACAGTAAAGTTAAAAAAAAAAAAAA
This sequence comes from Excalfactoria chinensis, assembly GCF_039878825.1. NCBI lineage: Eukaryota > Metazoa > Chordata > Aves > Galliformes > Phasianidae > Excalfactoria > Excalfactoria chinensis. Next base: position 23,202,267 of record NC_092857.1, on the reverse strand, counting down.
AAAAAAAAAAAAAAAGCCAGAGAAAATTATTCAAAAGTTAAAGAACTTACATTCTTATATTATAGCAAATTTTGAACCCAGGAAAATTGGAACATATTGCCCCAGAGAGTGAATTAGGTGATCTTTAGCCTGAATGATCCTATGATTTTGAGAACTAACTTCTACAGGCTTGATTAGCCTTTAAAGTTACCTTCAAAAATAGGTATATTTATAATTCATTAGAAAATTTGCATTTCATAAAGAAGAAACCATATACAACTTGTACTTTTCCAGCTAGCAACCCTAACACTGTAATGGGTGATGGTGCCTCACTTTACGTCATCTTTGCATTCACTTCGTTACCTAGGAAGCAAGCACTGCCTTATTTCAGACTACTTAAATCAAAGACATTGTTTAACCCAATTCAGTTGAAGTAGCACAGAGCTGCACATTGATTAAAATTATTTACTTAAGTTTATTATGCTGATGGGTTTTGTTTATAAACTTAAGATAGAACAAATAAACACAAACAAAAATGTGTGAGTGTACTTAAACATAAGTAAGATGTCACCAGCTAACTAATTATACATCAGTTTACTTGTACTGAGGCTTGCTTGACCTGACTGAGACTTGGTCCTCTGGCATCCAAATCCACTGCTATTAACCTCTTTCCATGTGAAAAGTCTGGTTTTTGTATATCAGTACTGACGTGTGAATCTGTAAGTACTGCCAATATTTCATATTCTGCAAAATATCTACAAATTGTATCAAGTCAGCTGTGAGATGTGGCAAGTCACCAAAGAAAGCAGCATAGACATAAAAAATAATCCCCATTTATTTGAGAAACAGTACATAAGAGAAATAACCTGTGCACACACAGACTTAATCATAAATAGCTTTGATCAACAATTAGTACTGTGCAACCAGCCCACAACAAACATCCATAGGTTTCTAAATGCTTGACAAGGTAGCAGTTGTCAAGCAGTTCTCATTTTACAGCTGGAACAGAAAAGTCAGATGAAGACTCAAAGGAAAATCAGTGTCACAAATGAGGAAAAAGTCCATGACCGTTCAAGCCCGAACTCGAGCCATAAACATGTTGACTGACTGAATTTTAAAAAGCCAATTTTTCAAGAAACTGAGACAAAGGAATGAGTTGGTTCCTAAAACTCAAAGAAGAAAGTATGCTTTCTTGCAGGCACAAGACATTGTTGTGGCAATCTGAGGATCAATAAAACCAGACACCTGAAGCAACTCATGAGAAGGGGTCCCTTGATAAGCACAAGATATGCAGAAATGGCACAGTAGCACAGAGCAAGTTGGACCACGAGGCCCACTGGAACCACCAGAACTGAGCTGGTAGCACAGCAAAATTGTGGAGAATCCCCAGAAATGCCAAAGGGCATTTCTTAGTCACAAAGGTTTCTGTGCTGACCAACACTTCCCTCACACTATGTGGGAGCACAGCTGAGTGGAGGCTGCCCAGCCCCTTCCTGTGGTGGGGACCATAGGCAGCATGGGTTGCCTTGGGGCACAGCTATTCCAATGCTGACTTGCTTTGAAGCAGAACTTCCCTTGGCACAGATTAGCCTGGGACAACAGATGCATGAGGCTGTGTCCTGCACAGAATGCTACTTCTAGGCAAGGCCTTCCTATCTGCAGAGTGACTGTATGATTGCTGCTGGACATAGCATGTTTTGCATTTCAGCATAGCACCACCCTGCTGAATACTGATTGCAAATAGCACTAGTTAACCATTGCATGTAAAAACGTTGTCTCAGAAGAACTGGGCTAGGAATGAAGGCAGGCATCGTCTGGCATGGTTCCCTGTACTGCCCTTGAAGAACAGTAGAGCATTATTTGCACGTGTTCACACAGATTGCTTCAATTCACCACCAACCATTCCACAGGCATAGCACAGCCCCAAACACAGACTCCAGAAAGACAAACAATGCACAGCCAAGCTGGGAGGACACAATGATATTGTGGCATCTAAGGGTACTTCTTCCGTTGTGCCAGCAAGAAGTGTTCCCATCACAGCCCTGTCAGCACCTGCAGGTGGGGAGCGGGGCAATCCAGGCCGCAGCAGGGGCTGCACGGCCCAGGGAAGTCACACTGCTCTTAGTTGTGTCTGCAAGCTGGGCACTTCCAGTTTTCCTGAGGTAGCAGATGCAGAGGTCTTCGCTTCATACCTTAATGAAAAAGTGCAGGAAAAAGGGACAGGCATACAAGCATGGTGGAGTTTCTTAAGAAAGACACAAGCACACAATGTAAAACAGGTTTTTGAAGTATTCCATTAAGTTAGACAGTACCAGATTCTCCAAAAGCAAGCCTTGCCCTCCCAGAATTACATTGAAGAATAGTTATGGGACTGCTGTGGCAAGTGAAAAAACTGTCAAACAGGGAGCTGCTAATTTCACAGATAGTGTCCAGATAGCTCTCTCTTCAATGTCCTGAACTTAATGCAGAAGGAACTCCTCTGCAGCAGGTCAGGGCCGGAGAATCCCAGGCTCCAAACTACAGCAGTACACAGCACCGGTAGCTGGAAGAACAGCACTGCTATAGAGAAGCATTTGCAGGATTGATACGCAGAAAGTATTTGTCAGAAGACAAATAAACCCACTCTTTTTGTTGTTCTGCCAGTTTTTCTGCCAAGCATTTTACCAGGACAGGATCTACTTTGGAGTCAAACTTATTGGCAAACCAATGGCCATAATTCATAAGCCATCTTAATTCCGCCGCCCCGTAGATGCAAACACTACGAAGGTGGGTGCCAGTGCATGGAGGGTACAAATGGTCTTCAAGATAATTCCATTTCACCAAACGAGTTTTGCTCTGCAAGTCTGTGATGTCTTGGGCGGACCTCGAAAGTTCCCCAGGCACCCCAGGAACACGCACAAGAGTGGCCCAGAAATGTTCATCTGGAGAGTAAGTATCCCTTGACCAATCAAAGAAGTCTTTTACAAGAGAGCTGCTAAGGGTGTACTGAATAAAAGCTCGACTTAAAACAAAATAGGCACTGCCAACAAATACCTCAATATTATGAGGTGGTGGGTCCTTGGAAATGTTGGTTTTCACAGGCATCTGCATGTATTCATAAGGCACTTTCATAAGTTCATAATGATAAGTAAATCGTTCTCTTTTGCTACTACTTGGCTTTATAGTTTCCAGCATGTTTGCCCCACCAAGTTTCTTCAGTTCAGCAACCAACTGGAAATTTGATCTCAAAGGGAAATCTTGACCACACAAGTTAATAACATACTTCCAGGGAACCACAGAGTCCATCAGATCAGACAAACAATTTAAATCTGCTTGCAGTCTTGAAATATGTGCGTAGTTCACCATCTCCAGCTTTGATGCAATGAAGATATTGGGGAAACATTTAGCTAGATTGTTCATAGCAGATTTAAAGCTTTTTGCTGCTTTTTGGTCATAGTGAATGCAGTATATATTTTGATGGCTGTACAGTGAATGTATGAGCCTTTCAACCATCACTGCATCTTTGTGGACAACGAAAGAATAGGCTATTGGAAAGCTCTCTTCCTCTGGAGAAACAGGTATCAGGTGGTATTTCCTCAGTGTACGATACATGTCGCAATCATTGGTCATTGCAATGATATCTTCATCATCTAAATCAATTATATCCTTCCTTCTTATCTCTAAACTCTTGCCGATTTCCTGGGGATCTTGTTCATATATTGACGAACAGTTAATTTCATACTGGAAGTGGTTTCTGAGATAGGAATATCTGTTTCTAACATAAGAAGAAGTGCTCAAGAAGTGCTCAACCAAATAAATGCTCTTAGGTGGAAAAAAGTGTCTTTCAACATGGAGGAGCTTCAGGAGTGCAATCACCCACCCTGTGAAACACAGGATCAGAATCTTCCTTCTTGTGGGACACCTGTAGGGAAGCTTATGCCTCTTCATTCTGTAAGAAAACAGAAAGATGTTGACATTTTACAAGACAAACGATGCTCCAGAGGCAATTATGTCTTTACAACATAAACACCACCTTTCTTCTTAATCATCATGCTAATGGAAAGACAGATTTTGCCACAATAATAGGCAAAGATTTCATTACCCCAATTATCTGACTGAAGGCAATAAAACATCTCTGATTTCAGATAATAACCAGCTAAACAATAAGAGTCTTGGAATAGGATTCCTGCTGTATATTTTCCAGAGCACTTTTTTTCTTTTATTACTGTGACACAAGCAGAGGAACAGCAACCCTTGCATTGCAGAAACATGCCTGTCCTCTCAAGAGAGCAGGATGGAGACTTTATTTTCTGAAGCATTTCCAGAGAATTCAACAGGAGGATCAAGAGACTCTTATGAGTCTGCAAAGAATGCATGATTAACAGTAGGCAATAGGACAATGAATAATAATAGTAATAAATGTATATACATATATACATATACATACATATATATATATACACACATATATATATTTAAGAGAGAAAGAAAAGATTTACTTGAAAGCTTTAGAATTCAGTCAGAGCGTCCTCATCATCTTTAACACTGGGGCTGGACAATGAAGTCCAAAGAGAAACAAACTTCCTTCCTTGTCCCTTCCCAGCAGGGTCTGACATGTCCGAAGTCCGTATGTCTTCTTGAAGGTACTGCTAATCTGCCCTGAAAGAAAGGGACAGATGAAGACACAGCACGTCCATCCACCGGATGTAGTATATAACACAACCTTTGAAGGCAGGCGGGGCAGCAGTGAGAAACAGCACATATATTTTGCTATGTGAGACACCCTTGGCTGTGACTGCAAAGCAGAGGCAAGGCCCTTTTTTTAAGAAACAGGATATATAGCACCATCTCTGTGAAGCAGTTTAGCAACTGAGGTATTACAGCAATGAAAGCTCAATACAGTAATCGTGTTTCCATGTATTCTTGCCTTACCTGCTGAGTGCAAGCATAAGTATTGTCGTTCCTGAACTAGTTAGACTAGAGTTCACATCCAAGTGAAGCACTAGCTTAAGCTCCACTTCCTTGCTATATTGCACTGCTCTTGCAGAACAGTTCCCTGCATTTTATTTTGGGAAGAAGCTGGATCAGAATGCTGCATAGTGCCCACCCAGTTTGCCATCTATGTTCTGACCTGTTACTGGCTTTGAAACTTTGCATGTGCACAGTTAACAGAAGGACGCATGTAACCTGCTGTAAATCTTATGCAATGCTGTTGCAATGACAGAAAGGCTTTAGTTCAGGACAGGAACAACACGGTCTTTTGCAAACCAAAGAGATGATTTGGGAGTGTTGTACATAGTCACATTCTGGGAGATTGCCTGCACAGTGGGCAACTTGCCTCTAGGTCTCTCACGTCATTCTCGCTCCGCTTGCTCCTTACTGGACAAAAGACAGAGGACACAGCACACAGACAAAGCACTGTGTGTTCTCTGGTTCCTGAAGCTGTGTTAACGATGAAGGTGCCACAGCAAAACAGCCCCAGTCAGTTTCAGCATTGTCCCTGTGGATGAATGGCTCACCACAACCCTTCTCCTTCATTCCCTGTGACAAACATAAGGCAAACACCTACAGTCTTGTGCCTCCTTCTCAGCGGTACCAACCTCAACAGGAGCTATGCTTCTTCCACATGGAACATGAACATCAATCCTTCAGAACAAGTGCTGGAGCTTCTCTGCATCTCTTCATAGTTTTCAGGCACAGCTACAGGCAGGAATAAGACAGTGGAATTACCAGAAGTGACTGAAATGCCTGCAGATTCCATGTAGGCATGCAAAATCAAAGACTGAGATGTGCATGCAACTCCTACTAAGAGACCAATGGGTATCTTTAATGTACCCATCATGGCCAGGTCTTGCAACCTCCAGCTTCGCAGTCTTAGCCTGCCAAGATGGAGCTGTTTCAATAGTCTCTCTCCCAGTGTTTTCCTTTCCCTGTTATTTCTTCTCTGGGAACAACAGAAAGGAGAAGGAAATGTCACCTTCCCTGAATAGATGCATGTGGCCTTGATGCAAGCTATTCATGCAGGTGCCCACTCTGGTTCACCAGGCCTGCCTGATCCCCTGGCATGCTCTGTGCTTTGCCTGGGGCTGCTGGAAAGGGACTGGAGAAGGGAGAGCACAGATATACCCAATTTGTACAAGCCAGAGCTTGGCAGCTCTCTGTAGGTGGTACAAACAGCCATCAAGCATACTAACAAATGATGAGAAGAAAGAGGTCTGACCCTCCAATGCTTCATTATCACAAAGCCACCTTCAAGCCTTCTCCAAACTGATATGTAATCAATGACTTAATGCCTAATCCCTTTAACCTCTTTCTGTTTTCTTCTTCCTTCCTTCCTCAGTTCTTCTTTTGCAGGAAGCAGGAATGTAGAGTGTGATTTCTCTGGCAGCCTACCTGGTCGCTCTACCTGGCCGTCTCCCTACCCAACAAGGACAACCAACATCACACTTGGCTGAACAGAGCTACTTCTTTTGCAAAGGCAACTGAGAGTCTGAAAAAAGAAAAACAAAGCAAAACAAGCAAACATGCTCTCCAGTGCTGCAAAAATCCCATATGTACGTTAGTCCTGGCCAGCTCCACCCAGCATCAAACATTCCGTTTCTAGGTGAACCAACAAAGAAGCCAAGGTGACAGTTACCTGCTGAAAACTACCATTCCAGACCATGGTATTCTGGTGTGGTGTGGAGACAAGTCAGGATAAGAAAGAAATCACCTCGATGGCACTGAGGTTTTTATATCTTACTGATGGGCAAAACATGTATGCTCGGCTCAGCTGAATGTTCCTATGTTCTACGCAATAAAAAGAGGCCATAGAAACTCAGAAAACTGTGGTGATGTGGTTTGAATTCCTCACGGAGAATGGAACTAAGGAGCACTGGTGGGAAACCTCAACTCTTCCACTGAATCCCTTGGTTATGGAGGCTCTCCCTGACCCTGGCCAGCACATTTTCAGCAGCAAACTCACAGTCACCACTTTTATCTCCAAATCCAGGCTCAGTGTACTGGTATGGCAGCAACAGCTTTGCTTGTTAGGCACAAAACATTTGCCTTTAACCAATACAAGAGAGGGATTTCCTAAGGAACAGGACAAGAGAAGAGAATGGAAACCCTCAGCACAGAAGAGCCACCAACAATCTATCAGCTTCTGGTTGAAGTGCACAGCTCTTATTCCCTAAGCACACACAGCACTTGAAGCCTCTCTCACACAAAGCACTGTGCCAAGCACAGTCATCCCTGGAGGAGGAGGAAGGAATGAACAGCAGGAAACAGGCAGTGAGAGCCGCCTGCAAGTGCCCAAAGCACACACCTCACCTAGCACTGACCAAAGTGGATATAATGCTCATTTTTCTCTCAAATACTAACTACACAGGATCAATGTTCACTCTTCTGCACAAGGATTTTTTACTAGGAGGAGGGGATGGTGTTGCCATCGTGTCTCATTTCTTAAAATGTCTGTCTCTCCCACATGAGAGAACATTGCTGAAGGAATTAATGGAGAGTGGCCACATCTCATAACAAACACACACCGCACAGCTACAGTATACACACAGACAGTACAGACAGTATCAGGTCCAAGCATTGATTGGGAGGGATGCAAAGTACTGAATGACTCAGAGACAGGTGGGGGTTTTACTTATCCCTTGCTTATCTGTAATGCAAGAACAAGTGATGTTCAAAGAAAACAGACATGCAAAAAATATAAGGGAAACACATGCACATTGTGTAAGAACACATGCATGTGTTTACAGTTAGTACACGTGTTTATACATGTGGTTATAGTCTTCTGTCAGAAGGCATCCTAAAGACCACGAGCTCAGCAGGATTTAAGAAAGAATTAGGCAATCAGCTGGCTATTGGGAGTTTCTAGAGTTACATTAGCCAAGATATAAATATGGATGAAATCTCAATTCTCTGGCACCAGGACTTAAGGCAATTAGCAGCTGCCAACAGCCCTAACTTGAAATTTTTACGAACAAAAACGCTTACTGTGACTATTGCTCTGTTCTCTGAATTTCCTTTTATTTCCTTTTGGACCAGAATAGGAAATGATCGTTAGATTCATTATAGCACTATTTCCTTCCACCCAGGGAATAGCTGGGTTTTCTGTATTTTCCACCCTGCAAGAAGCCATTCTGAGCAGCTTTATACCTTCAGACTCTTATAACCATTTCTTTTGTGCAACTGTGAAAGCTGTGCAGTTACACCAAAGGACAAACAAAGGGAGAGTTTCAAACCCCCAGTGGACTTCAGCCATGTGTCAAGTCTTTGGTGCAGGGAAAGACGCAGGATGTTCTTGCTGAAGAACACCTTTTGTCAGCAGAACAAACCCTCCTGAGTGGGACTAAGGGAAGCCTGAGCTGGAAGAGAAACTCCCTCCTCACTTCCACTAGACTAAAAGGGCCAGAAAATGCAAGGCGCTCCACACTTGGGCAGCAGTGCTTCGCTCTCACCTATGGGCTTCAATCCAGCGCACATGTTTCAGCTTCTGGGAGCCTGCAGAAGAGTTCTGCATATCTCCCGTGGCTTGCAAATCACTTGCAAATCAAAACCTGTAAAGCCCACACAATCAGAATATAGCCTTTTTTCTTCTCCCTGTCCTTGAATACTATCCAAGCAAACAGCATTTTGACTCATCTCATGGCAGCATAACTCAGTGTTGCTGGAATTAAAGTGATGGAAAAACCTGTAAGAAAGGCTTCTGTAGCAGGGATTGTTCCTGAGCTTCATGAGCTCACAGAAAGCACTAAACCTGTTGAAAGTAATGAACAGAGCTTGGCCAGCTGAGGGAAGCAGGCGGAGGAAGGCCACGCTGAAGGCAGAAGTACACACTGGAAAATGCACACTTGGAACTGGGCAAGTTTGTTCTGCCATGGGGATGATGGAACTAAGCAGACGTAATAGCATGAGTGTGTTTACATGCTATGTGTATTTTGGGTAACCAGCAAAGATCTGGGGAAGTAAAGTATGAAGATGACCAAAGTAAAACTTACTGCCACAGTCACTACTTGCTGCGCTCAGCTGGCTGTGCAGAAATTTACCTTTCTGAGAAAAAAAAACAATGTTCCTGCTTGCAAACTGGTCAGCTGCAGAGTGCCCAGAAATGTGCCCTGCAGTGTCATCATGCATGTGGAAAGCAGAATTTGCACACCAGCCAGAGGCAACCTGCTTGGGTCCAGGATGTGGCACAGCTGACACCGAGCTCACACTGGAACACTTTCACAGAGGCAGAAGTAATGTTCACCAGCATGGCAAGCAAGGCAAACTGAACCAGTGTTTATTTCTCTTAGCTTTTACTATGCAGTTCACTATGGTACAGCAGAAAAATGCAGATTTGTGTAATTTCTACTGAGCAACTGCAGCTGGTTGAGATGTTAACTGCTTACAGGGTGAAACCCAAGGAAAGGCTAATAAAAGGTAAATTAAACCCACTTTTAGTATTCTTTTGGGACAGACAAAAAAAAGAGAAGTGTTAAACCAATTATAATTCCAGCTCAGCAGGCCCATAATATTTCTGGGCACGACTGGGTACATACTCTGCAAAGTGGCTCTCCCTTCACCACTGCTGCTTGCACTCAGACCAAATGGGCAAATGCAAAGTAACCCAAGGTAATTACATTTGGCTTTGTTTTTCAGTTTAGCTCCTGAAACCAAACGGGATTGGAGCAAAATTTGTTTATCTGTTTGCATCTTTTTAATCGAAAAGATGTTATATCACTCTCTGTAAAAAGAAACTGTAAAAGGCACTGGTGGTAACGCTGGTCCCCAGGGCAGAGTCTAAGGGAAAGCAATGATCGGCCTGGCAATAAAGCACTCTTGCAGTGGGTCACTGTGTAAATTTTGTTGCATTCTCCACTAAAGACACCAGCTTAAACAACTGTGCACTACCACAGAGACAGCCAGGCAGCTACAAGCAGCATTTGTAACTCTGCTATATTACATGCCTTGTGCTATTTATAGCTGTACAACATCGAACATCTATAGTGCTGTGAAAGCAACACCTAACAGTGCAAACCTGATTTAGACTGTGCCTACATGAAGTTCTGCTGTCTTAATTACATCTTTGCAAAACTAGACCTTTTAAACTATTGTGTCTTCTCAGTGCTACAAGGGCAAACAAACCAACATTATTCAGTGAACTGCAAATCTAGGGCAGCATAGGACACCTCGCTCAGCCCAGCATCTTCTCCCTTAGGACCATGCATAACGGAAGAGGAACAGGAGAAGAATATCCACCTCTGTGTGATACGACGGCCCTGGAGGGAAAATCAGGAGGTGACTGTCTGAGGAGGAGCAGAAAGCTCACAAATTAACCTGCTGAGTCACAACATTATACAGAATGTTGTGGCCCAATGGTAAATCTCTAAAGAGCCTAATGCAAACAAGGAGCGGGCAAGTTTGTTTATTGTGAACCACATCTGTCACAGGGTGCGCACCCATTCCTTCAGAGAGAAACAAGTGTAAGGCACCACAAGGGAAACCATACTACTTTGCTGTCATGCATTACTGAGTATGGAAGACATAAAGAAACCTTTTCTGCTTGTTATTCTGCCTATTTTTGGGTGTTGGGCAGCACTATTGGACCTGATCTTGTGTGTAACCCAACAATTTTTAACAGGAGTTAGCATGGTATCATAGTGCTTGTGTAGGAATCTTGGTGCTGTGATGCTGGAGGTCCCATAAGAGTCTGCTGCAGATGGGTGATTGCAGTCTCTCCTCTCCTTCAAACTCTTCCTTATGGGAACTCCACACATCTTCTGTCTAGTCATCACGTCTTCTGAGAGGCCACTACCTTCTGCTGCTACCTGAGAGAAGAGACTGACTCCCACTTCGAATCCAGATCACGATGACTTGCCAAGAGCTTATTAACCAGATTATTTGTGACTGCAAAGAACTTTGCAACTCCCCAGCACTCAGTTTGGTCCACTCTGTCATATTTGTTGTTTGGAGATCCTTGCTGCCCAGCCCAGCACTGTAGGAGGGGAAGAAGCTCTGGGGGTGGGATTAAGGTGAGCCAGCAGAGCTGTCTGAGGAGGTTTGCAGTGGGTCTGCCTGCAGCAGTCCCTGCACCTCAGCTCCGTAAGGAATGCTGCAAGACGCACCCCAGTCAGCACACACCTGCCCTCCTGCAGTGCCCCCTGCCAGCCCATCCTGAAGGACCTGTTTGGGAAGCAGAGTTCCAAGCTCAGCCAGCAGCCACCTGGATCCACAGAAGAACAACAGCCATGGCCTCCCTTAACACATCTCTCCTCCTAACGTATGCTGCTTCCCTTCTACTCCAGTGTGTCATACCAGAGAGCTAGCTGGGGACCACCACCGCCTGTTGGCATGGCAAGGTGTGTTGTCTGCTACCAAAAGAGGGATTTTTGGAAAATTCAAGTTGAATATAGGCAGCACTTCCCCCCGGTGTATCTGGAATACGTGGTACCCATGATAAACAAATACCATCGTTGGGGCATCCGGATTTTGTGCCTGCACAGAGCAAGAGGTAAGGAAAAACATAAACTCCAAAGACGGATCTGTAAGAGAAGAGGAAATGTAGGGGAGCTGGAGTCCTCCCGCCACTCTGTTCTGGCTCTCATGCAAAAGCCCTTCTGAGCAGGAATGAGGCTCCTCCCCCATCTCTCAGGTTAAAAACAAAACAAAACAAAACAAAACAAAACCCACAAAAATACTATAACTTAGGCATGAGTGAAGTATGAGCAGCAGAAAATAAGTGGGAAAATGATGAAAGAGGAGAATGAAGAGCGGGGCCAATGAAAATAGGTGCTCTCGTATAAGTGGCATTAAGGTAAAAATTAAAGCAAACAGCAGCCAAACAGGTGTTCCATCTGACTGGCTGTCCCTCCAGCCTCAGAGGCACGTGGGCCAGAACCAGTCCACACCTTTCCTTGCAAACCAGCCCATTTGCAAACAGCAGCACAACCACACAGCAGCAGGAGCAACAGGAACAATTCTCCCTCCTCCAGGCAAAAAAGTCTCTCTCCCTCACAGAAGACCTCTGTTTGCTTTATTCAGACCCACTCCCACAGCTGTGCAGACCTGGCTGAGATGTTTCCATCACTGTCTGTGCAGAAGGGCACAGTTCCTTCCTTTGTTTCTCCCTCTGCTTTGTACAAACCGAGCTGCTGAAATGCAGAGCAGACCGTGTTCCTTGGAGGTGAGGAAGGCGAGGGAAGAGATGTGCTCTGCTAAGTGATTTCCTTCTTGTAGTGAACTACCTGGCTGAGTCAAACACTCTCTACTTGATTATTCAATGCTGTTGGCTGGAGAAAACAATTCACTTACAGGTGTTTACTGGTGCTAGCTAATAATTTTCATTGCAAATTTATCTATGATAGGGATCTCAGAGCTCCTGGAGGAGTGCTTTATACTGGCATCAGATCTAGATCAGTCGGCTCTATCAGCTTTGCCTGTTTTTCTCCCTGGTTCCCTGAGCTGCTTCCTTGCAGTGGAGCCCAGCACCATGGGCTGCCCTGCACCTGCGCCAGTGCCCGACCCTCATTTCGACCTGCCTGACGTAATACACAGATCTCCTCTGAGGGACTGACAGCTGGACAACTAAGAAACCCATGTTTTTCCCTATTATTTCCATGCTGTTTTACGGACCTCTATTAGTGGAGCTCACGATGTGGAAAAACACCCCATTACTTTTAGACCCAAGCCTATTCAAACAGTAAGCCTGCCAGCTTTAAGATTCTGCAGATTTGAAATTACACGGTGCCCAAAGAACAACAACAATAAAATCTACAGCTTTTCCTAGCCTGATTTGTTTGTGCTTCTGGAAGAGAACAGGCAGCTTCTAAGTAGCCGCCTAAGTAACACCAATTCTGCAAAGATTTAGCAGTTATGGATATCTCATTTGACTTTGTCATCCCACAACAACGCTGTCACCCCTGCACTAAATATCAGGACACTTTATTCATGGGGTATAGTGATGTGTGCTTCTTTACAGAATGCACCGCACTGGCAGTATGTGATTCTAACAACCTCTCTACCCCCAGTTTTGAGCCCTTCACTACATGTTGAGGCCCTGGAGTGCATCCAGAGAAAGGCAATGAAGCTGTGAGGGATCTGGAGCACAAGTCTGATGGGGAACAGCTCAGGGAGCTGGGATTGTTTAGCCTGGAGAAGTGGAGGCTCAGGGAAGGCCTCAGGGAAGCCACGTCCCTGCTCTCTGGTCAGTACATGGAGCAGCTGATTTCTTTGAGGCAGTGGGCAGTGCAGGACGGCATCCCAGGGGAGCAGTTCCTGGCTGCTCTGCATCCCCTCTGAAGCCTGGGGTGCTTCAGAGCAAATTCTGCTGCAAGCTGTTCTACTCAGTGTCCAATAAGAACAGTTTCTCAGCAAATCCCTTGGTACACCCCAGACTGCTCTGCCCTGCCAGACGGTGGGTTTGCAGCCCCACCAAGGCACAGAGCTGCACATTTAAACTCTCTGACTTTAAGAGGCAGGAGTATCCCTGTTTTTCAAGGACTTAGTGCACCATAAGGGCAGGAGTCAGAGGAAAAATACACAGGTAAATAGAACAACTCCAGGCGAGCTGGAGTTAACAATTTCTCTCTGACTCACATAAAAGTTTAAAATAATAATACCCTATGGTGGAGTGAGAGTTAACCTTTACCCCCAAACTACTGCACAGCATAAAAATCAGGCCCAAAGGGGCCAGAATTTGTGTACATTGGCAGCAGTGCTGGCATGACAGGGCTGAAGCTTCCTGTTAGAGACGAAGGCAGGAGAAACTGCACTGTGCTGCAAGAGGCTGCAGCCGGCAGCAGGGCGCGTTCCTCTGCTTCTGCAAATGGGCAGAGATGCCTCCACCTTTCTGCTGAGCCTCTCTCTGCAGACTTTACTGCAAGTTGCACCCTGCACGTCAATTCCTACTGAGTCAAAGCCTTCCCTGCCCGTCACAGCTGTCACATCGGTCACATCAGTCACCCTGCACTACAGGTCCCCTCCTGGTATCTGTGCCCTGGAAGCACTGTGGGACATTCTGTGCAGGGAGAGCCATGTGGGCAGCAGTCAAAGCCCTGCTGTCGGCTGCTCCCCCAACTCCATGTCTACTCCAGTATCTTGCAGCTCCTTGTCCCAGGAGCGATACTTTCCCCTCAGGTAAGGGCATGGCAGCAAACCCAAGAGCAGGAATCTGGGCTCCATGTCCTGGTGATACTTTCTGAAGCTTATTTCAAGCACAATGATCTGCACTGCAATTCCACCTATAATATAAAAGCATTCTATAATGGTTTGAATTTTGGGTGGTGATGTGAGGAGCCAAGAGTTGGACTCGGTGATCCTCACAAGTCCCTTCCAACTTGGAATGTTGGAATCCAATGGAATCCGGTAAGTACCTCACCTCCTGTATGATGTCTCTCATATGATAAGAAATCTACTTTATTGCCCTTATACATGGGGTTCTGACATGTAACAGATACAAAGAAAGCCGAGGAGCCGTGTTGTACTATTTGTATGTATGTTAAGAAATGCCAAAACATTTTCTGTTGGTTACCCCTAAGGCACAAGCCAATTTCTTCCATTGGCAGGTTCCACGAGCCATCCCTGCTCACTGTCAGCTTGCCCACCAGTGCCAGCCCACGAGACAGGGGCTGACATACTCCACCACTGGGGTTAACCATAAGTTTTGGTGTGATGCTACCTGAGAACTCACATTTTGTCAGAGTTGTCCATCCTGAGCTGAGAGAAGGGACTCATGAGCAGCACATTGCCCTGTGAGCTCCTCATCCTGCTGGAACTTCTCAGCCAGAGATCTGTCAAGGCTTGGGCCATTGGCAGAGATGTAGAAAGCTTACCTCCCTTGCTAGATTTGGCACCCTGTGGTTTACGTTCTAGAAATAAGCCTTTTGTAACTCATCTACCATATCTCTCAGCTCCTTCAGTGATATTTCCTGGGAAATCTTAGAGTCTACAGCCACATGGGACTCATGGTGCCTTGTCTGCAGCCAGAAAGCTGCATCATAACCTCTACCAAAGCCTCCTGGGCACTGCTTGTGAGTGAGACCCAGCCACCTCACTGCTCAGCACCAGCAGCACACACAGCACAGCCCACACTCCTGCCTGAAGTGGCTTTTTTGCTGCGTATGGAAACAGGAACCACCATGAAGAACACCAACACCTCTCAGGTCCTGGTGCTGAGAAAGAGCTATCACATTTGCAAGAGCCCCTTCTATTATGCCTGCATTGTCGTGTCCTGAAATCTTTCGGCAGAAGCCTGAAAATGCTCTTTCTGTTCTGCTAATGGACATCAAACTCCCATGAGGGAGATGTGTAGATCTGAGAATCGTTCTTGATATTGGACTGTACATCTCAGGCACCCAACGAGGCCCTCAAGAGAAAGGACAAACAGCTGGCAGGCTGACAAGTTCTTGGAGCTTACCTGTTCTCTATGAATGTTTCAACATTTTCTTGGCTTCCCTGAATCCCATACATCAGTGCTCTCCTGTTTCTTTCCTCCAGCTGATAGCATGCTGCTTGACCCTTTGTACTTTCTAAATTTTACCTTTATTTAATTTGCCTGGACCACTTCTGAAGAATTCCAGAGATCTGGTCTCAGCCAAGAGACTATTTTTAAGGTGATTGTTCACTGTCTGGGGACCAATCGGTATAATTTGCACATCTTATGCCAGGACATAGCCACAAACAGCACAGACAGCCATCCACAACACCTAGAGATCAGTCACAAGAGTGAGTTCCAGTGTTTGGTGCCTTTCTCCTGCATTCCCACTGCAATCCAACACAAGCAATCCAAAGCACAGCCAAATTTTCCATCATCACTTTCTAACAAGTTGCAGCCCCTTCAGCCGATACGTGACCAACAACCAAAGATGCACAGAGATGGCAGCAGCCCGTGCTCCTTCATGTGCTGTCTTGTTAGAGCAGGCACATCATTTCGCCTCTCACCCATAGGGCATGTCCAGCCCAGGGTGCTATCCCCAAGAACACAAAAGCAGGTTCTTGGAAAGAGTAAAAAACACAGAAAGCTCTTCTCCACATACCTTACACCTTAACTGGATCCCAGTTCCATGTGAAAAACAAAACAACAACAACAAACACTTTCTCATACTTGCTCTCAGTCTTCCACCTCCCGCCACCGCTGGAGTGCTGCGGTAAACGCGGGAATCACAGCAGTTACGCTGTGGGATGAAACTATGAACGTTACTATGAATGGAACAGGAATGTTACAGGAACGCGAGGTGTGCAGCAGGGCAGGTGTGACGCAGTGGAGTGCTTGACACCAAAGTCACGTTATGCAGAGCCTCAAGGGAACGCTGCCCTGCGGGTCTCCCTTCGGAGCCCTCCTCCAGCAAAGAGAAGTCTAAGCTCTCGAAAAAAGAAGTTGCCCCTGTCTCTTCTCAAACGGCAAAATCGGAACCCGTTCCTTTCTGACAGATCCTCGCTGCTCTGTTACTTCTGTTTCCCTGCAAGTAACGAGAGCCGCGCTAAAGGAAACGAAGTGAACGCACTTGGCCGGTTAAGCACGGTACAAACTAACACGCACGTTTACAGACATTTACAGAGCGGTGACACAACAGCGGAGACTTCAGCCAACACCAATGCAGATTCGCTCCCCGCTACAGACCCGCCTGAAGCTGTCACGGCTCTGCTGGGGCGCAGCTCAGGGCTGCGCTCGGCTCCCGGCGCACAACCTCCCGCGGCCGCTCCTCGGATCATTTCCGAGCCGCCGCTCCTACCCCGCTGTTAACTTTTCGGGCACACGGCGCGATCTTACCGGAGCTCCTCAGCACGCCTGCTGGCAGCGCAGCGCAACGCAGCGCAACGCAGCGCAGCACCGCACCGCACCGCACCGACTTCCCTTCGCCGCGCCCTGCCCCGAGCAGCAGCGCGCCCACGCCGTGCCGCGCCCCTTCCTCCTCCTCCTTCCCCTCCTCCTGTTTCTCCTCCTCCCGCCTCTTCCCCAAACTCTACAGCCGCCGCCGCTGCTCCGCTCTGCTGCGCTCCGCTCTACGGGGAAACTTGGGGCCGGGCCGGGCTGTGCCGGGTCCGCCCGCAGCGCTCTCACCGCGGCGGTGCCGGGACGGGTTCCGCGGCTGCCCGGGGTGCGTGAGCATGTGCGTGTGTGTGGGCGTGGGCGAGCTCCCCGGAGCAGAGCCCGCTGCGAACGCTGTTGGGCAAGCTGCGGAATAAGCCGCCCTGGCAGCGGGACATTGCTGTCCTGCAGCTGCCTCCAGGCACAGCCCTGCGCCGCGGGGCCGAACGGAGCTGCCAGCTTTGCTCCCGGAGGGTCCGCACCTCTGGACCTGCGCTCAGCGGAGCCGAGGTGGTCGCTAGACGCGCAACCGAACCGCAACGTAACCGTATGTCTGAGCCCCTTCCACATTAACAAACAGAATCGGGACGCATCTGTCAGACGACTCAAACGCCGACGGTGCTGCTGCGACAATACCAGCAGGAAAACTTTATTCCAGAGGAAGATCATGTCTTAGAAATACATACGTACATACAAACAGGAGAACGACTGCTTACAAGGGTGGATAGTGTCAGGACAAGGGTGAATGGTTTCAAACTCAGACAGGGGGGATTTAGGTTAGATATTAGGAGGAGGTTTTTCACACAGAGGGTGGTGACGCACTGGAACAGGTTGCCCAAGGACGTTGTGGATGCCCCATCCCTGGAGGCAATAAAGGTCAGGCTGGATGTGGCTCTGGGCAGCCCCGTCTGGTGGCTGGCGACCTTGCACATAGCAGGGGGGTTGAAACTGGATGACCTGGGGCCCCTTTTGACCCAGGCCATTCTATACTCTATGATACATATACACACAAATCCAAAGGCCCTTTGAAACTTCCTTCACGTCTGAACTGTTACACTCTCTTGCTGTGCCACATTTAAGCTTCTTTCCTTGATATGGCCAGAAACATGAATTGCAGATCATCTGTATGATAATTTCTGACCAAATGGGTCATTTCATGGCTGATGAACAGAAAAAGTGCCTGAATCTCACATATGAAGTTGCTGGAATAAAAGAAGCCTTTGCCTTTGTGCCACGATCACAAAACACCAAGTACGGCTGCTCCAAGAAATTACTCAAATTCCTATGGCAACACTATTTTGGTCAACCTTTTGCCTGCACCTCCACCCCTCCTTCAGCATAACTTGCAGACACCACTTCAAGGTATTTGCACCATACACGACAGCCAGCCTTCATTCTTGCACTTCCCTCACCTTACATGTCCTTGGTGGCTGCAGTTCAGCTTTGCCTGGCAAGAAGGTGAATTGTTTGTGCTGATCCTCCACCAACTACATTCAGCTCTATCCACATCTTTGTTTCCTGCTTCATTCCCCCTTGCCTCTTTTACCATGTTATAACCTATGGCCTATGCCATGCAGGAGATAGGATTTTCACACTGGTCTCTTCTGGCCTTGACATAGATGAATCCCAGCTGTACTGTTTGCTTCCCAGCTGCTTATGTCTTCCTCTCTCTCATGCTTTTGTTTTACACCTTGTGCTCTTCCCTACTGATACCAATCTTACCACTGACTGTTTTACTCCATCTCGGCAAAACAGAAATGAGTAAATTGGTGGAGAATACAAATCTGAAGTTGTGGCTTTTGTTCACTGCATCATCTCTTTTCTCCTCTCATTCTGCATCTGAATGTTAACAGCAGACGGAATGCCAAGGGTTTTGTATTCTTTGTGCTTCTTGTCCCCTATTCTGAACAGCACAAAATATGCGCTAATTCACAGCCCACCAGTGGAGAAGTGGTTTACCAAGAGAACTGAATCACAGGAGAAGCAGGAGGGCCCGTGTGGAACAGCCACTGCTTGCCACTTGTGAGCAGACTCACTCTTATTCAGCTGTAGTCAGGACCACTAATAGCTGCCCATCAGTGACCTGTGGTAACAGCTTGTGTTTTTATGCCATAGTACACTTAGAAAGAATAAATTTAAGAAGAGAAAATATCCTGCTCACAGTGGTATGACTTTTGTCATCTCCGAGTGGATCTTTACATTAAGATTCCAGTGCGCAGAACATGAAAAATTCATGGTTGTAAGACTTAGGAAGCAGAACTCTACATTTGCTACTCATATTAAAACAGATTATGTTGTCAAGCTAAGATGCTTATATACAACATAAATATTGAAAAGCGTGGTAACTTACATAAAATGTCAGTGAGAGCTATTTCCATGTAACTCCATTTTCACTCCTTGCCCAACTCGAATCAACCAGACTTCTATTACTGTATCTTTGTTGCCTTAGGACACGGAGTCATGTTGGTGTAACAGCACAGAAGTGTTTGTCAGCTCCTCCCAGTTTTTCATTATAATTTTATTAAACAATTTGTAACACAGGAAAGATGTCAAACAACATGTAAGTGGCTTTAACGGTAACTTGTACAGTCAAAAATCTTTCACCTTTGATGAAAAACTACTTTCCTTCTCCAAGGATCAGCAGTAGCTGAATGAACAGCTCCCTTAGACCAGTTTTCCTTCAGGTCTGTTTTGCTGCAGCAGCTGTGGGAATGTTCTGTTTACTTCCTGCTTGCAAACTGACCTTTACTAAATACCCGTCACTCAGTAGCCTTTAACTTTCTCTGGCTTCAAGGCACTTGGGTTGGATTTTTTTTGTTGTTTTCTTTTTTTTTTTTTTTTTTTTTTTTTCCTTTTAATCCTTACAGCCTAACAGGCAATGATTGCTCATGCATCCTCAGGCACAGTATTAACTCTCTGACCATCAGAAAGCCTCTCACTCCCCTAAACCTTCTCCTGTTTAAGACACTAATCAAATCCCTGCAGAACAGCTCTTCACACTCCAAATAGAAAGCTGAGTATGTTATGTATTGACAGGAGGTATTTCTCACCCCATTCACTCGAGTTAGGAGTAGTAGGTGTTATTATCTCAAGTCTTCTTGCAACTCAGGGAATGAAAGAGTTAGAACACCACTTGAATACAGATAATTCTCCTTACAGTCAAATGTATTATAAGCACACTGCTGAGGCAGATTCATACTGTGTGAAATCAAAACAAACAGAAATCCTCCAGAAATCAGGCTGGAAATCCAGGATGTTACTAAACTGAAAAACTCATTTACCAGAATTGGTCTCACTGTGCTTCCTGTCATGTGCTGGCACATTTTTTGACTGTCAGATGGATTTGGTTGAATCAACAACTGAATTTCCATGAGTATTTTCAAAGGTTAAGAGCCCTCTTCTAACTCCCAGCATACATCCCATTCTCAACTGTTTGTATATAACCAAGCCTCACAAAGCAAAGTTGCCAGTGATGGTTCAAAGCTGCCCATCTTGATTTTTGCTTAATAGCTTATGTTATTACACAAACTCTTGCAGCTACTTCTGACAGCATATGCTTGGGGAGACTGGTTCAACACCGGGATGTAACAAGTGGCCATCATCGTTGATATCTATCTGGCACCGTCCAGCATGAGAGGATAAAAAGCCACAGAAATGAGTGGAGTTTCATACAAAGCTGGCAACACAGAATACAGTTGGTGGAGCAACGGACAACAAGCCCTGTCCATTTCAGAACATTAAAGCATAAAATTGGATAGTGACAGTTACCCCCACCTGCTACAAAGTACTCTGCAGTTTAACCAAATGATTTTTCATCCCATTCCAAGCGCAGGGCAAACGATTTGTCAAAACAATAGTAACAAAGCCCTTTGAAGCAAACATTTGTACATTTAGAACTAAATGATGATGGAAGAAAAACGTGTTAGCACTTAAGAAGACTTCAGAATCCAAAATCTTCACATGCTCTGTAGAAATCCCAGTGCTTTTCCATCACAGGCCATGGTAGAAACTCCTCTGTATGCACGATGAATAACTCAGTGAACTGAAGAAAACACGTCAGACTTTCTACTGAGTTGAACTGGACAGAGAGGCCTGTTGAAAAAGAACGTGGATGATTATACGGTGCATACAGACACAAGTGAAAACATTCACTGGCAGTATTATCTAGACAAGTGTCAGTCTCTTGTTGGAACTACAAAGGCATTACAGATCCCAGTGCCCATGATGCTTATATCCTAAGATTTCAGCTACCTTATCTGTGATGCTGGCATAGTACTCACACCAAGATTTCAGTAATGCAAAGCCACTGCTATGTGCTTTGGGACTCAGTGTGAGAATCTGACCCCCAGCAGTCATTTCCAATGATACAACGGCTCTCATTGTGAACTGGTATGGAAAATGCAGTTGCTTTTCAGCATTACTTAAATTTCACATGTTCTGTATGTAATCAGATGAGTTCAGCACACCTCCCCAAAATTACAGAATCTCTCTCACCATGCCCTTCCTATAGTCTGGAACAGTTTGCATAGAAAGAAAAGTGTACACCTGTGTACAAAACAAACAAAAAAGCAGCACTGAACAAGAGTTACCTGCAGTACTTAAATATCTGCTGGACCAAAGCAACTACTGCACTCCTTGAACTTAAGGCATGTATGCCACTGACTAAGCATCTGAACTTGTAATTTTCACTGATGAAATCAATAACTAAGGAGCAGAATGAATATTCTGCACCAGCAAATGTTACAATAAACTTTTTTTTCTGCAGGAGCACACATCAGACTGGCTTTTGGGGCTGTTGCTTTTGAATCTGCCTGACTTTGTTCATCTTCCACCCACGCTTTTTCCACTCAGTACTAGAAATGGCACACGTAGTAGATGCTAGTAAGAAGAAAAGGACTGCTATGAGAGCGTTGATGGCCTCTATTTAAAACGAGTATTCAGATGGTATTTGGTATTCCGAGATGAGTAGCTCAGCCAAAATAAATAACTCGTAAAATGCAGAAAGAATTTGCCTCAAGCAACAGCAGTTGGTCATTTACCTTGCTGGGCTACAGTATGCCACACCAAGAATTTACCACTCTCTGTTACCAAGGTTTTCCACTTGTGCCACTTACTTCAGTCACTAAATGCATGATATATTCACTGAGCTGACAATATTAGTAGGTCCCAGCAGTGAAAAATCAGTGTATCTTGTAGGTACCAGACATTTCAACTCTGTCTTTCCTGCTCAGTGAGGATTTGTCTGCAATGTCCTGATTTCAGGGAGCTCACCATGCAAAGCAGAGAAGTAGCACATTACTACTAAAAGTAAGAACTCTGAGTTCAGAATTGTGAATAAACAGTCTTGCACTTGCGATGCATTGTTCCATTCCTGTAATGTTCACAGTTAAACTTCTGACTTCATCGAGAATAGGATATCGTTCCATATTTTATGTTCTTAGTATTTCTTCTGCATAGTCATGCCGTAACACAATAGAAAATGGAACCAAAAAAGCACAACAAAGATATAATCCAATGTCCAGCATGTATTTAAGTATCTTAGAATACAGCAAGTGAAGATGGGCAGGCTGAATACATGACATCTCGGAGAGGTTGCATTACAGTGCTCCGTGCACAAATCCTTTATCTCTTATAAAAGACTAGTCAGTCACACCAGAAGAAGCCTCTGACATACTCAACTGGAAATAATGTTTCAAAGAGTATAAATAGGAATATTTGAATGGGAAGTCACAATACAGCTCTAAGGGTAACACCCTCAGGGAAAAAAAAATAAAAAAAATCTTAAAAGTAAGCCTAGGAATATTTTGATAAAATAAACTGGAAGAAACTGAGCTGAAAAAATAGCAGTTCCGTGTCTAGAATGACATGACAGGCATGACTGTTTTGCTTTGTGGAAAAGAAGCCTTTTCATTCCGAAATGCCCACGGATTGTAGCCAAGTACAGAAAAAATTCTTTGCAATGTCTGAAGTTATTTTAAAATCCTTTTTTTGAGAGATCACAATTGGAGAAGAGACATTCATTTTTTGGAAATAGTCCTTCTTGTATCCTTGCTGCAACATTCTATCTCACAATATATATATATAACTGAAATAGCATCTGAAAGTGCAATAAAGTCATGACCATATAAATCCACAGATTTTTTCCCCCCCTTGCAGTTGATGGTTTTCTTTGCTGATTCCTTTGGGTAAAACTGTCTTACTCATTGGATTAAAATTTTGAAAATAAAAGTATTATATCGTAAGTACAACCTTATGGGTGCGCGTAACTAAAACCCAAAAAACTCCTGAATCTCTAATTTTCATTAATTTTAGGTAAGAGTCAGCAGCAAAATCACAGTAATGTGTATGTCTCAATGTTGTTCTCCTTGGTACTGTCTTTGGTCTTCAGAAACAGAGCTTCCATATCCACATTCAATATCTTTTTCTCCAGTTTGGATTGATCAGTTTTTGAATGTTTATTCCTCGTGTTCCTTAACCCATAATCTGAAATAGGTGGCAAACATTCTTCCTCTTTCCATTTTTCTTCCTCAGTTCTTCCTCTCTTTTCCCTCTTTGCTTATAATTAAACATTTTAATACGCACTTTGAAGTTTCCATTCTCCCTTTTTCTGTTAACTCTCTCCCCCTTTCGAAAGTTATCTCTGTAAGAGTGGCAGCTCAGAGGCTTTTAACAGTACAGAAGTGCTTCCATATTGCTATCCAAAACTCATCTGTATGCCTTAGGTGCAGAAAAAGAATTAGGTGGATGATTTGCAAGTAGTCAGGATCTCTATTTTACTACCTTTGTTGTCTTTTCAGGTGCTCTTGGTTTTCTTCCACATTTCTAAGCTGGAAGATAAAGTGTCAATCAGTATCAACATCAGAATGAGGTTTTTTTCTCTCTCTCTCTCTGTAAGCCTAGGCGCTCTTTCCATCCTGCCTGCCAATAGCTTTTACATCTGTGTTGGCATCCATTTCAGCCTTACAGCTTTGAAACTATACTAAAACAGTTTCAACCTTTATCTTCATTTTCTTAGAGCTTCACAAGACATTGCTTCTGTGGTGGGTAAGAACCTGAAATTGCTATTTAGGGAAAATTCCCACTAGTGCTGCAAAATCATAAATGTCAGGTCAGAATTTCCAGCTGCATAAAGGTTAGTCACAAAAGATTGCTACTTCTGTGCAGTCATCACATTCTGATCACTACAAAAGAAGGGCCAGTTTTAAAAATGTCTATCCCAACACATTTCCCAATCAGATAGTGCTGGAATCACACAGATACTGTGAATCACTTTTTAACTATTATACTGTTTCAAATTATCTGTAGAAGGAATATAATTGTTCTTGCATTTAAACCACCAGCATATCTGAGTCAACTTACAGGCATTAATCAATCTAGTGTCAATATTTCAGTAACACAGGTGAAGATTATTACTACAACTGAGAGAAAGCCTAAACGATTTGTGATATCAATAGCGAAGTCAAAGATGTTATCCATCTAACTCAAATGTATTTGTTAGGTGTAGTTAGTTCAGATGTGGCCTACACGTGCGCTACCAAAGAGAAGATCTAAGGACCACACACTTAAAGACAACAGCATTTAATCTCGAACTCCACCCTGAACATTTGAAACAAAAACAGTCTTAAGAGATCTCAAGTTTCTTGGGCCTTGTCTGTGTTCCACTCAAGAACTCAAAACAGAGTACACCAGTTGTAAACCGGGAATCCCAACAGGCGCTGTCCCTTCACACTAAGTGAGGACGTGGAAATGACAGCCAGCACCTCACACAAACAACATTTTTAGATCCTGCTACTCTCAAAATGCTGAGACTGATAGAGGCATACAAATTCTTGCCAAGTTAGTGGTGATTCTGGACATGACTTATTCATAGTTAATTAAGGTCCGGTGTCTTAGAAAAACAGATGTCTGTGGAGACAGCCATTCTTGGACAAAATCTGTCTCTCAGTGATGTTTCCCTGATCTCTGTTTTTGGTTTCATTCATTTTACCCCTCAGAAAACTCTTCCTTTTTTTTCCAGGTCTCTCTGCACTTTTGATTCACTTCACATGATAATATCTTCATTTTGACAGATTTTTCCCCCTCTGCATGCTGAAGTCCAAGGCTTTTGCAAACAAATGAGTAAGGAGTGAATCTCTTCTATCACTAAGACATGTCATCTAAGTCAGATATCTGAAGAAAGCCTAGATGATAAAGGCCAGTATGGAGTTTGGCTACTTTGTGAGACTTTGTGTAAAACCCATCTTTTTCTTCAAAAGCTAATTTATCAGATGCTGTATTTTAAATATTGGTAGTTAACATCCATCAGAAAAATTTGAAGGCTATTTGTTTTACACATCATGTAAAATAAATCACTTCAGTTTGGGAGTTACCTAGTGAACTATAATGATGAGTTACGTTGTTGTACCACTAAAATGTACCACAATTTGCAAGGCAATAATGTGGACTTTAATTAATGCTTCACAAATCACTCTGTTGCTGCTTGAAGAACTGTTAGATTTGAGAAAGCAATGTTCCTTCCTCTACTTAATAAATAATAGCGTTTCTCATAACCTCATTCTTTCTTTTTGTCCTCCATCAAGACTGACAAAAGCAACATCATAAAGCAGGAAAAACAAAACAAAACCCCAAACCAAAAACAACAAAAAAAGTCACAACAGGTACCTAGATTCACTCCTCTTTGAATGTATTTCATAACAGTGACCTTCCTTGAGACACTCTACTCCTACATGGAAGAAGTACTCACAGACATGATGAGAGAGTATGAATTCATGTTTTCAGTTCTGAAGCATCAGATTCAAGGTTTATGCTGAGATCTGTTTTTATGCTTTGTGTGGCAGGAAGTATTGTTCCTACTGCAGTGACTGGGAGACCTTACACTTTCTGGATAAATACAGTTACTATCAAATCTGTTGCAAAATGTTTTTTTAAAAAATGTATTAATAACACTTGATAGCTCTCCTGCCAGCACTGCCTAGATAAATGGCACAAAGACAGTATGTCATTCTCCATTAAAACTTCTGCTCAGGTCATAACCTTGTACAGTAACATTTTTACATAGCTGTCCAATGGACTTTCAATTCCTGTGTTAAGTCAATGATTCTATTTAAATATCAAATTACTGAGAGCTCCAACAACAAATGTGTACACCAGTATCCTTCCTTAAGAGTGTGATTACTCTAAAAGGATTTGGAGGAAACTACTTCTTGTTCTAACAAACACGCTGCAGGTTCCCACCACCAGTTTCTCTCTTTTCCAATTCATTATTTTGACTTACTACTTTACACTCGATCAGCCAATAACTCCCTTGTGTAATCATTTGGAAGATAAATACAAAAAAGCTTCCTATAAAACCTGAGTTTAATGTGACGAGTTGTTAAAAACCAGCCTCAGGGCCAACCTTGTGTAATTAACAAGTAGCACTTCAAAATTCTCACAATTTACAGCACATTGATGCAGATTAGAAGAAACAGAAGACAAAGTATAAACCCATTTACAGCTCAGATCAAAACTATTATTTGGTAGAAATCCCAATGCCCACGGTTTTTATTCACTAGCAAAATCTACAGGAGCTGTGATTTGCTCAGTGGATTTTTAAGTGTCGTCTCAGAACAATATTTAGAGACTTCTCCTAATCTATTACTGTGTGGTGATTTAAACACTGAACTCTTTTTCTGTAGGAGATTTGTTCCAACTTTGTTAGTGCTGGGGAAAAAGAAGAAAAAGAAGTGATACAATCAGAATGCTCATCAAGTTAAGGTATTTAGATAGTCTCCTAAGTGCTTTAATTTGACAATATTAGAGTGTGGAGTCAAAAAAAAAAAAAAGTCTCTTTTTCCTGTTCAAAAGCAACACAGCAAGCCTTCCTCTTGCTGTTAATTACACTGCCTTTCTTTTATCACTTTTCTAAGTAAGACAGGAAAAGACAGGTACATACTAAGAAGGTTATCTGCAACAGCTCTGTTTTTCCCAATCTCCACATGACCACCAAAGCAGATGAAAAGCAGCTGCATGCAGCTGAAAAGCCAGATATCAAAGCATTTCTTTTACAGCTTTAAAGTAAAAGGGGCAGACAGCCTCTATTTAAAGCTCTTTGGAGTCGGTTTACTTTTAGCGAGGTTTCTTAAGGAAATAAGATTCCTGTACACAAAAAACAAATCACCATTGGCATGGACAAGCAGTGGAACAGCTTGTAAAGAGATGCTGTGCAATGTACACCTGTGAAAATACACAGAAACTGTCTGGACAAGGGCTGAAGCAACATATCTAACTTGTAAATTTGTCCTGCTTAGACCAAGAGGCTGGACTGGAGACCTCCAGAAATTCTGTCTGACCTACATTAACCTGTGGTTCTGAGTCACTTCGTTACCTTTGAAGTAATATGCCAGTTTCAGAAGAAAAAAAAAATAATCTAAGAGGTAAGAAATCATTGACATTAAATTCTTAGATCTGGCTTCAATGACATTACATCCTTCAGAATTATTTTGTTATTTTTCATTCCTGGTCTCCTCAAAAGTGAAGTTTGTCCCATTCTCATTATCCACTCAGCTCAATACACAGTCACACAAAATTTTACCTTGCTGATATTCACATAAGGGCAGGAAGAAGATTTTGGATAGGAAGAGTATGCAGATGAAACAAGCCTATACTTCAGTCAGAGCATACAAAGTTACTGGAAAATACAGCTTAGTAAGTTTTGCTGACATAACTATTTGCTTCTTTGTAAAGTATGCAATTACCCAAAGAAAATCTATGGACCTTGAAAGTAGTGGGAAATATTTTTAAACGTTTTGACTATGAGGTACAAAGGAGAGAACACAGAATGCATTCAAACATAATAAATATATATATATATATATATATTTGTGCCAGGACTCAAATAATAGCCTTGCCATGAAATAACTCTGAAATGGAAAGTTATTCTGGATATTTTTTTTAACAATCCCACTGCTTCCAAAATATTAAGTATAAGGAACACGTAGCATGCATCTCTGTCTTTTACAGGAATGTGAATAAGGACACTGTCTAGTTAATGAATATTTTACTACAGAATATGTATATTTACATATATTTCTACATTCCCAAGTTCTTCTCTTCTTCCTCGTAACTGTTACTAATGGTGATGTGCCAATAATACCCAATCAAAAATTCAGATATGCAGAATCTCCTCTAAGTCGTGACATTTGTTTAAAAAAAACTAAACTTTGTGTTCAGTTCTCATCCTGATTTTTTAATTACTAAATAATATTCATCATCTTTGCCATCTTTCTTCCAAAAATACTAAGATAATAATATCAAATCTTATCAGTGAAAGTAGTTTCTGACATAATTGTTTATGTCTGGGCAGAATCTGGAGCTCTGAATTAGAACTCTGAGGAGTTCACAGTTTAAGGTCTAAAGGAAAATTCTTGCTAATATGCACATGCACTATTTACTTGTACTCTGATGTTATATCTACATAGTATAGAAACACTTAACAGTTTGAGGATCATTCTATGGAGCACTTCTTCTGGATTTAATATTCTCCTGCTCCAACCACCTTAGTACCAGAGCTCTGTACTGCACAAGAATAACAAAATAAGATCAACTAGCAAGAAAACTGCTAGGATTATTCTTTTATCACTTCCCAGGACTAGTGAAGCTGAACACAAATACTAGTTAAAAGTCAACCTTAAACCAGTTGATCTTTGCATTTATAATTTATTCAGCATGAAGTAAAGAAGCAATATTTGTTTCTTAAGAAGGGGCAAACAATACCCCAGGCAACCCTACAGGCCTGGGGAGGAGTGGCTGGAAAGCTGCCTGGTGGAAAGGGGCTTGCTGTACTGATGAACAGTAGTAGGCTGAATATGAGCCAGCAGTGTGCCCAGGTGGCCAGGAAGGCCAATGGCATCCTGGCTTGTATCAGGAATGGTGTGGTGAGCAGGACTAGGGAAGTCATCCTGCCCCTGTACTCGGCATTGGTGAGGCCTCACCTTGAGTACTGTGTTCAGTTTTGGGCATCTCACTACAGAAAGGACATTGAGGTGCTAGAGCAGGTCCAAAGAAGGGCAACAAGGCTTGTGAAGGGCTTGGAGAATATGCCCTATGAGGGGAGGCTAAGGAAGCTGGGGCTGTTTAGTCTGGGGAAAAGGAGGCTGAGGGGAGACCTTACTGCTCTCTTCCAGTACCTGAAAGGTGCTTACAGTGAGAGTGGGGCAAGTCTCTTCTCGCTGATGACAGGTGACAGGACGAGGGGAAATGGCCTCGAGTTGCACCAGGGTAAGTTTAGGTTGGACATCAGGAAAAGCTTTACAGAAAGGGTTGTTAAGCACTGGAATAGGCTCCCCAGGGAGGTGGTTGAGTCACCATCCCTGGATGTGTTTAAAAACCATTTGGATGTGGTGCTCATAGGCATTATTTAGCAGAGGGTTGTTAGTTAGGGTACTATGGTTAGGTTGTGGTTGAACTTGATGATCTTGAGATCTTTTCCAACCCGAGTGATTCTCTGATTCTACGAATACAGAAAATCCATCCTTAGGCTATGTGGGTTCTGAAGGTACTTCCAAAGCTTAATTTAATAGACTCAATTAAACACATGAGACAGGTTTTTGAAGGATTTTCCTTCCTAAGTGAGACTGATTTTTCCATAGTTTGCTTTCAGGAATATTTTTGGTCAGAAATCTGAAGCTTCTCCTCAAGTGGATATAAAAAACTAACACAAAAGGTCTGGGTTCTATCAGCTAGAAATGTGGAAACTGTTGGTTAAATTTTTTAAAGGTATATTGTGCACACTAAATTCCTCCTTTACTGACAAGAATAATAGTATTAGATACAAGTAAATCTATATTTGAACCAATATTTCTGTGAATTTTGAACTTACTTTTATTGTATTACTAGTTTTCTTTTTCTTTTTTTTTTTTTTTTTTTGCACAATTCCTATTTGTCTGTCAGAGTTTATCTCTGTCTACAAAGTGAACCTCTTGCTGTAAGTTTCCAGATAGGACCAGTTGATCAAGTAACAGGGTGACAACAACAACACATGCTACATTACAATTAAGTTAGCTGGTGAGCAGAACTACAACGAGTAAGTTGAGAAAACACAAAAGTGGCTGGATGGTCATTTGTTCAGCACAGATACACCACTCCTATGAGTCATAACATGTAACTTGTCAAAATCACAGGGAGTTCAGTCTGTTGGGGGGGATAGTTGTTTTATGGGGTGTTTTTGGTTTGTTTGGGTTGGTTGTTTTCTGTGGTTTTTTTTTTTTTTTTGTTTGTTTGTTTGTTTGTTTGAGTGTGTGATTTTAAAAATGGCATTAAAGACTTCCAGTTTAACTGCTCACTGCTAACATCCACACACAAGCATACAGA
Source organism: Excalfactoria chinensis (assembly GCF_039878825.1). NCBI lineage: Eukaryota > Metazoa > Chordata > Aves > Galliformes > Phasianidae > Excalfactoria > Excalfactoria chinensis. The sequence goes on along the minus strand of NC_092857.1, from coordinate 23,172,179 downwards.
AAAGTAGGCTAAAAAAGTATTTCTTGCAGAAGATTCTCAGCTCCAGAGCATCTTTTGTGCTACAGCTGAAGGTCTTGCAGATGCTTAAACAGTGGTTTTACAATGTGAATACAACTTCAGTTCATCATGTCTGACACTAATTCAGAAACTTCACCTTCCATACACTTGTTACTGTTTCCCACAGCAGACCTGACTCACTTCAGTACAAAGTGACATTGGCCACTCAAGGTTTAAGATAACCACTCTGACTTTGCACTGCAGTTGTACAGGGCTCTTGCTCATGCCTCTGCGGTGCAGTCAAAGGTGGTATGGG